>NW_027176207.1:4299445-4649445 GCF_023055335.1 Clinocottus analis | reverse complement strand
TCTGATTATCAAATCCTAAATAAAGTGATCAACGACATATCAAAATAATAGCAAGAGGCAGCCGTACTCGGAAACATCTTGAGCACAAGCGTCCACCTGGACTCCAGGATGAACTGATTAGAATTTGCTGGTCAAAGGTCACCGTGACCTCGGAAACATGCTTTTGAATTATTAATAGGATGAAATGATGACGCGATGACATTTTAGACAGACATGGATTCAAACTGACTGCTTGGCGGAGGCGATGACTCCAGTTCATGCTGCCTTCAGAATTCAAGCCTTAAAGCAATGTTTTTATTGCGCGGGTCGTGTCTTGTGATTTGATAGTGTATGCATGCATGTATGTATGCATGTGTGTATGTATGTATGTATGTATTGTTAGAGGGTAAACAAGCATACACTGCAAGGGAACCGCTGCATCAGCGTTTATTATTTACCACGCTGGGTTTGTAGGGCCGCAGGGAGAGCCCGGACACGGGCAGGACGCTGGCCGCTGGCCTCAGAGCTCTGGCCGACGACCTGGACAACGGGACGCGGGAGGTCCGCTCCACCCACATGAAGAGAGACTTCATCACGAACCGACTGCCACCGCACGGCCCGCAGGAGCAGCTGGAACCATGTGAGCTCTTTGTGCCGCTTTGTATGCGTTCACTTTGCCACTATGTGCACATCTGCATCTCAACTGTGTGTCTGTCTTGTCTGTCACAGCTGGGAAGATTCCCGCCTTAGAGGATATGGTGTGTTTGAGGTTTAAAGACCATATGGTGATGACAGTGGAGCCCAGGCAAGAGAAAACAGTAAGTCTATCAGATACGCAGACAAACTGGAAAGACTGAAGTCAGTGGCACACTCAGCTGTGTGTGTGTGTGTGTTTGTGTTTTCCAGGATGAGGCCACAGAGCTGGTGGTCTTTGTCTTACACTCTTTGAAGAACCAGAGGGAGAGCCACATGATGGGTGACAGCTGTGACGAAGAGGAGGAGCAGGAACTCTCCAGGGTAAGCTGCTGAAGGCTGTTCTCCTCGCCGAGGCGCGTCTGGCTTTGCTCCTTTTGTAGGAGTGACGGCACAATGCTCTTCATAATGACTGAGATTCAACTTCTTCATCCAGCGACACACCCTGTCCATCATCCTCCTCTCTTCATGCTCCTCAGTTGTTGTTTGTCTTGCTGAATCACCATGACCCTCCCTCCACCAAGAAATGTTCGACACTCTCCTGTCCCTTGTTTATTGCCTCGTATGTTTTGTTTATTTATGCTTGTTCTGTTTTGTTTATTTATGTTCACGTATCGTCTTTTGGGCTCAAGTCTTTCATTATGTATCTCTGGCCCGGCACATTGTGTTTCTTTACCTTCCGAGTGCCTTTATGAATATAAATATAGACATCAGGGATCAGCGCTCCTGCAAAAAGAACACAAATATTGAGCTCATTGTCATCTTCATACTTTTGATTTCTACAAGAATATGTTAGCGTTGTGTTTATCTTTTTCATACCGTGGCGTCTGAATCCGTGGCGGCTGGTGACTGGACGTTGGGTCGGATAGAAGCGAAACCTCCCCACTGTGTCATGTTATCTCACACCGGTCGGCGGCCGCTTATCTCGACTTTGTTTTTCAAAATGAAACACACCATCAGGACTGATGTTGTCAAATCGATCTGTCAAAGCTGAGAAGCTGCGGCTTCAGAGGTGTGTCTGGTTGGGGGACGTGAGCCCCGTTAATCCTCAATTACAAACCAGTTGGGCGTCTTTTTTTTATTGCTCGAAAGGGGTAAATCACATGTTGTGTTGTTGTGGTTACATGAATGTAAAATGCGATGCCGTTAATACTGGCACAGGCGGGAGACGAAAATGTTGTTTTTGAAAGTCAAAACTTCAACAACTCTGTCTTAGGGATGGAGGGAGGGAGGGTTTATTTGTATAGCACTTTTTACAGTCACGGGTCACAAATGTTGAGTCAGGAAGAAGAAATAAGTAAGAGTGTTAAAACCAGATTGACAATTACAGAGCCAAACATTTCAACAGCACAAAGATCAAAAAGGGTCATAGAGCAGAAGTCTTCAACTCATGTTTAATAAGGTCCAGTTTGAGAAAATGTCCTCATGCAAAGGTCCAGTACTTCACAATGATGTCCAACTTGCGCGATGATTCACTCCCCTGTGTATTGACGTAGCCAGCAGTTCTTTCAACATCTGTATGAAGTCAACAACTGACTGTCAAATCAAATAAAGAAAAAGTTAAATAATATCTCAACAATATGTATTATCAGTTTTCAAATTGAACTGGATGAATTAGAAATAGTTTAATACAAAATAAATATTCTTCTTTCGTTTTAATCACAGTAAGGGATGGTTTTAACAATGGAAAAAATAAACATTACTGAAAGGTTTTGAAAAAAACCCTCTTTAAATGAAGTAATAACTTTACAAAATGAACTTAATTGTCTTTGCCCTGTATGTCCCGGAAACAAAGACCAAAGAACAAGTTCATAGCTTCTTTATTTATATTTTGAATATTTTTTTATTATCGATTCCCTAATTTTTCACCAGATAAACCACCATGTGGATCATGTAAATGTATCTGTATATTTATCTTAGTTTCATTAGTTTATTTTTTTTAGATGCTTTTTTTTTGGTTAAACTGCAATAAATGTATTAAAATATACAAATAAAATAACCGTACACTTTTTCCAAAAGAAGAGTGGAAAAAGAGAAAAGAATAAACACATCCAATGCATTAGTGTCCGTCCAGACTAACACATTGGACCTGTAAGCCATTAGACACCGTGGTTGTGATCACATGCTCCCAGCACGTAGTTCTCCACGAGCTGTACAGGAACCAGAGGAACAGCCCACCTCAGTAACCACCATTGGTTACCCGCTCTGGTCGTCTCCTCTTTCCTCTACCGACCCAGTTTCCAACCCGGGGCCAACGAACGCCCATAGTCCTGCATGGCAGGCAGACGTCCTAACCACCAGACCACAACGTCTGACAATAATGTGAATTTCAGAATTCCGTCTAATTTAGCTGGCACAAAATATATTCATTTAAATAAATACAGATTTTAAAAATGAATGTTTTAGGCCCTTGCCAGCATCCCACATACTAATGAGACACCTTTTTGGAAAGATTAGGATGTAAAGAATCAAAATCTGCAAAGAACATCACAATAAAACAAAGCTTACGGGTGTTGCAAAGGATTTTGCAGTTTGGTGATGGGGTTGACTTTGAAGCTTTCACGACATCATTTTTTTTCCTGAAGAATCACTAAATACCTTGTTATATTTTTAACATATTTAGTTGTATCCATCACCCCCATCAAATATATATGTCCACGTTTCTCTTTTTGGAGAACGCCATTTGGAGTAACTTCTCTTACTCAAGCCGCGACACTGACCCGAATTTGCATATTTGATGGCCAGAGTAGCATCACGTGATGTAATTTACATGCACGCGATTGGTCGGTGTGTTTCCTGGTCCGTTGAACGAGTCCTGTAAAGGCTAGAAAAGCTGGTTAAAATATTAGCGCTCTGTCAACTTTTAATAATTCTCAACTATCAATCGGTTACCGGTCCAGGGTCCTGATACAACGGCGTCTGGGTCCGGATCCGGTCCGCGGTTCGCCTCTTAGTGACCCGTGTCATCGAGCATGTGTTTAACCAAACGCTAGTGTAAATAAGTATATTCTTAGTAGGATTTTAAAAGTGGAAAATGAAACAGCAGGCAGGCAGAGCGTTCCAAAGCCTTGGAGCCACTGCCTCATGTCGGTGCTGTACCGGCGACGCCCAGGCCCCGATGGACGCGTTGCATGTATGAATATGTTTGGTTGTGATCGTCCCCGTCTTCTTTGTCTCTCAGGGCCTGCAGTTCCCCCTGTCCCACCTGCAGGCGCTGCAGCAGCTCCAGCAGGCCCAGCAGCTGGAGGTGGCTCAGCTCCAGCTGCCCACCCAGGAGGCCAAACTCAGTCTGGTCCTGGCTCTCTGGAGCGAGAGCCTGCTGGTCGTGCTGTAGCGCACCACGACGTCATCATGTCACTGGAGTGTAGTGTTGAATCCACATCTGTTGATATGTATGAATACCTTGCCAAATAATCCTCTTTGTTTGGTGTGTTTTTTATTTGTATCTGGAATCTGAATAAAGATGCTCTTCCCCCCCCCCACCTCTAGCAGTGCAGATGTCTTTATGAAGTATCGCTTCTTCACCACCAGCGTTTACGATGGAGAGCTGAAGTGTTCATGTTGTGTGTTGATGTTGTGCTCAAGGCGATCGCTCATTCAGCGCTTCTGGAGATGAATGAAGCATGTTTCCTGTTCCTTCTAAGACGGATCCGCATCCACTACAGCGCTGGAACTGAACATCATCCAACATCTATGAAATCAACTAAAGCCATATACTAAATGAATTTCATGGTCGAGCCGTGACATTCAGGATGTACAGGCACATAAGGGGTCAGCGGGAGTCCCACCACAGGTTTTGATTTATCGTTGATATTTGATACGCTACCCGCATAGTAGCGTGTGATTGAGAGGCGTCGTGCTGTGATTCGTTTCCTCTCAGTCGCTTTACATAAATTCAGTGGTGATTGCGGTGAACAAGAGGTCAGTGTTATAATACGGCTTTATAAGATGTGTGATTAATCTTTTGTCTTGAAGCATACTGGATGAGTAACATTGCTATAGTTCCTCATGGACTTTCTGGTGATTATGTACACAATTCTGGAGTTGCCTTAAGATATTATTAAATTAAAGCATCAGTAAATGAATAACGTTAAACCGTTGTGCTCAAATATTCTTGGCTAATGAGGCAAAGCCTATACCACATAGTCTTGACCAAATATTTTACCATCCAATGATGTGAGGAGAGTGATTTACCTTTACAGCACATACCTGTTGCTCCACATGGGGGTGTGGTTTGATGTATAATAAGATTATAGAAGTTTCTGCTTGTGAAAACATTTTTAACCAGAAGAAAATCAACTTTGTTGACATAGTCTGTTCATCAAAAGCATAACTTTTTTTAAATATGACTTTCCGCTGCCGGACTAAATAATAACGGGTAAATGTTATTTAACATCTATTTAAAATACTACTGAAGTACTTGTACCATTTTTTTGTAGAAATGTATAGATATACAGTGTGTTTAATATGTTAAATCAAATGATCGAAGATGGATACGATCTAAAGAATCGTAGAGGAAATCGATCATTGTGGATAGATGGAGATGTAGAGGCTACAGCTCCCCCTAGTGGCCACAGTGAGACACTGGTAATAGCAGTTTAACAGTTTCTGTTGCTTATTTCTTCTGTTCGAGCAGACATCTGATGAATAATGGTACATTTGAAGGATTAACATACATTTTGAGGACTGTAAGCACAGCGGCTGCAGGTTTGAAATAAACTAGAAACCCCGCTTTGGGCTTGTACGCTTCTGATAACTACTTAAGTTGCAGTTTACATCTGTGTCCGTCCACAACATCATCACTTCATCTAATCTTATTGCAAATGTGTGACACATGGGACCGATAACATAACCCCAAAACATAACTGCCTTCCGGCCACGGCTGTCGCAGCCACAGCATTTCAACGATGTCATTGTTCTGTAGTTCTGTAACTTGAAGACGATTACAAAGGCTTTTCGTTTGTGTGTAAATACGATATCTCAGGACAACCTGGAGAGAATCTCCCCCAGTTTTGCCACCAATGTCCAACTGGACTTAAGAACCAACTGATTGGACGTTGTTGGTATGGTAATAATGTCAAAGTTGCATACATTTCTAATAGGATAAAATGTTAAAGTGGCCGGTTAACGAAGGCATACAACTGCAAGGTTGTCTGTAGGATGAACAGTCAGTCCTCATTCACTGTGTATTACACATAGAGGACGTCATCGTCAACATGTGAAGCTGAAATCCCAGCAGACTCGCTGGAGGTAAGGGAAGCTCTACATGCACACAGCTGGAAACTGCACAAGTCATGTGACTTGATTTCTGTTGAAATGGTTGTGTGTTTGTGTGTCTCCGTCCTCCAGGAAACGCTGAGGAGCAGCTGGAGAGCCACAGGGAGCCTCATCAGCATGACATTTGTTTTTGGCCTTTTTGCATGACATACTATATCGTGATCGTTTTTATTTTTAAGGTATACTAGACTTTAGATTTTGACTTCCTAAATATACATAGACTTCCTGAAACGATGCTCAAAGTAAGAAGACAATATTGACATCCAGCATGCTCTGCTCTGCTGTCCTCGATGTGGTCTCATGGGCGCTGCTGCTGATGAGCCTCCCTGTGGTTCTCCAGCTGCTCCTCCAGGACGGAGAAGGAAACATCACACATCGCACATTATTAGTTAAATTTGATTCAGCCGGAGCCCTGGCATATTAAATCATCCATCTTCGCTCACTGCATTGAGCCTGTCTTACCCTCAGCTGTGCATAAGCATCAGGTTGTGTTGAAAGGAGGTTGTTGTTTGCCATTAGCCTATGTGAGTACAACCACGGTCATAATATATATATATATATATATATATATATATATATATATACATATATATATATATATATATATATATATATATATATATATATATATATTCCACAGAAGTATCCACCCAACCAATCATGCCCCAGAGTTGTGGTTACTGCACTTTTTCGCTGTGTTTCGCATAAAATATTTGTTGTGACCAGCAGCATTACCATGAAGAAGAAAAAGAAGAAGAAGAAGAAGAAGAAGAAGAAGAAGAAACTCAGGCGTGTTTTGTCCTACCTCGGGTTGGGGTACATGAAAAAAGGATATTTTTCTGTACACACACACACACACACCTTCCAATTCAAAATGGCACTCCTGCCCAAAGGCATCTTGCGGCGGACCCATGAATCGTAATTCCATGCTTCTGGAGTCTGCTTTCCTTCAACGTGTCAGAGAGGACACCGACTACTTTCACTTTATCTGTTCACAGACTCACACTGTGTGCACCAACGTAAAACCAGATCACGCCCATTGTTACCTGACGTCTTTTCTAAAAGGACAATCATTTGTTTTGCTGCCCAATGCATCCTGGGACCTTTTGTACGAAACCGTCAGTAAATTGGGCGTCGTCAAAGAAACCAAGACTGAATCTTAAGGATTGCAACTGAAGCGTGGTCCGGTTACGCCAGAATAAGGACGAATGAAACATTAGTAGTGGTATACTGAAGGCCTGTCCTGGTGACTCTCTCGGATCATCAACAGTCTCCACCTGGAGTGATGATGTCACTGGTTGAACTTTGTGCTACTAGCATCAGGCTGTTGCCTGAAAACCACAGAAACCTTCTAGCCTGTGTAAACCAAACCTAACTTTTTCATTAAAAATAGTTCCACAAAGTACAAATTGGGTCACTTTATGCTTCCCTCCCATAATAATTCCCTCAGGACCGCTCGTCTCTGCCCGTCTCCACCTGGTGCATCCATCCAAACCGGTGTAACCGGTGCGCACGTCATCTTATCATTACTTTACAAGTCAGGCCAAGGTGTCTTGTGGAGCGCCACGTGTTTTATTATAACACAGGTAGACGTATGACTGATGGCAACATGACGTGGTTGAATGTTATAGCAGCGCAAAAGAATGTTGTTGTTCCTTGACGTCACCATTCATCTGTGGCTCATTACTAGGATCACGCTTATCTGGCAACATGAAGACAAGCCACAATTATCAATGGCCTTGTGACGATCAAGGCTTTTTTTTTATTGTTCGAGAAATCCGCTTCATTTTTCCCACCAGCCATCACCGGTCGGATTCTTGAATTTCACTCATTCCCTCATCAAACCTCTGCTTCTGTCACCTGTCCGTCAACCCGTTGAGCCGAGAGCACACATCCATTTAAGAGTGTTGTAAACGAATTAGACTCATTTAAGCAGAGGACTGCTGTGCTGCGGTGCTCCACTCTGCGGTCAGAGGGCACCACTTTAACGGCGGAGGGTTTGTGTGGGAACTAGCCTACAGACAGTTAACCTTGACCACATGTTCCAACACTCCAAATGGACCCTGTAATGATCACCAAGCGTAATGACTGACTGCTCTTTGGAAGGAATGCACTATGAATATACAGCGCTGCCTTTTTCTTTTTTTAAAAGAGGTGTGTGGGATGAGGGCTGGGTGGGGGTCTTTTTCACTCCATAAATTAGTTTTGTCACTTTCAGAAAGCGGCAGAAGATGGTTCACATCGACCGCGTCGCGCGCGTAAATGAATCCCGGTTTCCAGCGTTTAATGCCCGACGACTCGTTTTCAGCAATGCCGTAAATACTGTCCTTCAAAAACAAGTGATTCATATCGTGATTCAAACATTTGGGACAGGGAGGAAGTGCGCCGACATTCCTCTGTGGAGGAAACTGTTAGACATGTCATGACATCAGCACTGACAGATTTGCATGGTTTGTTCAGGTATAAATCACGAGGAAGGAGGCTACAGTAATGGCTAAATTAGAGAGTGCAGGCTTTCTTTAGTGACCCAAACATGAAATGTGCTGTTTTTTTTCTCTCTATGGCAACCAGCTTTCCTTTATGAGCCGACAGGCCTCATTAATCAACTGCTCACCGTTGCCATAAAGCAGGGTTTGAATCCAACAAACATGTGAACTAAATCAGATATTTACACAATACTAGTTATTAACTTGATTAATAAATAGTCGATCTGTCATGGAATTAATTAATATGGTCTAATGTGTGATTTGCCAGCGACGTGCATCCTGTATGATTAACTGCTTCGTGAAACGGGATGACGGCATTCATTGGCCTGGATCACAATATCCTTTTCTTTATAAGCAACCACCAACTTTATTAACCCCCCCCCCCCCCCCCACCTCCTCCACCCTCTCTCCATCCCTCCCCCCTCTATAAATCACAAAGCTACTGGAAACATCTCTAATGCCGCAGAATAAGCTACACCTCTATGATTAATAGCCAACACTGTGACAGATACTCTGTGAATAACACTTTCAATGTTTGAGCTGAAATTCCCGAGGCGCTGTTCCAACCCGACGGCTGAGCTTTTATAGCTGCGTGCGCACTCAGAAGCATCGCAGCAGCTCCGCGTAATTGCCAGTAATTTCAGACGGAGTGATTCACAATTGTCGTGTTGGCGGGCCCGCTGTTTAGACGTTTTGTTTTTAACAAGCTGGACGCGATCGCAGACATAGACACTCTCTCACCTTGATGCCAAGACCTGAGGAGTGTGTGTGTGTGTGTGTGTGTGTATGTGAGTCCTGAGCTCCTGGAGGTCTCCGGCTCAGTGAGCGCTCTAGTACCGGAAATAATTGCTCATTCTGCCGTTTGATGAGTGGCAGAAAGTAAGTGCAATTTATCAAGTGGAGCGTCTGAGTGCTTAAGTAGAAACTTGAGGTGCTTGTACACTTCAGCTGCATATTGATGTATTCAACAGCATGGCTTTGCAAACCTAGATTATGATTTTTGAAAACATATATTCATTTATAAAATATGATGGACCCAAGTTCCCAGCAGTAAAGAAAATGATTCTATTGAGCTGCGCCTCAACGAGCTGTGACATTAAAGTGCGGCTCAAGTGTTTGAATAATAGTATATATGTTGTACGGTATATCTTAATATAACCGTCTGAAAGGCCCAGTCTGACTTTTACTTTGATATGTAACATATCAAAGTAACATTTTCTGATAAATTTTGTATTTCTTCTTGATTTAAACATCTAAAGTATTTTTACTGAGTTGCTACTTCAACTTACTCCATTATATTAAAATGTTTTTATCTCATCTTGTAGCTTCACAATGATGTTCTTCAAGTATATACATAAAATTTGTGTCAATATTATGTATTCCCTTTTCAACGTGTAACCTGATGTAGGCTTCTGCAAGATGAGGCTGCTCCACATACAGTATATATCCATTATTTCTGTCAATATACATATATTTCATATGGTAACTTAGATGATGGTCTTCTCGCTCCCAGTTTGGAGATACCAGCATGGAAGCTGAGCAATGAGCCGCGTTAGCTCTGACATGAAAGTCACACAATAACACAAACCGGAGGCCCGCGTTGTGCTGCTGAAGGTACTGCGGGGTTTGATAACAAAGGCTTTCTGACAGCAAGGCAAAGTGCTGAAAACGTTCTAAACATAGCGTACACTTAAACTGATATCGATTTGTTTCTCGGTGGGCCTTTTTTCAGGCGGCTAAGCTGTGATTGTCCACAACCACTCCGTCTCACAGACAGCTCTTTCTGCTGTTTGTAAAACTCCATCTCTAAAAACAGTAATTTAACCTGAAAAAACACGGGAGCACACGTACAAACCACCGACCCTCTCCGTTATTTGAGCTAACGTTGATCAGCTAGTGGTAGCGTTCACATAGTGCACAAACGGAGTTCTGTGGGAATCTGTCCTAAAACTGTAAATGATTCAACTTTACTTCTGAGCACTGTTTCACAGTTTTGTAGAAAACGGGCACCAGCTGCATTTTGTTGTACCCCGTGTTGCTTAATGACAAGAAATTGTCTTTGAATTCCTGAATTCTCACTCCTAGCTTCCTCCTGACAAAGTTTGAATGTGTTCTTGCTTAGATGCCTGAAATAAGATGTGTGGTTAACATAAGCTTTAGATATTTTAATATTTGATTTTCAAGCTTTTACGCGTTTCACTGAGGTCGGTTGCTAACCGGGCGGCTGAACGCCTTCACGTTGACTCGTCCTCTGCAGCCTCGTCGTGTTCATATTTGCACTTATGAGACCGTGGTGTTGTTTGTTTTAAGAAGATTTCAGAAATCCCCAAGTGCTAATGTGAATTTATGAAGACTATCTTGTTGAATAAAACGTATCACACATATTTGTTTGCCACGGAAAATCCTATTGTCTCTTTGTGGAGGGAACCAGTGTGACACTAACTTCCTGGTGGGGCTCTAAAAATACATCATCCCTGCTGCATTGTATCGATTATCTTACTTTGCTGAGGCAGCGTTTCCATTTGAAAACTCTGAAAAAAATGCCCTTTTAAAAACTGCAATAATAATAAATAATATAAACTGTATTCAATGAGTTATCTTTGCACAAAAAAAATCAAGTAAACCACAAGATTCACAAAGAATTGTGAATGATGATGTCATGGGCTGTGGTATTTCTACGAAATCAAGTTTGAAGTTTTCATTTCCTCCCTTGACCGAGGAAGCCGCACAGTGTTTTTGCAATAAAAGAGATTAGATGGCAAATAAAAATAACTGCAATGAAATGACCACAGATTGGCAGCTTGCAGTTGATAACATTGATTTTTACAGACATTATCCTCTGGGATTGTGGTGTGACAAATAGTGGAGGGGGCAGAGATAACCGTAAGCCTTTTTGTTTTTTATTCTTGACTGGAGACTTTTATTGAGGTGAGAAAATTCCATGGCAGACACCAAAAACATGCATTAACATACCACAGCAAAGCCAAGGTTAGCAAACCTGGACCTTACTCACTTATTACCCCTAACTACCCCTTTGGAAATATACATCTATAACGTTTGGCACACAGACCTCTAATAACAACCGGCTAACAACCAGTCATTATGGGGGCTTGGGCAGGAGATTTACAAATCTAAGGTTCAGCGGCGTTGGACGGGTTCCCTTTGCTTGAAAATGGTTATTCCACGGAGGGCACGACGAGTCGTGTGATAAAATCTTGTGATTTATTCCCGGCGGCTGATAATTACTGGTGTCTTGTCACCTGTCAAAAACGAATGGACGGGGAGAGTCCGAGGCTGTAGTCTTCATGCTCTTTACACCACAGCAGTAAATCTGACATGTTTGTGAAGCCATAAATCACAGCGAGTGATAAAGCCCCATACGCACTTCTTGGAGCTGAGCCGCATGGGCTGAACATTTCAAACAGTTTTAGCAATACAGGTATGCAAAGGATCAGCAGGGTTATTTAAAGGTGTGGTAAGTACAGTGGTTGAAGTGGTTACTTTTACGGGATCTGGACCAAAAACAAAGACAAAAATGCTCAGACGTCATCATTGTGTTTCATGGTCGGTGCGTCTTTAGACAGTGCTAAACAGTGATATGCTGAATATTTCAAGTTTTGACTTTTTTTATTGCGTGCTACTGAAAAAAAAACTTTTTTTTTTTAAAGTTGAAGTTATTGAAGCATTCATTGCGTCAGTGAAACATATTTGATGAACACAAAACAAAATCACAATCACCTAACCTAACCTACTAATACCGCCAGGTTAGATTCAAATGGAGAAGACGTGAGCTCAGTGTAGAAAGCAAGGTTGACTGATGAGCAGCATTGCAGTCCATGCCTTCAATGTCTTTCAAAGCAAAAAAAAGCATATATGTTCATTTTGCACGATTTCTGTGACAAATGAAATCGTGCAAAACCTCAGGCACCATCCAAACATCAACACAGATTTTGACTATATGTCAATATAAACTACATCAAAACTGAATAATCCAAGTCCAATACATCCCGATCTCATGGACACAATGGTGAAAAGGGGAGACCAAACTTTCCCACCTAAAATCAACAGTTGTGCTCTTCAGGGCTGAAACTGTCATTGTTTTTAAGGTTGGCGTCTCAGAGCCACAACGCGTTCAATAAAAAGAAGAGGACAGGAAGGAAGCAATGCTTGTCAACGACCCCCAGTTCACTGTCTGATGGCCTTTTAGTTACCCTTTAGTGACCTGATCTGTGCACTTGGTCAGAGGCCCAGCTCCGTTCCAGTGCCTTCACCTTTCACAGTCCACGACGGTATCTGACACGCAGATCTTTCAGGTGATGCAGGTCCTTTCCACCCTTTTGTGTTAAGAGGAGTGAGAGGTGTAAACCAAACACAAAAGAAACAATCTGTTTCTCTTCTGTATCTCGGAGGGACTTATGCCAAGGCTCAGTGTTTTAATGTCATTCAAATGTAACCACATCTTCAATAGCATAAGGTTACAAAAGAGCGATAGCCTCACCAGCAACAATTGCAGGTTCTAATTGTAAGATATTTGCCCTTGTTTTTTCCCCTCTCTTTGAAGTCTAGGGCTCGCTCTGCTCTTGTCCTCAGGTGCTGCTCTGGCCTGATTTATGGGGTTGGGTTCCAGGGAAGCTACTCTAAATTACATGGCCCCTAAGCCTGAGCGGTGAGATACAGAGCGAGTGGAGGATCGCCACTCCAGAGACAACTAATTGCTGGGACGAATCTAGCCTGCGCTAGATAAGAAGGTTCCTCTCTTCCCAGACCTGAGAAAAGGGGAAACGCTGATAACAGATGGGGCCACTTGGATAAATGCGCAATTTGTCCGAAATGTCCCAGAAAATAATAGACATGGAGCCCCAATGGTTGAAAAGTAGGTAGTGTGCGGAGAAAGAAATAATCTTGGCACGTTACAGTGTTCATTTGTAATAACAGGGATTGGATCATGTGACTGTACTTGGCTGTTTAAACTTCTACAGCTTCATGGAAAGTCTCAAGTAAAAACACGCAACTGGAGTCTGGTATTATGGGAGCCGAAAACAGTGGCATCAAATCCTCCAAAAAGGTGTTAAAGGAAATGTCAACTTAATTGCTATCCAAATAATTAGTATGTTTTGCGTGCGTTTTACACTGACAAGAAATGTTGAAACTCCTCTGTTACAGCCTGCAAGGGATGTGAGGGAGAGTCAGAGGAGGAGGAGGAGGTGACAGTGCCATTTGCCTGGAGGGCGCCCATAAACCTGGAGAAGGAGAGAGAGTGCACCATTCCTCAAAGGTGACTGTACCATGTGACTTCTAGAGCTTTAAAAAGCAGGCCGACCTGTCTTGTCGAGGCACAAGTAAACAAGAGGCACCGGAGGAGTCAGAGGAGGAGAATACCTGGGCTGTCGGCGCAGCAGCAACCACCGACAGCCCCACAGCACAAACCGGGGAACACCGGGGGGAGCGTGTCGAGGCGTCTGCAAACGCAACCTCTTCCCCAAAACAAGCAGGAAGACTTTCCGCACTCTCATCCAGTGTCCCGGTTTTTGAGACGATGAGCTGTAGCAGTATTGCAGGATCCGAGTTCTCCGAGGAAGAGCTAGATCTTGGCGCGCTGTGCCAAGGGGAGGACGAGGGAAGTCCCAAGGCATCTTTCCAGGACAGCGAGAGCTCAGCGTGCAGCCCAAGCGACCTCGAGGAAGGCCAGACCAAGAAGCGCAATCGTCCCGTCCGCTCGAAGGCGCGAAGAATGGCCGCCAACGTCCGCGAGCGGAAGCGCATCATGGACTACAACCAGGCATTCAATGCCCTGCGGGTCACTCTGAACCACGACCTCAGCGGCAAGCGGCTCTCCAAGATCGCCACGCTGCAGAGGGCCATCAACCGCATCTCCGCTCTCTCGGTATTCCTGAGCTCCAACCCCCCAAGTAAGCCCTGCGCCCACCGGGAGTGCAACAGGTCGGCGGCGGGTACAGGTGCGTTGGGAGGGTCTCGACTCGAGCAGACCCGGGCGGCGCTTCCTCGCCTGGAGCACCAAAGCTACGGCCCCTGGCCCGCGTCCATCGCTCACCAAATGCAGCCGCAACAAGGGCCTCACATGCACCGGCTGCCCACGGAGCCGCACATCTACATGGATAACGCGGCGTCATCGTGTCCCCCGTCCCCACACTACCCTTGTTATCCCACCGAGGGGCAGCTTTACTCGTATGGACATTGCGGCAGCCCCCACGAGCATCCGCCCAGCCCTCTGCGGTACCCCCAGGCGGGCGAGGGGTTGGGGTACCAGCCGGGCGTGTGGACCTCCTGCACCCAGAAATACATGGACGCTTTTGTGGAGCCTCCTCCAGCTCTGGGGCTCCCCTGGCAGGTGAGCTATCCGGAGCACAGCCTCTCTCTGGGCTCTGACATACTGTGACGGGGGGACGCCCACCACTGTGAGCCCTGAACACTGCCGATCACTCCAGTGGACCGCCGCATGACCTCAGGGAGAGAAAGCCTTTTGTGTTCCTGCTGTTGCAATCAACTCAGTATTACAGTCTCTTATTTCAGAGCGGAGACATTGTGATGTAATTAACAGATATAAATAAAAGTCCAATGGCAATGCAGACTGCAGAATGTTGTACATATTGCAAAGTGTATTCTGCCCTGGCGTTTCAAAAATGTTGAATATAAAGAATGTCCCTGCTGTGATAATTCACCCACAGAATTGTGTTTTGATTGTCTCATTGTCATCGTTTGGTCTTCTGCAGAAGCTGAAATATTGGAAATGTTACTTAATGCATGATATTAAAAGGAAACCTAACCACTTGGTAGGACCCCAAAGAGCCAATAGTGGACTGATCAACACACATGGGACGGTTACACGTGTGCTACATTGTTATATAACTTGCTCTTACGATTTGTTTTCTATTGCTCAGTGGTGCATCTTCAGCAAGATTTGAATATAATAGTTAATTATTTGCTCATGTACTGTATTTATTATACTACGTATTGCATAAGAGATACTATTTGTAAAGTTGTGAAGAGTTTGTACATAATTTTTCAAATTAAATGTCCAAATGGTATGACAGCTGTCACGCTTCCTTTCATAACAACGAGGTTTGGTTGTAATTGCCTCGCTTGTGACTGAGGACTTCGACGTGGCACAAGCACAACATTCAGCTTCAGTGTGCACGCTTCTCTGTGAGTGTATGTGTGTGTGTGTGTGTGTGTGTGTGTGTGTGTGTGTGTGTGTTTTGTTTGATTATAGCCTGAGGACAGCAGCCTCCACCACTTCTGAGTCTGAGATGACAGAGGTCCTTCACACAGTTGAAAAATGTCCTTACAAGCCCATTCTTGTCATTTTTATTTTCTGGGAGAAGAAAAGTCAAGGTGCTATTTGCACACAGCAAAATAAAAGCCCGGGCCGACTGGGAGAAGGCCAACACTGACGGCGTTTATGCTCAAAATCAATAAGCAATGCAGGGGTATGAAAAGTGCATGTAATGCATCTTGCGCTACATATGCAATATCCTGACGTTTTTGCTTCCTGCACTGAAATATACTTCAGTTAGAACAGCTGCTCGGCAACATCAGCATGTTGGATCGTGGCAGTAATGGGTCAGTTAGTTTTTTTTGTTGTGCAGATCAAGCAGCGATAATTCTAACCACAATGTGTACCTCCCGGGGTCTGTACCAGCTCATGTCAACAACAGCCCCCCCCCCCCCCTCTCCACACACACACACCCCTGCTGAGCAGCGTGTCATGGAAAACAGCTTTAATATTAGACTATAGGACGGGGCTCACCGACAGATTTATGTGGACCCAGGAAGGAAGACTGTGCCCCGTCATCAGCGCGGTGAAATCCCCTGTCGGGCTGCACTGGCCCGCAGGTGGAATTGGGTGTGTGAAGAGTTTTTTTTTTTTTTTTTTGAACATCCCGGAGGTCTCCCAACGAGGGCCCCGAGACACCGCTGGAAAGAGTTGGCCCCCGGGAGGGGGGGGGGGGGGGGCTACTCCGGCCTTTGGTGGAGAAATAAATGGTGTGGTGCCGCAACAATTAGCAGGCAGGAAGGAAAGGGACTCCACGGACAAAGAGATGAATGGAGAGGAGGAGTGAAATAATAGGAAGAGGAGGATGTGTGCGGTGAGAAAGAAAAGGGGGAGAGTGGCTTCACTTTGAGGCTGTCGTTCGCAGACGTGACTCACCAGAAGACCTTGACTCACCAGCGGGAAACGAGTGAGGCTGACAGCGCTCAGTGACGGCATGTCTCTTCCTCCTCCCTCCCTGGCAGACAGCGCTGCACTCACTTCAGTGCCAGTTTATCTGCTCGTCTGGGTCCTCATGGGAGTCCAGAGTGAAAGTGGGGCTGTCAGCACGACGGGGCAAGACCTCACTCGTTTCGGGCTCTGCCGCTGGTCCGTCCACGAAGAGCAAAGCAAGTAAATAAGTGTGAGAAACAAAAGTTTGGGACAGAATGGGAGGATTGCAAAGTATTTTCACTGTGACCTTATGGAGTTCTAACAAAACTGATAAAACGACCCCGTTTACTAAATAATTGCATGAGAACTGTTTATCGCATGACGTGATGATATCTCTGTTACGACAGAAGCGACGCCATTACACATTGTGAAGCCCAAAACCACAAATTTGCCTCCGAGGGCTTTACAATCTGTACACATACGACATCCCTGTCACTTCACATCGGATCAGGAAAAACTGTCCCCAAAAATAGAAATGGACAGAAGCAATAGACGAGTAGTATCTTCGTAGCTCCTAGATATGCTGCAAGAGCAGAGGTTCGCAAACTTTTTTGGTCACGCCCCACTTTGAAGGAAGGAAAATGTTCATGCCCCAACAAAAAAAGTCCATCTCCATGAGAAAAGCCTTTCTGCTGTTTTTGTTTTTTTTGCAAGAATCTGGGCCGTCACGCAAGCGTAACCTGTTAACGTAACGTGAACATATTTTCATGAAAGTACAGGCATTTCGTCATGTCTTTATTAATGAGGTTTTATGTCTGCGTACTTTGTACTTTTGTACTTTATGTAAAGCAGTGGGCCTTCTGTGCCGTCTGATATTGTTTACATGAATACGCACATGAAGGGATTTTTTTAAATGCCGTAACTCTGTTACGTTGTTCATTCTGGTCACATGACATCTACAGCTTCTGTCCATCCGGGGAGAGGGATCCTCCTCTGTTGCTCTCCTGAAGGCTTCTTCCTTTATTCCCTCTAAAAGGGTTTTTTTTTCTATTTTTGGGGAGAGTTTTTCCTGATCCGATGTGAGATCCCGGGACAGGGATGTTGTATGTGTACAGATTGTAAAGCCCTCGGAGGCAAATTCGTAATTTCAGATTTTCTGGTCAGCCTTGCTGCGTCAACAAGCTGGGAGAAGCTCTGATTACAACTTACACACAGAGACTTCATTTTCTGCTCATGCAGACATTACTCATATCTCTACATAGCAGATAGTTGTTTGATGCTATATTAATACTCCAAATATTGCATAGAGAACCGTCAAGCGGCACATCTGGGTTCAGAAAACTGAAATGTGAGGTTTTAGTGTGATATGATGTTGAGTTAGTGAAAGCTCAAACGTGTGAGTTCAGCGAATATGATGTTGCAATACGTCTTTACATGTCACCTTGAGCTTTGGGAACCCACAACGGACATTTTCCACAATCTTCATTTGGAAAAATGAAGATTGATTAAACAGTTTAGGCTGTTGACCCAAATCGGTTTGAGTCGTGAGGTTCATCCAACAACTTTGTGGCGTCAGTGTGCAGAGCAGAGCTTCCCCCCGGTCAACGCTCATCCTATAGTGTGACTCACCCGAGGATTTACCTCACTGCTCCGACATGCGAGCGCGTCCGTGATGCATCTTTTATTCAGACACCTTCCGCCGCCGAGCTGACGGAAAAAGAAAAACAAGCGCAGATGAGAGAAATGATTCCAAGACGAGAGGGTGTGTTTATGTGATATATGGGGATGAGTCAGCCATCGGAGTGAAGATGCATGTTGATATTCTACAAACTGTGCCTCCCCATGATCCCCCGAGCAAACACACACACACACACACACACACACACACACACACACACACACACACACACACACACACCATGCCGGTGTGACATCATCGGTGAAGGTGAAGGGATTGAAGGTGCCAGAGGACACGTTGTGACTTTGTTTGTTCCCATGACATTTGCAAACAAGCACATTAAACCTGAATTATTTCTTCCTGTCTGAGACACACAGCAAGACTCTAAATGATGTAATGTACATCTGTTCACACCCGCGGAGGTTTATTTTAAAGAGCAATGTTTACGGCACAATACGGTAAATCTATGTGAAATCACATACCAAACAAGAAGGGCACTCAGACAGCGCCGAACTCCACAAGGACTTTTCAAGGTAAATAATCACGCGCGTATCCAATCCGTGATTCTGGATCGCCTCCAAAATTCATACTAAACCCTTCCCCCGGGTTTCATGAACATCGGGCGGCCGTGTTTTGGTAATCCTGTTGACAAAACAACAACAACCAAGCCGACCCGAACACATGACCTTGTTGGAGGTAATGATGAAACTCAACTGTGTGGCATTGTGACGCATTTCATGAGCGCAATCTCTAAATGTGAGATTTTTCAATTTGTTTTCATTATTTTTAAAGCTTCCGCAAAAACAATCCTTCCAACAACAACTAAAAAAAAATGAAGATTGTGCTTACTAGCCTAATAGTCACTGAGTTTCTAGATTTTTTAAAGCTATGGTACATGTTTTTACTCCCCAGTTTTGCATCTAGACATTCTGTGTTCAGGGGTTGATCCCACTGAATAACATCCACATAGTGACAAACAACACCAAAATGGTCTCAACATCCACGTATCACAGTTTAAGGTTCACAAGCTGAAGAGCCGTTGATGTCTTTATATAGAAAAACGCCTGCCACACTCGATCATCCGTGAGGTGTTACCTCTGCCCTATTTGTTGGGATGAAACAAGACGCAGCTCGTTTTATTGATCTGTTTGGATTCAGCGAGCAGTGAGCGGTTTCGCCGCTGAGCACTAGATGGAGACAAGCTGACGGAGCCCCGCCGTATGTTGAGCAAACCAGGAGCCTGCATGGCTCCATGATACCTCAGTACATCACTGGTGGAGAGGATGCATGCATTCAGCCAAAAAACAAGGACAAGAAACGACTAATATTAATATCAAATTCCTCTATAAAGATCGGACTGTTGTGTCGGTCATTATCATAAACAACACACTGGATGCATGGATGCAAAAAGCAGAACTAGCTTCATGGAAGGATGCAAAATGAACTGTTTCTAGACGAGATTTAGCAGCAGACGTCTTCATGAGCGTATTTGATGTTGCAATACCAAGCCTGGGACGGTGAAAACATTGCTGCCTATTATTCCGTTTTGTTGTGTGTCTACTTTCAGGGTTTTGCTATTCCCACGGTGACAATAATTCTTTGACTTCGGGACACATTTTCCCTCCTCTGTCTGTCACAAACGGTGCTGTGTTTGAATTCCCTGCTGCAGCTGGACGACGTCACATGGCGTCAGATGAGATGAAACGAAAATTGGATGCAAAACACGCTGCTGTCGATTTACTTTGAAACAGGAATATACACCGAGGGAAATAACACTTTGTCGCACTGACGAGACAAATGCATTGCGGCGCGTTCGTAATACAGATACATGCATTATTCAGTGTTTGACAGGGAAACATTAGGGCTGTTCTCGTAGCTCGTTACCAGACGCGATGGCAACGCTGGTGTCTGTGTGAGTCATCACGGGCCGACGTGGTCACGGGGACACACTGCTGGAGCGGGGACTACATGAGGGGAGGAATAATGTGCCAGGTCGGTGTGTCTGTGGGCAGATTTTACAACCGAGGAAGGTGCAGTTAAGACAATTTTACACACACACACGCATACACACACACATGTATGCGCACACACACGCACACACATGCACGTACGCGCACACACGCACATGCACACACACACACACACACACTATGAAGGTAGATTTGTGTCTTTATTATGCGAGCAAATTTCTTGTTTGTAAGTAAATTATCTGACTTCAAATCCCAAATCTTTGAACTCAAATCAAAAATCTTTCATGTAAAAAAAAAAATTGCTCTAAAAAAGCACTGTAAAAAAACGCTCTAACAAAACAACAACAAAAATTGGCTAGAAAAAAAACCTCTAGAAAAAAAAAAAACCCTCTCAAAAACAATGACAGGCAGGAGTTGCTACTGGTGGGCTCGACTGGTCTTTTTTTTGAGAGCGCAGTTTTCTTTTTTTTGAGAGCGTATATTTTTTTTTGTTGAGCGCAAAGATTTGGGATTTGCAGTCAGATAATTTACTTAGAAACAAGACATTTGCTCGCGTAATAAAGACACAAATCTTCCTTCATACTCACACACTTTATGCCCCTGGTCTGATTGGGCATCGAGGCTGACGTAAAGATGGTCTTTACTTTAAAAACTTCTCATTCCAAACATGAATTGCATAAGCGGTATGAAAGGCTACAGAATGGCATTGGTATTTTCCCCAAAATGTTCCGTGTAATACTTTGGATTGAACGCTGTGCCGGTACAGAATGTACTGAAAGGTGCCGGGGAACACGATGTGAAGTTAGAGAGCACAGGGGGTAAGAATCTGGGAATTTAAACAGAATCTTTACTGGGACTGTACTTATTTCAAAACGAGCATTAAAGCCACTGGAGGGGCACAGGCCTCACCTGCCATCATAAAAAGGAAAAATCAACTAATGAATGCCGATATCAAACATGAAAAACAACCAGTAGTCAATATGCAAGCTGCCAGTCGAATGGTGATTTAAACTCTTCTATTGGTTTCATATATTGGTAAATGCACCTCAGCAGGTAACAGAAAGAAGGTGTAGGCAACACACATAGTTCGTTGTCTGTAGCTCTGGGCTGTTTACTGATGAACAGAGCAGTAGTAGGACCTGTATCGACTTCAAAGATGTCGCTGTGAACCAGAAGAAGAGAGCAGGAGCACACTGTTGCCATTCCTGCTGGAACGCTGCTTATCTGACTCATTAATGGCAGCTCCGGGGATTTTCGGCTCCACGTGCACACGAGCGACTACACGAGGACGCTGGAGCAAAGTATGTTTTTTTTTGGTTCAAATCGTCTCTCCGTTATCTGCGGCGCGCCGTGGCACAGATTACGCTCAATGAAAGGTAGCGGCGTTCTCCTGTCTCCGGCGCCGTGGAAAAGGTAAAACAAAGGGATAGATAACCTCGCGACGTGTCGCGCCTCAGAAACAGCTGCAGCAGGTGTGCAGCGGAGCTCGGGCGGACAGGCGGTGGCAGAAGGCCACGCGGGTGACGCGGCTCGCCGAACCCGGCGCGGAGAGCTCGGCTGCCGGACGACGAGGTTGCAGACGCAAGCGGGGATAAGCTGGGAACGGAGTGGGGTGTGCGGCTCCGAGCGGCTGTACTCAAGGTGAAGAGGCCTCGAAGTTTATGAATATTAATGTCGGATGCTGCTTCGAGCTTTGATTTGGTCTCAGTCCCATGACTTTGCCTTTTCATTAAATCCAGGCTCTCTTCATTAGCCGGTATACGAGTTGTTCATCTAGAGATGGAGAGAAAAAAAAAAAGAAGTGATTCAGCCCTCTGTTGATGTGCAGCAGCATATAAGCAGGGGCTAGGGGATCTTGTGATATTTCCTATACACACAGTCACAGACAAGCACAGAGTGTTTTGTTTGGTCTATTTATTCAGTGCTGGCTATATGTATTTTTTTATACAGTATGTAAACAACTCTGGAGCCTGCACATTGATTCCTCCTCAAATTCAGCTCTAAGGACCGTCTGTTCCAATTAGGACAGCATCATGAAAGCAGGGAAAACAGCAACAGTCTGAAAAACATCTGGGGCCTCTTTCTGAGATCTCTGTGTTGAGCCTGCTCAGCAAAAAATCAAAAGTAGAGTTAAGAATGACTGTCAGCAATAATTGGCACATTGGATTGGCTTCAGGTTGGAAATCCAGCAACCCAATGCAACATGCGGCAACATCAAAGCTCAACTTTAGAAGACGTGCAGATGTTTCGTTCAACTGCGTATCTTCTAAAGTTGTGCTGCTGCTCAACACTGAGCTACAGTTGCTTATGGGTTTTTAATTGATGCTGATAAGATATCAGGAGACGCACATGCAGTTTAAATGGCAGTAGCATGCTAGTTTTAATTGATTCAGGAGCCTCAGCCAACTGTATAAGCAAAATAAGTTTTGGGAAAGTAATGCCACGTCCTCAACTAAACCCCACAAGCACCAAAATCCACCCTTTTCTGCTCCAAAGGTTTTCAAGTGCGGTGTAAAAAAAAGGATAGGAAAAGACAACGTGCACATTCTCTGTAATAAAAAGGGGACGGATTCAACGTTCTCAGCTACAAACATCCACAGCACTGGGACCGATTTAAATAGTCACAGCAGTATCATCCACATCATCGCACAATCACAGATGAGCTGGTGGAAAGTCATCCTGAACTGGTTCAAGGGATCGAAAAAAACAGGAGGACTTTCAAGCTTCGCATAAATCCAGACATCAAACCTACCTGCCGAACACATTGACGTGTACTGTTCCACATTTGTCAGAAGGTTGAGGATGAGCTTCAGAGACTGGAGGCAGATGACATCACTGTGGAGGTCACTGGCACTGGCCCTACACCAGGGGTCTCACTTATTGTCGCAGCTCCCAAACCTAAAGACCCTGACAAATTCAGACTCTGTGTTGACGTGCGGCAAGCTAACAGCTGTCGAGAGGGAACGGCACATCACTCCCACCATGGACGATGTGATACACCAGCTAAATGGAGCAGAAAGCTGGAACAACTACAGCTTCATTCAGACTGCAGGTACATCACTACCTTTACCGCACACCTTGGGTTAAGGCGCGACAAGAGACTGAGGTTTGGTATCCTCTGCTGCCGAGGTATTTCAAAATGCCCTACGCCAAATACTGCAAGGTCTCTCTGGTGTGAAACACATCAGTGATGACATCATTGCCTTCGGAGCCCCCCAGACTGACCATGACAACAACATCCGAGCACTGTTTCAGAAACTCACGAAAGGCGTGTAGAAATGTTTCTCGCTCGATCCTGAGAAATGTGAGTTCAACAAGTCAAGGCTTGAGTTCTTTGGTTTCTTCTCCTCAGCAGGATGTGTTTCAGCTGATCCCAAGACAGTCACTGCAGTTCAGCATGCTGCAGACCCCCAAATCCAGGTGAAACCAGGAGTCTGCTGGGAATGGCTAATTACTGCTCCAGATTTATCAAAGACTTCTCCTCAATGTCAGAACCGCCGCGCAAGCTCACCAGACAAGACTGGCCTGGGTATGGGGACACTGAAAAGTTGCAAGACAGACACTGAAACAATGTCACCCAGGCAGAGGGACAAAATGTATTGTCGATGCTAGCCCTTTTGGACTGGGTGCGATCCTCTGCCAAGAAGATTCATGCGCAGAATTCACGACGCCACAGAATCGGGCTGAACCATTTCAATAAAGCCAGATTCAACCCAGATTCGGAAGCCATCAACGGGCCAGAACCTGCTTTAGTGCTGGCTGTCGATAAACCCGGCCGCCACGTCTCAGCCAGAATAGACATGTGTCTGTACCGGCTAAATTTTGGCCAGATATGGTAAAAAAAAAATGAAATGAGCCAAAGCTGGCTCCCATTTAGCCGCATCGAGCCGGAACGCAGCCGAGTCAGTCGACGCTCAGCCCCAATACGGTCGAGTCCGCTGCTACATGGGAGGGAACGTGACACCAGCTTAAGGGACTTTGTTCAAAATCAGAGAAGCGACAGCAGAATTCTCCGTCCAGGTCGTCCGGCGATTAGCGATATTTCTTCACGTGTTAAGCGGCTAGGGAGCGGAAGCTGGAAGCCGGAGCCCGATATGACACACGGGCGCTCAGGGCAGCGCATTCTCGTGGCTTTTAGAGTGCTCGTACTGGGGATTGAGATCAACTGAAGCGTTGGGTATTACAGGATATAATGATAATAACAACCAATATTCGAAGGGCCGGATTAAAAAGCACACACCCGATTCAGCCCGGGGGCCGTAGTTTGCCCACCTCCACTGTGGCGTGGGCAAGGATGTCCTTCCAGTGTAGAAAACATGGTGAAGTACCCTCTAGGTCAGAAGTACTGTATTTTGTTTGGAGGATACGTACAGGACAACCTTTGAGACGAATGGAAAATCCCATCACGGGAAGCCATGGGTGGCTTCCTGTTTTATTTTGTAGTTTGTCTGTGTCCTCTGTCTCCCTGATTGTGCGAGTGTGTGTCTCCGCTGATTGTTTCATTATGTTTACCTGTCCTCAGCCACTCCCATGTGTGTCCCCTGATTGTTTATGCGCCACGCCTGTGTTTCCCCTCTACTCTATATACCTCCCTGTTTTCCCCTGTCCGCTGTCAGGTCGTCATATGTCATTTGCAGTTCATCATTCAGTACCGGTGTGTATGCGTTAAGTGTCCTGCTGTTTTTCATGTCTGTTTATTGGACTAAGTAAAGTGGGTTTTGTTTTGGACCCTGCCATCTGTCCCGTCTTCCTCTGCATTTGAGTCGTCCGATTCCGTCACACTCGGTCGTGACACCTACTGGTTGTACTGGTGTAAGCTGTGGTGAAAGCTAATGCTGGTGGTAGAAACTCACACATGTTGACTCTCCACAGTGCATAATAAGTAGCCGAAAAGAAAATCCCATTTGCCTGCCCTAAACCTCAGACTCCAGTGTTGGTGTGGTTTGCCCGTGTTGGCCCTCTGCTCCGTTCATTAGTTTTTGATTGGTCCAGATCCCAGTTGGCTGCAGCTCTGTTCGCTTGTCTTCAATTAGATTCAGTACAAACCGGCTGCAGAGCTGCTGACTGGACTTCAAAGCCTGCGTTGTTTTGGTTTTAACACAGAGTTCATGTGAGCTGTTCTAATAAAGTATTCGTGTTACATGACGTTACAGCTGTAACTTTGCAGCGCCTTCTTCAAATGTATCAAAGAATTGTATCATCATATGACTAGTAACAGTAATATTAATACTGGAGAACACCTGACTCCCACATGGGAACTATTATGTTTATATATGTATATCCACCCATATAAACGCACACACACACATATCTGTCTGTCTGTCTGTCTGTCTATCTATAACTAGATATATCTATATCTATCTATCTATAGATATATCTATAACTAGATATATCTATCTCTAACTATCTATAGATATATCTATAACTAGATATATCTATCTCTATCTATCTATCTATATCTATATAGATATAGATAGATAGATATACACACACACACACACACACACACACACCCACAATGATTGGTGGTGCAATCAGCTGCCATGCAAAAGGGGCAACATTAAAACTCTTGGCTTGGGTACCAATATTAAGATTGCTTAGCTTACAGACATATACAAGAGGACATAAATACACAAAAAAGCATAACTTGTGATTTTTTTTTTTCTGCTTTACCTGAAGAATGCCAAGATGGAAATCATTTCCCCTTGTCGCCGCTAATATCATCAGTCAAGATGCCAGCCAGAATAGATTGGTGATGTCAACGCTGCAGCCATTTCCCTTGCTCATATTTCAGGTGCCACGGATTGCAGAAATCTTGAGGAAAGATTTGATCCGCCTTTTGCCACCTGTTTAGAAAAAAATGTTGACCAGGAGCGACAAGTGAATGAAGGAATATCATCATTTCTTATAACGGATGATGTGTGATAATAAAGTAATGACAGAGTCTTTGTCACTTAATGTGATGTAATGTGCATTAAAGAGACAATCATTCAACCAGAAGGAGAGAAAGAACAGGAGAAGAGGAGAAGAGGAGAACAGGAGTAGAGGAGAAGAGGAGAGATAGAAGGAGAAGAGGAGAGAGAGGAGGTCAGCGTATCCTAAGATGTCCCCCTATCAATGTGACCTGTCAATCAAAGTAGCCACGCCATATAAAAGGCTTTATGGTCTATTTGCTCTTAATGACCATAATTTACAAAATGAACATCACGCTGTATTGAAGAAGACTTGAAACTAGAGATTGAGACACAAACTCATGTTTACAATGTTTACTGAGGAAATAATTCAAGACAGAAGTAGAGTTTTTTTTTTCTCATAGACTTCTATGACTTCTAAACTGGTCATTTATATAAAAATATAAACAAAGAGTACAAAAAAACAATCACCCATAAAAAGAAATGATTAAAATATTGATAATCCTTCAGTCACTGTTTCAACCATGAGGAAAATGAGGCCATGAGGCGAATGTGACTTCGCCGTCACTTTCGAGCGCGGCCGTAAGGTTTCACCAGATGTTGCTAGATGTTAATAAATACACTTTACAAAGTCAGATTTCAATAAAAGACACCTCTGTACCGCTTGGAGCTTGTTTGAGCTACAGTATGATAGATCCTTGTGGGTTGTATGTATGGGGACAGTTTTTTTCCCTACTCCTTCGACTTTCAGACTCCGACGGCTTCCGTGATCGGGGGACGTTATTTTGCACGCGTCCCAAGGCTTAAGCAGAAATTTATGCAAATATGAAAACCCAGCATGCCCCAATCCCAGCATATTTAGGCATAACGGTTATAACTTTGCCATTTTTTAACCAAACAACCCAGTTGTTTCACCATAATCTTTAGTAACAGGCCAAGGCTTGTTCCACGGGGGCTTGGGGCGGTCCCACAGGGGCCCCTAAGGGACCGACAGTATAGAATAATGCTTCAATAAGTGTACTTTACGAGGCGTAAATATTTTTCCCAATTAGTTCTGATTTTATGATTCTCGCAACTCATCACTTGGTCACTGGAGGTTGGTACGCATTCCCATGGTTACCCGTTTCCAACTGGCAACAATGCTCTCAAGGAAATATGAGAAGAAATGCAGTTCATTCACACAAAAAAGGATGCTGAACATGTACATATTGAGTGTGCAGTGCATGGTATGCGATTTCAGAAGCAACCATGGTACTTAATAATACAAGAAACAGGAGAACTTCGATTTGAGAAGCCGACCTCCCCTAAGGACAGCTTGTACTCGTCTACGTGCCCCTTCCTCCAATCCCCTGCCTATTAACTCAAAGGTCAATAAATACAATCCCACACTGAATGGATTTTGAGATGCTGTCAGCTGCTGGCATTTCCAATGAATTACTTTCATTTCACTGGATTAACCCAAATGAAATAATTTGCTCCGACAGATAACACTGCGTTACGAGTGGTTATTGTCATTTCAACGAACTCGGTCTGGAATTACAGTAGATTAAGTAATATTGCTATTTTTGCAAGGAAGTTGTAGCATGTCCAATTTAAAGTTTGACTGATTTGTCGCGAAAAGGTAAGACATCTTCCCTCTTCCCCAACGTGTCCACTTTAAAGTTGGTAATTCAGTTAATAGAGTGGTTCTAAATAATTGTGAAAAGTAAATTGGTCTTTTAAAGTCACCTAAAACGACACCTTGTTAAGAGATTGGACAGGCTCGTTTCGGCAACTAGTTCCACTGCTGCAACCTTAATTATTTAATTTTCTGCCCCTTCGGGAGTCCACCTCTAATTAATTGATTTTTTTTTCCCCCTGGGGAATTGCTTTATAAAACCTTTGTGAGAGTAGTGGGTGGCGGTGAAGTGTCAGAGGAGTGGAGGCTGAGGGGGAGGGGAGGGTTTGAAGAAAAGTGCCAGGGAAGGTGTGAGGAGACGACGGCGAGGAGACGACATCGAGGAGACGGCGGCGAGGAGCTGAAACTGACGTTTGTGCACTCACAGTTCTTCGCCTTTGACATCCGCCCTCACTCGTTTAAAACCGTTTCATCACAGTCACAAGACGGAGAATTGACATCGCCGATTGAACCTCGACAGCCGGAGGTAAAATGAATATTGGACCTGAGCTGATGTCTTCCCGGGCAAAATGGATTTCCGTGCACTTTCGTCCGATCTCATTCAAACGAGTGTCCTCTGAGAGAGCCAGCGAAGGGCTCAGCTGTAATGAGAACACCAAAGAAGTTGTGTCATTAGTCAAAGATAAAGATACATTATATGCCAGACTTACTTGGCCTTTGGGGCTTTACTGTATGCTCCTTTTTCTTTTTTTCCCGCTATACCACTGAGACTCACAATTTAATCAATTCTCTTTTCTGAGCCGGAGAAATAGAAAGAAAAGGCAATTACTGAAGGAGAAAATATGATAAGGGTAAAGGATTGAGCCCCAACTGTCAGAAGAAGATGGATTAGTTTTGTTCAGCTTGGTAAGTCAAACAGGCTTTATATTTACCGTGTGGTTAAGGAAAATGAAGCCAAACACCATAACGTCAAGGTCTGACTTATAGAGCTGTACTCGACAGGGATTTAATTCATGACTGTGTGAGGCATTCAGTGGATTTAATAATCAAATGTAAATTTACACGCCGCACGAAAGCAAATGACAAGTCACTTTGGAAAAACGACTTAATAATGGAGAGCGTGTTTCTTGAGCGTTCACCTTTCTTAAGGTTCAGGAAATGCTTTCATTCTTAATCATCAGCAACAACAAGTCAGTTTTAAATTAATCGTTAACTTCCTGTTATCAGCATGTGGCTTTGATCATTTTCACCCTGTGAGTCCGAGTGTTAGTCAAACCTCCAGATTGATTATATGGATGATTTATAATCTGGTTTTTGTATAGATATTAATGCGTCGCGCATCTTGATGAGGTCAAATATGGGAAGATAAAGTGTTGACTTGTGGTTCTGTCACACGGAGAACAACACGCGTAGACTGCACGAGACTATTACAAAAACTCACTCTTCAATTTCATAGAAAACAAAAATCCACAACTAACTATATCAATCTCTTAAATTATGAAATATCTGCTCCTAAAAATAGGCAAAATGTATGTGAATGTGTTTATTATGATATATTTCAGACGGTTCCTCTTGTATATTGTGCATTGATCCGAAATATACAGACTAATGCCTGAGTAACAGCTTCAGCAGTACTCTGTGGTTTCATCTGCAAATGCTGTTCTGTATTTAGCGTGTATGCTAAATTGAGAGCACTCATGTATTTTGGAATAATCTACCTGGACATCAATCATACCTTCTCTTTGCCTGTCGGTTGGATAGTGGTTCCTACGCAACTCAAAGTCAGTCAGATTTGCATGAGCACAAATGATTTCATCGGTAAAATGACTGGTATGAAATCCATTTTTCCCCGAGCTGGATTATCCCTCTGACAGGATTGAAAGTGCAAATCACATTCAACATTCTTAGGAAAAAAGCACTCCTCCTATTCAGCGTTTGTTCAAAAAAAAGGGACTCATACTCCTCCATTCATATTCAATCGTCAGTGAGGACATTCTGCACAAAACCACAACACATTAGATGTGCTATACGGTCACCCTCTTATTGCACATCTGTGGACCATGGTGGGGTTTGGTAGATGAAAAACAAAATATTCTGTGGCCCTGCAAGACCCAATCATAAAAATGGCAGACTACCTAGTGACTGCCTCCTTTAATGAAGCTCATTCTGACATGTCGACTTGTGCCGGCTGAAAGAAGGACTCACTTCTCAAACCCAGTCCTTCTGGATCTGCCGCACTGCAAGGTGAGTTCTCATGTCAATAAGGATGTTTCGCGGATCCGTTTTCCTGATGGATTTCCACATCTTTAGGAGAATCCAAAAAAATCTTCTTCCACAGCATCCAAATAACGCATTGCAATCAAATGCGGTTGTGGAAAATGTCTTTTGGTATGTGATTCACTTCATTTGAATTCCTCTGTGTAGGTTGGCACATTTCTGCAGCATCTACAAGGACAACAGTATGTACTTTTCTTTCTCTCTCTCTCTCTCTCTCTCTCTCTCTCTATATCTCTATATATATATATATATATATATATATATATATATATATATATATATATATATATCTCGAGAGAGATTTGGTTGGCCGACTGCTATCAACCTTTCACACAGAACGCCACTCACTCTGAAACATGTTATTTCCAACGGCTTGCGTGGCGCCACTTTTCTTACTTTGCCTTTCTGGTACGAAAGGAGTAGAAACGGGTAATAAAATGTGTCATCTTAGTTCTGACTACGAGCCTCCAGGTTTCTGTTTTATCATCTTGATAAATTCAACTTGTTCTGCACAAGGCGATTAGTTGCTGACTTCTATTCACGGTGTAAAAGCTCAGAATAGTCAACCATGTTCCAAAAAACGTACACCACTTTTTTTTGCCATGCAGTATTTCCGCCCTGATCAAAACAATATACTGATTTGCAAATAATTTGCACTAAAAGAAAATGAAAAACGAAAACTTAACAATGACATCGTCCCAGTAAACCATGGCAATGTGACAGTGAGCCAGCATGAGCGATAGGATCTCCAAGCTGAAGCTGCTAAATGGAATTCAGCCATCATTCATGTCATTACTTACACCTGTTCATACATGACATGTCAAACTAACGGCAGTAAACAGGGCCCAGTGTCGCGCAGGTGTTTCCCATGTGTGAATCAGAACATGTTGATGTGGCCGTCATTAGCCTTGGACTCCATTATGTTGCTTATTTCTGTGCGCTGATGGCTCAATGCATCATGGAGGTTTTGTTTATGGGCCTTTCTCACCACAGACATCTTGACTTGTCAAACCCAGCTGCAAATTAACATGAATAATGGCTGCATGCCATTCAGGTGTGCTAGTTCCAGGGTTCTGGTATTGTGTGCTGCCTTACTGGGACATTTATATGGAACAAAGCCATTATTATTATTTTTATTAATAATAATAATAATAATGACGCCTGCGCTTTTCAAGCTATGACACTTTAAAATGTCTGCTGTGAGAAGGAGGCATTGAAACAAGCAAACATTGCACCAAGGCTGCTTTCAGGGGACTCTTTTGTTGTTCTGCTGGTCCCCTATATGGCCTAGCATAGGGGACCTAGTTGTATAGTATTATGTGGTGTGCTCTACAAGTGACCACTGAGCCTATGCTGAGTAACAAAGCAACATAGTCCTGTATTTTTGGTTGATGGCGTCCACCATTTGACTCTAAAGTCGCTGTTGTAATCCATAATAAAAACTCAAGTAGGTACTTGGGTGTAATGATAGACCATCTTCTCTCCGGGATGGACCACATTGAATCTGTCCGCTCAAGGACAAAACAAGGAATTTATTTCCCCCTCTGCCTTGAGTCTTTTGAGACGAGGAGACAAATTCCTCCTTTGTTTTACACCTCTGAGTGTTCTGCATAAATGTAATGCGTACGACACGGTCAACATGTTCTCGCTCCCAACTAGTCAAACACAGCAGCTCGGCCTTACACTTCAAACTAGGGCTCTGTTTACTACCGGACTGCACTTTCTAGCACTGACTTTCAGTGCTGAGGGCGCCACACTGACAAAACCAGTGCACTGAAAGTACGCGGACGGCGCACCGCAAACAGTCAGAAAATGCAGTGCAAAACGATGGACACTCCTCGCCCTAAACAGGCGCCATCTTGGCTACATAGCGGAGGAGGAGGAGCCCTTTCGCCAGCTTTTCATTTATTTCATTTATATCCTCCTGCCGCGATTGTGGAGGTGTCGCAGTTTCCACTTGGGGTGGAGAAAGGGGGAAACACGGGACAAAAAGAGGGCAGAACGTGCGTTCATTTTGTCAGTTTTAGTTTCGCGGGTATCGCGAGCAGATTTGCGTACGTCACTTCCGCCAAGTGGTTAACGTAAGTGTTTCATTTAATACACTCTCTGTTACGCCCAGACCTTCTGGGTAGTTGTGTGTTCACTGTCTGTTTCTGTTGTGTCGTCTGTCACTTGTCTCTCGTTCCAGACTCCTCCCTCCTCGTCTGCTGCCCTCATGTGTGATTGCAAGCCCCGCCGGGGGTCCAAAACCTCTTGATTGGCCCTGAAAGCCTCAATAGGAACATTTCGAGGGGGTCTTATGCGGGGTGTAATGTGCTGTAACTCTGTTGCGTTGCTCATTCTGGTCACATGACATCTTTTGCGTCGGTCCATCCGGGAAGAGGGATCCTCCTTTGTTGCTGTTCTGAAGGTTTCTTCCCTTTTTTCCCCCTGTAACAGGGTTTTACTATGTATATTTGAGGGAGTTTTTCCTGATATTGTGTACACATTGTAAAGCCCTCCGAGGCAAATCTTGTATTTGTGATTTTGGGCTATGCAAAATAAATTGAATTGAGACTCTGAAATCAGACAATTATTTGTCACTAGCAATTGTCAACAAAACATCTTTTAAAAGCCTAAGAATGCCCAGCGGGGTCCTCTATTCTATCTCCAAAAAATGGATTCACTAATGTGAATAGTGAGTGGGGGAAATTATTTCCTAACAATATTACACAGGGAAGCGAGCCTGGACCCAAATGGACTTTCTTTACATACACTTTTTCTGTCACTTTTTAAAATAAGTAAGTGTGTCACGCAGTAAAGGAGATTACATTACATATGAGACAATAATAAGTAACACTATGTCACCTCAAGTCAACATTGAGTTCTGGTTTCACCTGTGACATGAACGCCGGTCTCCTGGGTGAATGGCGACCCCACACACACTCTTTTATACTACGTTACATGGCCTCCTCCATTAGTTCCGCTGCCGTGTTTGACGAGGTGGCAGTAGAACGGTGTGTTGTCCGCCGCGTCAAAGTAAAACACTGCTTCAACAAAAGAAAGCCTTCTCAAAGACTGTGAGTCAACCCCTTGAGAGACTCTGTGAATCAGTCCACCGTAAAAGCGTATTAACGCTGGCTTGCAACATTGACTCTCACCCCAATCATGTCCAGAAGAATGAATACACATTATTGTAGATGCAGGGTTCCAAGATGTAATGTCAGACTGAAGCACTCCTTTTGTGCACCACTCAATCCTCAAATTAAGTATGGAGTATATTACAGTTTTTGCCTATTGCTTACACACGTTTTGCTAAATTTGGCTCATTGTGTCTAAACTCTACACACACGCAAATAAGACACAACATTGGGAAATAAACCATTCACATCTGTGTCAAATTGAAACTCTGCTATCAAAACCTAACAATCCTTTGTCAAAATGTCACCCTGATGACAAAATGATACCCACTTGCATCATATGAATACACTTTCAGATCAGCAGCAACACACTAGTCTACTTTATTTAAAAAACTGCAGTCTTTTGTTTTCAATGTTTTTATTCAGTTCCATAGAGGGCATGTTTTTACAACAACCAAAAAAAATGAAATATTGAATTCCAAATCATTACATTTGTATATTTTACAGTACAGTAAATTCAGTTCAATCAAAAATAAAACAAACAATACACTACTGTAAACACAGAAAAACACAATTGTGCGCAAGTGGGCTTATGGATCCTGCCGTCTGTTGAGGTCACAGGATCTCATCAACATCACAAGCAATGTCCTTGCGTGGTCTCTTTGACCACGTCCTCCTCTCTCTCTCTCTGTCCTCCTCTTCCTCTTCCTCTGCCTCTAGCTCTCCCTGCCTCCATGCTTGCAAAGTTGTCAAAATGACTTAACTGAGGCCTTTTTGTAGCTGGCTGATTGGTGTTCAGTTTTGTAAGTAAGTGTTTTCAAGTGTGTGTCTGTGTCTTTTCAATTAACCAATGTGTGCTGTATTTTGAATCAATGTGTTTTCCCAATGGTACCCTGAGATTTCATTTTTGAACTAAGTGTCTTATGTATAAAATAGTGTGCAGTGTCTAGGAGCAAGTGTTTTGCAGAATTGCAACTAAAGTGCAAAGCAGCGCTTTTGTTTAAGGTATGGTTACACTTTGTTTAAGGTAAAGTAACAACAACTTCAAGTTATGTTACTTTGGTTTAAGCATGTGTCTATAGTGTTCAAGCAACGGACAAAAACTGTAATAAATTCCCGATCAATTGTACGTTGAAACTTGACTATATTGTCTTTGGTGATTGTAAAGTTATGTTGGTATGTTTATTTCCCTGTGTCATTTATTCTAAAATGTTGTTTCTGTTGTTCCAATTGGAGCTGCTGCGGTGCAAGACATTTTTTAGACTTGATCTGACAATAAAGTCTCATGATCATCATGATCATTATCATCATTGACGCGCCTGTTCCCCGTCTAGCTTCAACAATACTTAACCTGCTATATTTAACATTTCAAACAGAGATTTCCTGCAAAGTCACTTTTGAAACAGGAAATCTTTTTTTGCGCCTCTGTTGTTCTGTAATTGCCTTTGAAAGTGTACATGCTGCAGAACTAACAGGCTTTGCTTGCTTGCTTGCCTCTATTGAAATGTTAAATAGGTTTTTTCTAAAAAAAAAAAGTAAGCTTGCTGGTCAATGATCCTGAAAGTCTATTCAAATAAATTGTTGAGTAGAAGGATAGCATCGAGCTTTCTCTTTGAAAAGAGGAGTTTGTTTTTCCAAAAAAAGAAAAAAAAAACAGGATGTTTAAAAATATGAATAACAAGCCTCGTTTTCCACTTTATTTTAACAAGACAAACACTATTAAGAAACCTTCTTGTGTACCCCTCTTAAAAAGTTTCTCTTAGAGGAACTACCAGTATGAATTATTAACTATTAGATGCGTTAAATGCCATTTGGTATACATAATGATACATAATGAGAATTATTTTCTGTATACTAATTCATACAATTTTTATTTTTCATGTCAGCACTTCCTAATTTGGGACATTGTCCTAATTAGCATATTCATTATCGTTGTCACAAATGTCATAACCCCTCACAAGTGAGGGAGGAAACGGCAGCAGTTCAGCACAACAAGCGCAACATCAATGTGCAAATATGCAGTTTTCCAGCCGTCCATCCTCGTCCACTTTTCCTAATTAATTGTCTTTTTTTCTCACAAAAGGTTCAAAAAGAACCAATAAAAGTATTGATATGGAACTGAACTGGCAGTATCGATAAGAGTACTTATTAATCAAATCCCATCCCGAAATACAAGTGTTGAGTTGTGACCAGTGATTAGAAAATGGCCTGTAATTGACTACTACTGCGGCTAACATGAGCAATTGGCTAGAGCTGGTGGAAAACTGTAGAAACAAAAATGTAGGACACTAAATTGAAAGTAAGATGTAATAGAATGCATGTTTTATACTGTAGTGGCCGTGGGGTCAAACACTGATGTTTTAATAGGTTTCAATTAAACATTTTTGTCCTTAAGTGTCTGCGTGTCTGTATTTTGGCAACATATTATAGACTTATTACAGGAGCTGAGGAAAAAAACTCACTCCCTTGCCAAAATATATCCCATTTGCATTAACACAGACCAAATGATCGAAACATGTTAAATTAAAAAGCCCCAAGTGTCCTTCGTGATGCACAAAGGTTAAACCTGCATTTAAATTACAATAGAAAGAATATGAAACACACGTCTGACACCTTGGTACAAAAATGTGGATGTTTTTACTGATAATAAACAACATTCAGGCTTACATTGACTTCCCCAAACAAATTCCTGTTTGAATGTTCATTCTGAATAACGCGACACAAAGCACAACACACTAATGAGGCAATATAATGCATAACTGGCTCATTACGACAAGGGCGAGTTACTGTGGTATTGGACTCGGAAAGCGTCATCTGGCTTAAAATAGCACATTAGCGCATGTCAGCAAAGTGACTCTTTCAGATGAATGTCTAGAAAGAGAGCAAGCTGGGACACCGAGACAGGACAGTGCAGGAAAGGTCAGCCGTATAGGAAACCTGTCAATGAACAAAGTGCAAACAAGAAATGGCATTAAGAGGTGAATACATTGATTTAAATTCAGAGAGGTTCCTAAAGGAGTTAGCGGAGCAGAGCTGTGATATGCTAGAAGTGTTACAGTACTGAGATGTCACAGAAAACACCCCCCGAACCTCTTTGCTTGTAAGAATTTACATACTGAAATCTTAATATTTTACTATTATTCGTCAGTTACTGTTCAAAGACACACATCATTCAAAGATGGCCGCTCCACCTCGGCTCAATCAGGCGGCACCAGAGCCTCCACAGTCTCAATGAGATTGTTAAGGCCGGGAAGCCGAACGTGGACCCAAATGCAGCACACGGGAGTCACTGATGGAGTTGGGAAAATAAAAGGATTTTATTCGCAATAATCAAAAATAAAGAGAACAGGGCAGGGTTGAATCCGGCGGCGGGTGAAGATGGGGTCTTCAGGGAAACGAAGAGTGAACGTATAGCGACGTCTGCGAGTGCGCAGGCAGGTAACTGGTAAGGATTCTGAAAACACTCGGGCAGAAAGGAACAACGTGAGCAGGAACAGAGAACAACGCTGACGGGTCAAAAAAAAAAAAAAAAAAGGCGGCCTGAATGCAAATCTACCACTATGGCGACGAAACGATGTGGCGACGACTGGCAGGAAGACCCGGGTTAATATAGAGCAGTCTCCTGATGACAGATTGATGGCAGCTGTTCCAGCAGGAACCGCCCAGGAGGAGGAGAAAGAGATAAACACGCCTCCTTGCTGACAGACAGACAGAAACACGCAGGAGACAAGAGGCCAGGGAAGCAGAGGAAACACCGGGGAGCCGCTGGACGAGCTAGATAGAAACACGGCAGAGATGAACCCGCATTGATTGGTTGCAAAAGAAAAAAGGCAACAAATCAATGAGGGAGGTCATGACAATTACACTTCTTATTTACAGTCTGTGATTGGTGTTACTTTTAGGTGAAGTCCGGACCCAGACACCGCTGTCTGGACCTGGACCTAAAACTAATTATAGCATTGTAATGCTAGCTTTTCTCGCCTTTACGGCTCTCGTTCAGGTCCAGGAAACACACCGACCAATTACATGCGTTGTGAATTACATCACGTGATGCTACTCATCCAATCAAATATGTGTATTCCGATAAGCGCTGCGAATCAATTGAGATATACATACATACATACATACATACATACATACATACATACATACATACATACATACATACATACATACATACATAAAATAAATCTGAATCCTGACACATGAATTCACTTCAACACTGATGTGAACAGAGTGGAGAATAGAGCTGAAAACAAGAGGTTTAATACATTTATTTTAACTCACGTTTTACAAAAAATAAGATACATAAAAAAATGTATCTTATTTTTTTAAGTCCAGCCTCTATTTTACTTGAACTAAGAAAACATGTATGTATTACTAGCGTATGTGTTATTTATTAATCCAATTAAATTTTGAATCTGGCCATAAATACTGTTGAGATATTATTCAATTAAACTTCCTTTAATTTATTTGACAGTCTGTCGTTGGCTACATACAGACGTCAATACAACTACTAAATCTTAACACAAGTTAGACGTTATTGCTATTTTTTTTGTCTATGCATGAGGACGTTCTCTCTAACTGGACCTCGCTGAATATAATATCAATACCAACGTTCTGTGGACTCAAGTCTCGAGCGAGAGAGAGAGAGAAACCGCAGAGCTGCTGGAGCAAACTCTCAAGGAAATGAAGGAAGGGAGCTGAATGAAGCAGTGAATCAGAGAAAGAAAACGTTACGTTACGATTGTTTTTATGGCGGTTTCGTTCCAAAGCACACTATACACAGACAATAAACACACATACACACACACACACACACACATGGACACACACACACACACACACAGTTCCCCTGTGGCGCGGTGCTGCGTTGCCGGATTTCGTAATAAATGCGTCTTGCTGACGCCCATCTTAGAGAGATCTATTGCTTCTGGGGAGGAGGATCCTCCTCTGTTGCTCTCCCGAAGGTTTCTTCCCTGTTTTTTCCCTGTGAAAGAGGTTTTTTTTGTTTGGGTAGAGATTGTAAAGCCCTCCGAGGCAAATTTGTAATTTGTGATTTTGGAAGCGGAGTTACTTTTACTGAAGACGGGAGCCTCTCCTTCTTTTTGGGAGCGTCTGTGCTTGTTGCCTCTAATTTCTATAGATGACCCTGCTGATGCTTTACTCCCTAACTGCTTCTGCTAACATGCATTACGGTTATTTGGATTATGGTCCATGCCTCATTATATGAATAAATTCTGTCATATTCATTGAATGTGCTGTAACTCCCGTTAGGTTGTTCATTCTGGTCACATGACATCTATTGCTTCTGTCCATCCGGGGAGAGGATCCTCCTCTGTGGCTCTCCTAAACGTTTCTTCCCTTTTTTCCCCTGTAAAAGGGTTTTTACTATCTTTATTTGGAGTTCTTCCTGATCCGATGTGACGTGATATGTGTACAGATTGTAAAGGATTTTGGGCTGTATAAAATAAACTGATTTGAATTTAACAAGTTATGTCACCTTATGGTACATTCAAGGCTTAAATTATAGACATACTTATTTATATATGATCTCTTTTTCTAACCCTAACCAAATATTTTTTGTTCATTTCATAACGTAAAACGCCACCGTTCCAGTGAGGTGATTATCAATAAGTAAAACAATAGTTCAGCAAAACGCCACGTCTTTCTTTTACATTGACCAACCTCAATCCCAATGAATCTTGGTTCTTACACATTCCAACAAAAAAAGATCATCACCATCAAATCATTCACACCCTTTCTGCCCCCTTTCTGGCTGCAGAAAAATGAAAAGGAGAAATGTTCCGGCTGCAGAGAACAGTAGACGAGTTCAGCTTTGAACAGATTAATATCGTAGTATATCAATAAAGGAAATGTCAGGTGTCAAGCACACGTGTTGTAATGAACGATGAGCAGGGGGATCAGACCAGCGGCGTTTCAGCAGAGATAGCGAAAATCCTGAATGAATCATATCAATGCATGAATAAATAACCTCAAAATGAATCATGCAACATATAAATTTGACTTTGAAACAACAAGGAAGTAGCCCATTGACCAGCACCAGCTTCCTGTGCACCCGAGGGTGTCCTTACAAAGGATGACTGTAACAGCGGAAACGATCTGCTCTTCTGTACAGCATGTGGTGTGTTTACGATCCTGATCCCAAAGCAAACCGGAGCGTTGTTTCATGAAGCGGGGCTTGTTGGGAAGAGTGTCTCGTCTCGAGTGAGCGTAACGAGCTCGCTCAGCTACCTCCAGGAGAGAGCTGTGATGAACCCGCTGCAGCCTGCTCGCCTCCAGAGACGTCTGAGAGGAGTCGTGCATGTCCGGCCGCCGCCATGGCGGGAGCTGGTGGAAGCCGATAGAGATGCCGCCAATCTCGAATAGCTTGAAATGAATGAAAAACTAAAACAATGAATAATTAGCACATTTTGAATATGATCAAATGTTTTGAGTTGGCAATACATTTGATATGCGCAGCTGCTGCCCGCGCAGGAAGAGAGGAGCTGTCGTAGGGGGGAGCGTCAGAAACAAATATATATCGTGAGACAAACGCTGAGCCTAAAAAATGCCTTGACCAGGACCGAGCTCGTCCTCAAGGGTGCATTTCCATGGTAACGTATAAAAGCCCTGATGCCTCAAGGCTTCCCTGGTAAAGTTGCTGCATAAAACAACACTCATAAAGTCACGCGAGGAAAGAAATGAGCATCAGAGCGAACCTGCGTTGGCCCTGGCTTCGTTTTCATGCGCTCCAAGAATGAGGCATTGGCTATTAAAAGCCATTATCCATCTGTTTAAAGCGTTTTCCTGTTTGACTTTCTCTCACCGGTAAACGTCACTGCAGTATTTCAAGAGGACTGAGGCTCACATTTTCATGTTTCGATTTGATGAAGTGTTTCAAATAAGATTGTTTCGCGAGCAAAGCCCCAAACTGCTTGCAGATAATACAAATGAAAAACAAAACACTCAAAAGCTTCCGTCGTTCATAATGCAGAGCTTGAGGTGACTCCTGTGTAATGCGTTTTTGATTTTTCAATTACGTTTTTTTCTTCCCCTCCTTCCCTTTAGACTACAATTAACTATACTTAATAAATAAACATCACAACTTTCAAATGAGAGTGCGTCTTCGAACTGGGAAAGATATTAACATTTAATTCTAAAAGGGGGCAACTTTCTCAAAAGTTTGAGAGTCGCATTTCTAACTGCAGTTCCCCAAAGTCCTCCAATGTGCTGGCTGCAGACAAGTGGGGCCATCCTTTCAGCCAGACCCCAAGGAGCCGTCCCTGTTTCAAGGATGTTACCCAAAGTGGCACAGAAAGCACCCACAGGGGGGGAAGGGAGTTGCCATTCTGGGCATGCTCTAAAATTCAGCCTTAAAGCAAGAAGTAGAAGAAAAAAAAAATAGCCTATAAGTCTGAGCAGCTGCCAGAGGGTGAAGTTGGCCTCCGTCAGCCCACACATTGAGCTGTGCAGCAATAGAAGTTTGTGACAGCTGAGCAGTTGATCTTAGAGGAGCTGTCGCAGAATAACAGCAGGGGACGGGGATCTGTGCTTCAAAGATGAATGCAGCACCCAAAGGCCTGTGGTAACGGTGAGGTCCTCCAAGCTCCCACTGCCGGCAGAGCGACTGCAGGCCAATGTGGCTCATGGCAATAGCTGGAACAGTAGAGTCATTGCAGTCAATGGGGCCCTCAAGGGGAGGGTCAGAAGGGTCAGTGAACCCCATGCTACCACACACACACACACACACACACACACACACACACACACACACACACATCCTCGTTTTCCTCCTTTGTGGGTTCCAAATTTGTTTTAACCAATTGTGGGGCCCAGCCTTGCCAGTGGTTCTACAACTCTGTAAAAAATCAGGCAACATAAAAAACACACACACACACACACAGTTAGGGAGTAAATCTACACCATTGCACTATAACTAACTGGATATCATGCCTCCCAAAAGGATGATTCAATTATTGTTCTTGGGAGGCAAACAACAACATTAAAAGATAAAGTAGATACCAATCGTATTAATATAAAAATGAATTAAAACCATCATTTACTATTATAAACTCATTTTGACCGACACAGTGGTTGATTATTTTCTATTACAGCACAAAGTTATTTCATCCATTAGTCTCGGGTGGCTCCATCCTTTCTAAGAAAGAGCTTGTTCTTAATGTTACAGCACGTTGTGTCCACTTTATATATATATTATACTAGTACACAAGCTTCTGGAGGTGGTTTGACGTCTATATCAAGATTAAATGACAGGTTTTCATATTAACCAGCCCCATTTTTCCAACCATACTAACATTAATTTGATACTGTACTATCAATTCTCTTCAAAACGATGAGCTAATGTAAATGGTAATGGTCTCGTATGGACTACTTGTATAGCGCTTGTCTAGTCTTCCAAGCACTTAAAGCACTTTAACACTACATGTCATCATTCACTCATTCACACCCTAATGGCACAACCTTCGGAAGCCATTAAGGTTTAAGTATCTTGCAAAAGGACACATCGATATTGACTAAAGGAGCCGAGGATCGAACCACCGATCCTCTGACTGAGGAACGACACACTCTACCTTTTAAGCCCTGTGTATTGTTATGGTGGCCAGGGATAAGTCTGGGTGGAGATCATGCCCTTTTTTTTGTGTGTGCGTGTGTGTGTGTGTGTGTGTGTGTGTGTGTGTCTAGCTGATTTCACTAACGACGGAAACGATGAGCCTCATAGTTTTATTTTGCTCATTTATGAATCTATGCTGAAGAACCTCTCGTTGTTCTGGCGATTCACACTTTTTGGAAAAACTATTTAATTAACAGTTTTATACCGTCAGTTACATGCTGATTTATTACTTATCTTATGTGACTGCTCGGCCATCATGTCAAGTGATCAACAACTACCTCTTTAAAAAAAAAATTAAAAAGGCAATTGACTAAGATAAAAAACAAGCTTTGCTTGGTCTGCTGCATGCCTTCTGGCCTTTGCCGTGTCTCAAAATGTGATATCCATAAAACTGTTTGGTCTCATTTTGAACTGAAGATTAAGTCCATAAGTATGCACGCTATGATGCACTAAAATTAAGCCGATAAGAAAAGATTAAATCCATGTTTTAGAGAGCCAGGAGAGAATTTGACCCTTCACTGATGCTGCATTCACATCAAAACCAAAGACAATTTCTGCGGTCTTTACTCTAATTAATTAACACAACTTATCCTCACACTCACTAACTGCACTCCCTGCAGAAATGTTATAGCATTTTCTGATAAACCATATTTTAGAAAGAAGCAGACAGAAGCATTTACAATGTGTTTGAAGGCTATACAGAAAGTGATTCAGCAGTGAAAACAGGTTAAATGGATAAAGATGGAAGCTAAAGCTACAGACCGTGTAAAAGCAGCTTGGTCAGCGTGAACGCAATATAGTTTAACAAGCGAGAGAGTCCACAGGAAAGGGCTTGTGTTAACCCCCCATGCCATTGTTCCATTCCACTAGCGCCAACATCATATCAAATTACAAAATAAACGAAACGGACTGCTGCATTGCCATGACATTTGGGATATCTATGATCTCCAGAACATCCTAAATCTAATTTTTATTGTAACAGCATACATTTAAAAAAATACAGGGCTAGAAAGAAGAAAAAACAGCTGCAAATAAGTCTTTAAAAATAGTAAAATGGTCCATATGTTTCTTGTAAATCAGCATTGCAGCCGCTTGGTGCCGCTGGTGGGATTTTGGACTTGGATCAAATCTTTAGATCTACAGTTTAATGTGTAATGAGACGATGGGACCTATCAGAATATGTGATCAACTGGAATCTCAACATCTGAAACTTATATTTTTCAAGATTGACTGAAGATTTATGATGAGTTGAGGATGATACAGTATAAGATCTTTGATATTCAATGTTAATTAATCTGTATCTTAATTGAGACCATCTATACCTTTGATCTACTTTCAAATAGGCATTTCTTTGGCTTGCTAATGAATCTTCCTCATACATCAATACGCCTCGCCTGAAATTCAGATGATGAACAACGTGGCAGCATGTTATCAAAAGAGGTCGAGATGCGGGCACATACGTACAAGAACAAGTGTGGAGGCTTGAGTGAAGCTTAGCAAGATAATGTTATGGAGGAAGGAGAAAAAGTCACAGAGTGCAGTATTTATACAAGTGCATGTGAATAGTAAGTACATGGAAATACATGTCATGAACATCCGTGTCCTTCCATGAGTTTTAATATTAATTTGATGAGTGGCCATTTCTCATAAGTTTGAGGAGTTATTCTTTGTTACTTTTGGGATCCACAGGGAGCATCAAACTGTGTCGGTGTTCAAAGACCATTGTGTAAACCGATTGTTTGATGATTACGCTGAGTCAGCTTTCGGTGTGAAGCGGAGAAGCAGAGTGGGGTGTTTATAGTTCTTCTATGAATATATGCAACTAAATCAGATTTAAAATCATGTTAAGACGGTCTCAGTAAGATGCATTAAGCAGTACGATAGCAGACCAGATGTCACAGTTAGGATTCTTTACATGGACGTGAAGACAATGGTGTTAATATTTATATTTCCTACAGTGTATTGTATTAACTAATAATGCATAGGAAGATATTGTAGTCACACAACACATAGATTAGCTGCTTAACTTGCTCTATTTCTGGTTCACTATGCTGGCAGAAACGGAGCATTTCTGTGGGAATGGTTTGACTTCTTGTTTGAATTGAAAGTGACCAATTACGAAATATTAACACGATTAAATTGTGTTCATGATGCAGCAACCAAAGTGAACGAGTAGCGAGACAAAGCGAGCAGCATTCTCACATATAATTAAGGGCATTGATCACATTAGTGGCGCAAACACATCTGAGATTGATTTCTTGGAGGACGAAATGGAGAATGTTGCTTGGAGACGGGCCGGTGAATTAATGGTAAAGACGAGTCAACAAGATTTCTGTGTGCTACATAATGAAGGGGGAGCGTATCTATGTTCTCTGCTTTGGCGTACCAACTAGTAAAGAAAGTGGACGTTCACAGGAAAGGACTCCAACTATAAAAGACACAGTCATAACGAGAAAGAGATCACTTTAAAGTTTCAAGCTACTATGAGAAACATATATGATTTTGTGTCGATTGTGGCGGGTTTTGAGAGCTAAAGCGATCGTGTTTACGAGCACTGCACTCATTTTACTGTTCATGGATTGCCCCTTACCCCTTCCCCTAGGTTGTCCTGTGCCTTCCTGAATCAGGATCATTGGTGCCTCACCACCCGCCCTCCCCTGCTCTCCCTGCAGGACGTATATAAACACCCGCCTCACCCGCAAAGCGACCATGACTGTGAGTGACTCCTGCCACCCCTCACACAGTCTCTTCAGTTTCCTGCCCTCTGGTAGGAGATACCTGAGCCTCCGGGCTCGCACCACCGGGCTGTCCAACAGCTTTATTCGCCAGGCTGTCAGGAAGCTGAACTCTATCCTCACCCTCCCACTCCGTCCTCTTTGAGATTAACATGTCTGAATGCTGCTAAACTCCATGTCTGACTGCTGCGACAGGACTGACTTATAGTCTTTCATAGTTTCCTCATTTATGTTGTTTATATGTTGTTTAAGATTGTTTTTTTTTCAAAAACTTTTCAACTGTTTTGCACTTTATTAATATTATTATCACAATTCACTTCATGTCGGACGGAAGAGAAACCTACTTTCAATCTTCTGTACGTTTGCACATGTGACAAATTGACAATACAACTTTGACTTATTTTATCATTCTCTTGTCTGATAATGGGCGCTGCTGGGTTTGGGGTGCTGAGAGCTCAAATGCCTGACTTTGGGGGACTATTTGAGCAAAATGGCCAGATTGGAGAGCCGTAATGGTAGCTGTCACATGCCCCTGAATCAAGGTGCACACCAAAATCACAAAGCGTAAAGAAGAAATATAGTTTTAATAAACTCCCCTCCCCACATAATCAGATGTGCTTTATTAAATACCGCCTGAGAGCCCCTGACGTTATTTACGACATTACAACAGAATAGAGTTTGAATGCCGACGGCCTGGAGAGCGAGCTCTGAGTCTGTACCGCCTGTGTGCATATAACCTGATGAGCACGCTAAGAGACCGAGATGACTTCAGGCTCGCGTTGATTTCTGTCTGAGAGCCCCATTAGTTGACATTCAGTGAAGCCCAACAACAGCCCTCGTTAGAGAATAGGTTTGAAAATCGAATGCTCGCTGTTTTTACCTTAAGTTGACCCCGCGATCCTCATCGTGGAGCAGAGGCAGACAGCGAATCCATCTAATTTGCCGCTAATGCACATAATGACCCACGCACTTACGCTTTCCACTGGCAGAGAGCACAACTGATGGACCTCCGACATGACAGGAGTGCAGCAACTTTTGTTTTCAGAAGAAACCGTCTATAAATGTGAGACGTGTATATTTCTTTTATTATTATCCTGTAAATGTCATGTAACTGCTTCTACTCGCTGTCAGTCGGAGTTGGTAAATCAATCTATGTATTTACTGTGTATGAAAGCTTTGGCATTTGCACGCTTTTAATTACGAATAGGGTACAAATAAACTCAAACACCATCAATAAAAATTCAACAGAAAACAACACACAAAAGAACTGTTTGTCAGTACCGTGCAAAACATAGAAATTAAGATAAAAGCTCAAATATAATTTCATATTTCCATCACGAGACCGAAGGACACACAAATGAATGTTTCACACAGCCTGGTTGATGTTGCCCCACTTCATATGTTAATGTCAGGAAACTAAAGTCAGCCACAAGCCAATCACATGTCTGTGCTCATTGACATGACTGACAGAAAAACCCATTAAAAATTTTGGCAAAAAAGGAAATTAAGATGTTTTGCTGGCTACATTAATTAAGGTCTTGAAATTGCACTGCTGCTTTTATAAGGATCTCAGTGGTGAAATGTGTTGGCTACAGTTGAAGTGTTTTTTAAAAAATAATTGTAAATGGACTTTGTTAGTTAGTCGTCGGAAAATAATCAGAACTGAACTGAAATTCTTGACATAAGCATCACTAAAAACAGGACGTGAGAACGGTCACAACGTTTGTATTTGCACAAACTAATAGAATACAGTGTTTGATGTATCTGTCAGCTATTTGGTGAATATAGAGGCTGCTTTGGTGCAACAAATGCCCTCACTCTCACAACCATATGTAGAGCTCTTTATTTCCCTACAAGCTCTGCCAGGCTGCGGATGTCTACAAGGGACAATGGCAGCACAACAAAGCCGCTGTCATGAGCGAGGGCCACCATGAGACACTAGCATTCTGTGCTCTCTGCTGGTGCTGCTGTGAAAAGAAGAAGTGGCAAATGCAAACAGAATAACAGGACGATGTGAGATACATTTGTATTTGCCATCTTCCCACCCAACATGTACGGTCAAGTTGAACCGTAGCTCGCGGCGCTTAGCCTCCTCGGTGCGGTACATTTGGGTCGGGTGTACAAGCCAGACAGGAACTCTGGTACAAACCAAACAACCGCTCACTGGTCCGACCTTGAAGGTGTGGTCTGGTGTGGAGACCATTGCTCGGCTGTTTGCACATTGTCTCCCACTGGATTTGAATTTACTGTTTATCAGACCACAAATGAGGCAATTATTAGCAAGCTAGCTTACTACAAGGTTCCTTTGCCTCCCTTTTTCCCAGCGAGCAGATTAGTTCGCCGGTCGGAGAGCTGTTGGCAGCTTTGTAGTCTCCTCAGGGCCGGCGATGACTCACAGAACCTTTGGACCCAGAGTCCACCAGCCAGCTGTCCGGCTCATTTTCTGAAACCAGTGTAGAATTAAATGCTGGTGGAAGTAACAAGCTAGCAACGTAACTAGCCAGCCACTAAATAAGTACGGTCTAACAACTTGGCTTCATCCACACACTCGTGTCACATGCGTCAAAGCATCTGTTGAGCGGCCCCAGGAGCCAGATGTATCAACAAAATGTCCACCACATGACTGTTGTTTCCCATTCCTGGACTGTTTGAGTTTTACGTTTGTGAACGCAGACCAAACCAGTTGGAAAACTGGAACCATGTTTCACCCTGGCATTGGTTCGGTTCAGGTACCGGACCTTCAGGTTGGAACCAGCCCTCAAAATGAGAGCAATCACATAATTATGATACAAAAAATTTAAAGCCATCATAAGACAAATTATTGTCCTTTTTACTCCATAAAGCCATAACACAATTTCACCAGTTCAAGAGATTGAAATATTTTCTAATTCAGCAATTGTTTTTAAATGAGTAATACTCTTTCTCACCTTTGAGTATTACTCGATGTGACATTTTTTTCATTATCATTCACCGCTCTGCCATTACAAATTGAGCCTTAAAGGCTCTTTATCAAAAGAAACGCAGCGGTAATCTCATTCAGGCTGATTTTATCTCTTTGTTTCTTAGATTTTTTTCTCTTGACAGTCTTTGTATTGTAAGATTGTCAGAGACCGCCGCTGCACAAAAGGCTGGGGCCACTCTTCAGAGAGCCACTCCAGGACCATTTGCCTCCCAGTGGATTGTAGTCACTTAGCTCACCATTTATCACTTCAGAAATTAGCTTGGCCTCCTGTCATTACGCTGAACTCCTGAATTGTAATCAATCTGTGGGCGATGCCCGAGGAAAGGGAGAGCTGAGTGATTGATGCAGGAATGAAACCAGACATTACAAAAGGTGGAATTGGAGGAGTGCAAATAAACATGGGAGCCAAAGGAGGTGTGCTGTGGGAAGCTGTGAAGCGAGAGCTGGATTCACTCTTTCTTAATAAGACAAAATCATTACAGCTCTCATCTCAGGTCCGTGCGAAAGAACAAAGAGAATACAGCGCACAGAGCGTTTGGCTGTCTTGTAGGACAGCACAGAAGGCAGGACGAGAATGGGAGAGATGATGCCTGTTGTGTGATTTGGAAAGGAAACCACGCAGACATATATGCACAGTATCCAACACCGGCCCTGTGAGAACAGAAACTCGTCTTTGAAGCTGGCAGGTGGAAACGGCGGCTTCAGCAGCTCAGCGCCGCATTCCCCGCACATCGCTGCCGAAATGTGTTGATGTGGGAGAACAGATTCAATCGGAGCGTTTAGGAAGAGGAATGGGAAAAAAAAACAACATCTTGAATAAAAGTTGAATGCGCTCATTACGCTTGTTGGTTTAGTCGAGCGATATTTCTCTTCCCTGAAAACTTTTCAGCGGACACGCTTCCATCATGGTTCAAGAGCGGTCAACCTACAAATTGCCTGCCTCCAAGATCAGCTAATACCACCAGCAGCCGGGCTTATTTTTTCTTCCTCCACATCAAAACATCAAAAGCTACAAAGTGGAAAAATGACATCCTGAAAAGAACGACCATGGGCTTAAAAACTCACTGAAGAAATGTTTCTTTGCTGTTGATTTAGCAATGTTAAGCCCTGCTTTTGTATCCACTGCAGAGGATGTACATTGGAAGCATGTACAATATATATATATATATATATATACATATATACACAGACCCTGTTTGGATAGAAACAGTTTGTGGCTGAGGACTGTGGGCACGTGCAGTAAATGATAAACGGCTCTACCGCAGTGACATATCTCTTTAAAAGGCACCTGCGAGAGCAGATGAGATAAGTTTTCCTGCAGTCTTTGTATTCCAATGAGTGAGTGCGACGCCGGTGAGGAGATGACCTTTGATGGTGCCAGGAGGAACAGCGGATGGTGAGTCATTATACCCTTGAAGGACAAGTAATACACTGCCTATGCACAGGCAGATTCAGATTTCAAGGTTGAAGAAAACGCCGGATAAATAGATGAAAGGACTGTGTGTGAATTACAGCAAAGCCTCTCCTTAGAATAGCGCCTACAGCAACAAGAATGTCTCCAGAGTAATTTGAAATTGAATTCTTCAGCCTCCATATTGGCGATCATGAATCATGCGTCGGCTTTGATTTAATCAACGCAACAGCACAGCAAACCTGCACCAGGTGGCCCCTTCAGCAGCACCGGGTTTGTCTGCTACTCTGAGAAAAGAAGAGCGGGTGCCTTCCTCTTCACTCGTCCCTCTGCCGGTGCATTGGAGCCTGACTGATAAACTGAAATGTCTATTGGCGTAAAAAGCTACTGTAGCCCAAGATCATCGGCTGATTTAGCGACAGCTATAAAATCTAGCCTGAGTCATAAAAATAGAGTGGGAAAAATAGACTCTTGTCTTCTTCCTCCATCCTTTGCTGTGCTGTTTTCCCTCTCCTTATGGATGTTTTCTCCTCCTCACTATCTGTTGTTTTTTTTCTCCTTAAAAGGAAACCACAAGAGGCCATTCTGAGGTGCCCCTGGTCCAAATGAAAGAAGAAAAACATGGCTGTCAGCTGATCCAGCCTCTGTGACAATAATGCCAATAACCATTATTCTATGCTTTATATCAGGTCCCTGTAATAAGCATTAGTTAATAGTAATGATGCCCTTATATGATACTATGCATGTGTTAATACTAACATTATAAACACATTCATTGTCAGGTTTTAGGCATTTATAAACCCTATTAGAAATCCATGTATTTAGTTTATCTAACTTACCTATCGTTGTTAAACTTATTATGCATTTATTAGTATTTAACTGGGGACATTGTTGACTATAACTACTTTTCAGGACTAGAGGACTAGTTTAATTATTATGCTAATAACGATAACACAATAATAACGATAATACTAATAAATAAAAGCATACATTAGATTCTATTTTTCGTGTATTCAGTCACACTATTTCCCTGCACTGTGACGCCTCTGCCTGCCACCAAGCACACACAAAGAGTGAAGCGCTCATTCCCGTTTGAAGGGAAATAAATGGTTCTTGAACTCCTTCTCAGATTGCAGTCAGACCCAAAGGTGAAGACAAGAAAAGGTGGTGTGGAGGATAAGTTACAATCACATCTAATCATCTGCTTGCAAAGCAAAGGATATCAATCAGTATGCATTGTGTTCTGGCTGAATGCTCGGAAATAAGTCTTTCAGCGGCCTGCGAGGCTCTAGAAATGATTCATTGAATGTGCTGTGCATCATCTCAGCGTTTCTGACCCAAGGCATGAATCCGACTACTGATTTGGAACACCTCAATAACCCCCTTTGCGCACTCAGGCCGCGGCCCCATCAGGAATATCATCTGGTATTCATGACAGGAAACCTGCAGATAAAAATAGCCGGGCTGATATCGTGCATGAGCTCCACACACAGGTGTGAAATCAACACAGCAAGGGGTCGTCTGGTTGTGGTTTTCATCGACACAATATTCCAAGGCTGAAGGGATTCCTCGGCTTCCTCAGCACAGAGACACTGCCAAAGCTTTGAATGTGATATGGTCGTATGGGTTGTCTAATTAACAGACATTAATGATGTATATCACAATCTCTTCTTCCTAATTAGCTTAATAATAACACTGCTCACCTTGATATCTTCATTTTCATGCTTTCTTTCTCTCAGTGAGAGAAAAATCCTGCCCCGAGGGATGAACAACACAAAGAGGCATTTGACAATGAACATTCGATGCATTTAGTTTCCCGATCTGTATCGCAGTTGCAGTCTGCATACTGAAGTGTGGCAATCACTCTCTGCAATAAACATGGCAACATGCTACTCATTAAAACAGCAGTGATAATTATTTTGAATCATGTAACATTCGGGAGTTAAAGAATGGAGTTTCCTGCAGAGCAATACTAATTTCTCCATCAGAAGTCTCATTAAGCTCTCTGCAAGAGGGCTTGCAATTAATCACTGTGTATTTCTGGTAAACAAACATGTCAGATGGAGCAGATATGGTCCAAATATACAACGAGTCACTCTATTTCCCTCATTTCTCACTTTTAAAGCCTTTGGATTTTGAAAAAGCACACATCAAATCGGGTGGTTTATTGACTCCATTGTGGGACAAATCACCTTCGATTCAACAATTTGAGAAACGTTTGTACTAAAATTGAACTGCAACATGAATCAGAGATGAATGTGTAGGAAAGTGAAGTTTTTACATCTGACTGAAAACATTACCACCTACACTTACAACCGGAGGTGAAGCTTAAGATAATATTCAAATGATTTCTAACCTTTGAAACACATTGTTTCCATCTTCAATTTCAATATGCCCATGAGATTGCCAAAGATATGCCTTTTCCCAGAATAACCATTTAACATTGTCTTCTTCATATCTTACGTGCAAAATGGATGTGTGAACAAAAATCACATGACAAATGCAGTGTGATTGATTGTCGTTTCCCTCTCTAAGAGAGAAGCATCAAATAGGATGGACCCCTGGAATGAATGTAGCGGGAAGAGCAGAGGGCCATTTTTATGTGTACTGGCGAACCAATGCAACCGTTGTAGCGGGCTAACTTCCACATAAACTAGACCGACTTTCTGACTCACAGACTCTCAGATACGGTTTTAGCAGTCACCATTAATGCTGTCATGCTACACATGGTGACAGAAAATGAGCCGAACAGCGGCAGCTCTGGGTCTAACGGGCCCCTCGCCTCACTCCGCACGGCTCCGCAGAAGGTCAAGTTACCTCGCTACGTCGCTACCTCGCTACCTAGCCAGCCATCTGTCTTCAGAGCTGCGTTCGCTTTCTTCCTGATGAGCTGCCACAACACTTTAACAACCAACAATCATCGCCATTTTCTTTATTACTATCGGCAAATGATCACAAAACCAAGTGCATAATCCTATTCTATTTCTATTTCTATGATAAAGTACCATGACCTCTAGGTCAAGATTTAAAGCTACAATGTTGATCAAGTTTTCTCAGGAACGCAGCATTCATTCAGAAATAAATCACTTTATTGAATTTGTAATAAAAGACTAGCTTGTCTTAACGGTTCTTTTGGTAGAAAATTGCCTGAATGCATTCTTCGTCAATAGACTAAAGTCCTTTAAATGAAAAAGCTGGCTGGTGAGTGAAAATATTGTGTAACGGATATAAAGCCCCGGAAGCAGGAAGAAGAAGTTAAAATACACTGATATAACATAAGATCATCTTTGTTCTTCGTTCATGGCAGGGGGCAGGACCGGCTCCAGACCGCCACGATCCATGGCTGAATGTTTAAAACACATTTCATGGCAATGCTTCCTATCGAGTGCTGCACCAGGAAGTAGAGTCAATATTTTGGCATTTCCTGGTCCCTCATCTCAATGTCATTAAGTCTTTTAAATGGGATTTTGGTGAGATGCCTGGATTAATTTTCGAAGTTTAACACACACTTAAGAGATTTAATTGTTTTATTCTAAAAGATAAAATACACTTAATACCCTAAATGGTGCGTCTATGAAAAGGGGGTTGCTAACGGGAGTCTAAACGAGAGGCTTAAACGTCCTCGCAAGAACACTAGTTGTGTGACCTTGGTGTTAGTTTACGATAAAATGTTAAGAGATGCACAATAAGCTGCCGATTGAGGCGGTTCTCAGCTGATCTGCTATGACCGGGCGGTCCGGTCCGTCTTGTATTTCAGATTTTTTGCCGATAACATTTACATACGTTGGCTCCTGCATGGATAGTTTGAGCACCTATTGGAACGGAAAGAAACATCACAAATACACACACACACACACACACACACACCTATACAAGACACACAACATGTCGCCGTTGAGAACGTTTTTCAGCGCGCGTGGAGAAGACATAAAGCTGACAAAATATGTCCACTAACTTAACCAGACATTTATCATATTGTAGTTCATTTCCAAGCTGCTCTAAGTAACCGGCTTTGTCTGCCAAGAGCACGGAGCTAAACAGCTAATTAAAGAGGTTGTGAAACTGTCTCAAATTAATGTGCCTTTATACGACCTACATAAGTAAACAATAGCATCAGAGAGGAGATTGGTTATTTATAGGTATTCTTAATGCTCGTCATGGGTGCTACCGGTTGGATCACAGCGTTTCACCTCACTGCCCCGCTGGTCCCCGCTGGGGGCCGGGGCAGTATTGCTGGATCTGCTCGGGGAAACCAGAACATGGGTTGAACGGGGCGGATCCTGGTGCAGTAAAATGAGAGGTTTTCCAAAGGGATTCTGGTGCTCGGAAACACTACCACTTTCATCCACAGGGACCGCCAAAATCTACACACAAAAAAGAAAGTTCCTTGTAAAAGCTTGAACATACAAGTTCACACAGAGACACACACACACACACACACACACACAGTGCTGAATGCAGGGGCCTTCCTTATCTGTCCGTCTCCCCCCCCGTGGGGCTCCTGAATTCTCCCGGGTTTGAATGAACGCAGCGTGAACGTCTGTGCGTGCGAGGAGATGAAAAGGTAAGAGAAGGCACGGTAGCTGAAGTGATACAGACGGCGGAAAGGCGGGCTCACGCTGTGGGAGTCCCGAAGATGAATAAAGAGCAGCCTCTTCATGTATAAGTCATGCCGTATGACGCGTAAACACCGGAGGCTACCGCTGCAGCTCGGGAGAGCATGAGAGACAGGCTGAGGAGGATAGCGAGGCAAGGAAGAAAGAGCAAAGGCCTTACAGAGAGATGTAACCTCCTGCTTCAAAACATGTTCTCCAGCATTCCTCCCAAGAGGTCAAGGCATGACTCTGAAAGCCAAACAGGTCCCTCTGTCACCACTCAAAAAGAATGATGTTTAAAGGCTGTGTGGGGTAGATTGTGGTTTAGAATGTAATCTCCAAATGTATGTATAGTCAAAATTGTGTTATTTGAGTTTTACTTTAAGTCCTATATGTCGTCAAAGCTACAAAATCGACTTTAACGCCAAATAATAACCACCATAAGGAAATTGGGAATTGATCGTCAGTTAAACTTTAGTTAATAATCAATTCAATGTTAAGAAACAATAAAAGAGGACTGCACTGCAGAGGCGTGAAACTCCGCCTCCGCTGCTACACAGAGCCCTGTCAACAGCAACTTATTTCAATGCAGATGTTGACAGAGCGGAAACACCATCATATTAGCACTGAACCTCATGGATTCATAATTGCATGCAGCCATGTATCTGCAGAACAGAGCGCCAGCGTGGTTGCATAAAGGGTCATTATTGTAAACATGTTTGACACTGTGGCATATCTACCACTTAAGAGCAACAGAGAAGAAAAATTGGTCGCCGCTGAGAAGAAAATGTGTTTCAACACACACACACACACACATAGATGAATGAGCCACAGGAGCATCCTAAGGTTGTATGAGCATGCATGATGTAAATTCCCTTTAACACCTTCAGGAAAGTCGTGTCTTCATGCAATATTTACATCCACCGAGCAAGGTTTTGAGGTTAATGGTATCCTTAAAAATACATATCCACCAGAACCAGAAAAACTTTGGGTGGTTCTCCCGAATCCCGTTCTGTTTTGTCCAGAAAAGTGGACCAAACCCGAGCTTGGGTAAGTTAAAGCCAAATAAAACATGGGATACTGATCCGGGTGCAACATTATCAAAGACGGGCACTGTTGTGTCCGTAGCCGATGTTAATTCTGGCTATCCTAGATATTTAACTGTGTACAGACGTGCAGGAAAATAATAAACAGCTATGCATACCGGGGAAATTAAAAGCATCAATGCTACCGCGGGTACCGGGAAGAGTTGGGAGGGAAACACCCGCTGATCAGTGCTGCCTTTCCAGATTCAAACGCAGGAACAAATACTACTCGTAATATTACTATCATACATTACTATCATATATGCAAACTGGCCAGAAACAAAAGTGAACAGGATGCTCATAAGAGAAGTATTAAAAGGATCATCTCTTTTGCTGTTGCCTCGCCATCTGATTGACAAGGAGGGTGGGGGTTTCCATCTGTGCTTGTGGGTGATTGAAGGAGGCAAGGCATGTAGAGACATGCTGATTGTGTTTGCCATCTCTAAAGCTTTAACCGCTCGGCCCTCCCAATACCTTAATCCAGTTTATCCCTCCGAGGCAGACACAGCGTGCTTGCTCATAGTCAATCTCTTGATTGTTCGGTGACCTTGAGCAAGCAAATAAGAAGAGTGCTCGGTTAGCGTAGGCCATCGTTTGGCAGAGTCCCGTCAAGGAGATGGACACCTGAGGGAAAAACATGACTCTCATTAAAACTAAAACCTCCAGATTAAATTAAGGAGGCAGAGAAGTGCAGGAGCCTAAAGGCTGTCCCTGAAGGCAAAGAAAAGAAAACAGCAGCAAATTAGCATTGTAACGTATTAACATATGAATATATCGGCTTGTTGCTTTGTGGGGAGACGAGCAAAATTGTCCCTATGGCTATGTGTTTGCCTGTAACTTGATCCGTTAGTCGGTCAGTCCACCATGTTTGAACGGATTGGCAGAAAATGTGTTGCCCTTGAGGAAGAAATCTAGCCTCTAGCGCCGGGATGGGCAAACTAGCCGTTGTGTTTATTAATCAGGCCCGCTGAATATTGGAACATAATTGTTCAAATTAGAGAAAGGGCCGCATTTATTTTGCCATTTTCCTGCAATACCCGACATATCAGTTGATCCCACTCCCCAGTACAAACATTTTTAAACTTGTGAAATGAACTAACAGCTGAATCCAGAGTTATTTTCCTCGGCATAATGAATGGCAGTGTTGGAGGCCAGAATTGGACCAGTGTATTGGCCGGATTCTGGGGCGTTATTCATCCCAGTCGGCGACCGACTTGGTCCGACTCGGCTCACCGCGTTTCTTCTGGCGTGCCGAGCTTCAGCGGGACCTGGGCCCGGTCCTTTTGGCTACCTGGGCTGTCATATGACTATGAAACAACAACGCCGCAGGAGTTTCCGATGGAGCTGACGGATCTTCAATGTGACTCCGTCTTAAAGGAGAAGTTCAACTCCCTTAAACTGGATCAGTTTTATGCTTCACTAACATCCGGTGGATGGCACAGAGGATGCTGGTTGGTGTTTGGCTCCACCTGTGAGCAGACGTTCAGCGTGATGAACACCAACACATCACACCACACATCCCAGTGACCTGATGAACATCTACACATCACACCACACATCCCAGTGACCTGATGAACATCTACACATCACACCACACATCCCAGTGACCTGATGAACATCTACACATCACACCACACATCCCAGTGACCTGATGAACATCTACACATCACACCACACATCCCAGTGACCTGATGAAAACCTCAGCTCTGTCCTGAGAATTGTCACAACCAAACTGACATTAAACTTAAATGCACTGGCAACACAATTCAAGTTTTCTTTACTTTTTAGTTAATTGCTTTTACTTTTAATTCATATTGGTTCACACAAACACTCTCCATTCATTTGATACTGGCCCCAATCGTATGTCACATGTTAAAATTCATCGTCCCTGCTCTGCACAAGGAGGTTGAAATTATGGGTTTTAAGGGAAACATCTCAGCAACTATCGCATGGGCTACCATGATTATTTGGTCATCCAATTACTGGGAAAACGCCTTTTCGAGTCCCGTTTGAAGTTAACATTGATGTAATTGTCACGTAACTTAGACACTGAAGTAACGCCACGTTATTTTTATCCAAACCGTAATCTTTTCATAAACCTAAAAAAGACGTTTTGTTGCATAAACCCAAGTTGTTTCCTGTGAAGACGGAAGTTCATTTGGAAAGAGTGAACCCATGTAACGCGCGGGAATTGATATGGGTTGGGTTGACACGAAAAAAATGAAGATTACTTGTCTTAACTTATCACACAACTGTTGTAACAGGGTCAGGTGCAGCGCTGTGCTCACTCATATAGCAGATTACTATGAAGATCTGCATACTCTACCAACAGCAAATCCATTACGTTCAGTCTATTCATCCTCCACAGCAAGGTCAGGAAGGCGGTAAAGTGAGAGTAAATGTGTCCTGTACAAAAGCAACGCTTGATCAGTTGTTAAAAAATGGCGACAAAATCAAAACGCGTTCCTTCTTCAATGACTCATTCTCCGGCTGTCAACGAAAGAGAGAGCTCTTGGCAGAATTATTAACACAGTGAGCAGTGGAAAGATGCGGGAACCATCTGCATGGAAGAACTCGCCAATGCCGGTTTTGATTTGCCGAGGCACATTCTGCCCACACACACGAACGCCAAGGCAAGTTGTTGTGGAGAGGCTGAGATGAGCTGCTGGCATGGCAATTAGGTGGGAGCATATAATGCAGTGTTGCTGCAAAGTGTTACATCTCTTCAGTTTATTGCTCCGCGCTGTAAGAGGAGTTGTAGGCTTGTCTTTTCTGGTGAACAAATACGGTGTATTGAGAGAGTATTGATGCCAGTGTTGAGTACCATCTTGACAGACGCGTTTCAAATCCTAGAATATCAACGGGAAGCAAAAGTGCTCTTGGTGATGAGTTCGCAGTAAATGTCTTTCATTACATTGAGAGTCAATGCTGTGCCCTGAAATCTGTCCTCAGATGTGTTTGGCTTTAGCTCAGAGCTAACGTGCTAGCTGAATGCTGCAGGGGGATAATTATTCTTCAATTATTTTTTACGCTCCGCGGCCCCTCCGACCCCTGAAAGGGGAGATAGGGAGGGGCAGGATTCCTTCCTGACCAGCACCAACACTGGGGAGACCGGGCCTTGCCAAGCGTTCAGTCAGTAAACAGGCTCCTGCATAGCGGTTGTGTGCCACAACTGAGACGTTATTAGAGCCCTGGCAGCCCTTTGACAGGTGTGTGAGCTAATAGAGAACGTGCTTTGCTTCTGGAAATGACCAATAAGTGTGTTTCGCACCTTTTTATTTAGAAATTGGTGAAAAAATTGCTCCGTTTATAGAAACATATGCAACAAAGTGCAATGGAAGCAGACTTCGACACTAAATGAAGCATGCGAGTTAAATGTACATTTCTAGTTCAACATTTTGCATAAAGATTGATACCTAAGGATGGAGCCTGGCTCTATCCAAAAGTTCAAAAGCTCAATCATACAACTTTTTATTTCATAAGCAGAAATAAAGTGTAAAAACGACCACTTACTTCCGGTGTCGGACTGTTTGTTGGCTGGGAGCAGAGACTTCCTGAAGACTCCGCTGAGCATATTCACAGCGACGACAACGCTGCATGTTGCATGACAATCATCAGCAGAGGGACTGACATTAGAACCCTGGACTCATTAGCATACTGGAGTCTCCGTTTCCTGCTAAGTGTGTTTGCTCCCGTGTGCTTTGAGAGGAAACATGTAAATATGTTCCGTAGAAGATGACGGACGAGAGTGATGTACAGTATGATTTGAATATGATGTGCTGCACGGGGGTTCGGGTTGATGGAGAATTTAGTTTTGCTCGACAGGGTGCAGCAGTGATAAGCCACTCGCGCTTTAGATGCATACGTGCACACAGAATTGTTGACGAGTCTAAAAATACCTCGTAAGTCAGTCATTAAAAATATGTCATAATATAGGACACATTCAGAAGCCTCAAACGAAAGAACTCCCAGAAAATTAATTATTGAAAGAATAAAGATTGTGTGACATGACAAATGATATGAACAAAAAAAAAAAGTTGAATTCATGGCTCGAAAAATATCATTTGACTTTGCAGCATTAATGCTTTATGTAGCAATTATTCTTTACATACCCTATCTTGCATTTGGCTACGCTCTGATTCAGCGAAACGTTTCTCTTGCAGCCTGGGCTGAATATATCAGCAGGTCAATAATTGATTTAACATCCAGCAGGAAGCCGGGCAGATAAAACTGTAACCGCGTCTGTGTTTTGTGTCGCACATTCTTCCAACTGAGTTAATTCTGCTTTCTGGATCCTTTGAAAAAGTGAAAAAGTGTTAATCTGAATGAGAGGAATAAAACACAGTCTATTTGCTGTGTTCCTTTTGATTAGGACATGAAACAACAGGGGCAATTCCATTATTAAGTCCCCTTTTTTTTCATAAACTGGCACTGGGTTTCTATTAGCATGTCTCACAGTTATTATTACAATATGATTAGGTCTCTCCCACTGTGGAAACGTTCTTATTGATGTCCACAAGTAACAACAAAGTGGTTTTGTGAAAAAGGTTTTGCGTGGGTGTACGGTGCGGCGATGTTTGCAGAGACAGTTCTTCTTTTGCCTGTTCCAAGTCTCGCATTGGAAACAAATCTACACGCTTCAATTCACTGAAGTGCTGTTTGAAAGGCCTGGCCGCTGTGGAAACCAGATACGGTGTAAAGCTTGAGCTCAGCACACTCATTGCTATTCATGCACGCCGACTGTTCATGTATAGAGAAATGTGTCGGCGGAGAAATGTAGCGGTGAAAAAGAGAAAGTCACGCATGGATACTTTTCACCAGATCAGATGCAAGCGCGTGGGAGGGGGGGGGGGAGTTTCGGAGATAGGGAGCGACCGTGTAGTCCTGTCCGGGGTGTGGAGGTCATCGCGCCACTGGGAACGCAGGGAGGATAGAGCCGTGGTTTTGAATTTACTATGAGGGGCCGATGAGAAGGGGTGTGGAGGGGTGTGTGTGTGTGGGGGGGAGGGAGGGAGGGGGCTTGAAATGGAAGAATTTAGTGTGGATTCAATGAGTCCGGCTGCAGCCTTCAGTATGAGCTGGAGAGGCTGGAGGGAGGTCTGCTGGGAGGCCAGCCAGGAGGGAGTTGTAGCTCAAACAAGCGGTGACTGGAATTTGGACAACAAGAGAAGAGGAGGCGTCGGTTGCATTGTGAGCCAATTCACACCAAGGTTCCCGGTAGCCTGGGCCGCGTCGTCCAGTGAAACCGAGGCTCCGACAAGCCGTGGGATTTGCCGACGCGGAGCAAAAAAAGAGAGTTGATATTGATACGGCTGGCAGACGCTCAACTGCGCGTGTCAGTGCTGCGAGCGCGGTGGCAAGCCTCGATGTGCGCGTCGATAGGACAGAAGAGGAGTTCGCCGTTGTCAGCAGGAATAGTGGGAAACTTGTAGGGTGTGAGGAGGAGAGGAGCAGCAGTGGGACTGCAAGCCCCCAGGATGCTGGTGACAGCGGAGACCTTGGTGAGGGGCCCGATGAGCTCCAGCAAGGAGATGAATCACAAAGAGGCGCTTTGGTGAGCCGACATGACGCCGGGGCTCAAAGCACACTGCTTCTGGAGAGGTTATCTCTGCTCGCCAGACCCCTCACACAATGGACACATAACTATTGATTTTTACACATGACATTTTCTTCAGACCACCACAGATCTGACCAGGTACCAACAGTGAAGGAGAATCGATCCATCAATCAATGCATCAATAAGATGATTTACGACCTTGGAGACAAATGAGAACCTCTAACACGACGAGTCAGCGAGCGTTGGGCCTTTTTGTGACTTTTTAAAGGTTTATTGTATTTCTAACAGAGCTAAAAATGCACGTGTGGGCTATGTCAACAACGCACAGATAACCTGTGATTACAACACACACAGAGGGAGAGTGACTTCATTCTCTTACTCCTCTGTGTCTTTACATAGTTAGTAGAAGTTTGATGCTATATGAATGCTCTGACTCCTTATTGCATCTTTAAGATTTTTATATTGTATCAAAGGTTGGTTCATTGCATGCAGCCCACATGGCAGAGGAAACACCAAGCAGGTAAACACAAGAACAAGGTTTGTGCTTAAAAAAAGATAGAATTTGCAACAAGTGGGACGGCGTTAAGGCTCGGGACAGATAATTGAGAAGCAATCAGGTTTGACCTCAAATATGTCTTTTTCAGAGCAGCTTTAGGCAGATTTTATGTTGACTCAACTTGAGAAGGCGATTATAGTGAATGTTGATGGAGAGGGAGCAGATGAGCAGAGATAGTCTGAAGGGCCGGGTGACAGGGAGAGAGAGAGAGAGAGAGAGAGAGAGAGAGAGAGAGAGAGAGAGAGAGAGAGATGGGGTCAGAGGAGGATATAAGTAAGGAGCAGAAGCAAGAGGCTTATTGGGGACTTCATATGTACAGTAGATGATGCACTGATAAGAGCAGAGCAGAATGCACTCGAGGCTCAGAGGAAGAATACTTTCTACAGAGAAAATGAATGTCCTTTCAAAGGCTTGTTTGTGTTTAATTTTTAGCTGAGACGGGATGCAAAACAAGAAAGAGAGGCGAAATGAAAAGTGCAAAACAAATTCAAACGAGGCTTTTCTTTGTCAATGTCTGTCGGCAAGCGAGGGGACTTTTTCAATTAACTTTGCAAGGCTTTGCAGGAACTTTGCAAGGTTTACAGAAAGCAAAGAAGGCAAGGAAATTAGGACAGCGAAGGTCATAAGACGACAGAGGACAGCTGCTGAAGTCTGAAGTCAGAGAGAATTACTGCTGTCGGCAGATTCTGCTAAGCAGGGGCAGTAATGCAGAGGATAAATAGTGATGGAAAATGAAATAATTCAACTTCTTTTGTAAGGTCAGCAAAGACGTAGCATGTCTGTTGGACTACTAAGTAGAGAAGCTGTGTATGCTACAGTTTGTTGGCTACGCCGCGGGATAATGGGATCTGTCGTGTGTGTGCGGGAGTGAGAGTCGGTCTGTGGCTAAATTAGCATTCTGCTGCAACAAACTGCATAATATTTTGTTTGCTCATTTATGGCTGCTTGCTGAAGGAGCTCTCGTGGTTGCGGTGACTTTTATTGCCTGTTTTACACTTCTACCGACTGCCTGCTGAGCCCTGAGCACACCGTGGGTTGTGTTCATTCAATCAAACGTCACAGCAGTGGTCGCCGCAGACACACCTGACAGAGATCTGCAGACTGCCGAGTGAATGTTTCTATTATTCGGTTCTGTTATTTATTAAGTGTGCCATACACAGACAGTACACATGCCCCACCTGCATCTTGGCAAACAGAGAGCTTACGTCGAAGATCTGCCACAATCATCGATTCAGAAGAACTCCTCAGAAATGAAATATGTTTCACTTAAAAGGATACTCCTTAAATCATCATACAATTCACAGTAAAACAGCAAATGGACATCTTCAGTTTTACCTAAAAACACATGGCAAAGTATTTTCTCTTGAGGCAGACAGGTAAACCTGCCTATTTCTAAAGCTTGTAGCAATGTACCACACATTTAAAGACCTTTGACTTTATAAATATAACTGTAAAGCATGCAGAAATTGTACAAATCTTCCTAATGACAATTCCCTCTAACTTATCCAGGTCCATGTTTGCTAAATGTCAAAGTGGAGAGATCTTCCCGGCGAGCACCTGATCCGACATGTCCGCCAAAGCTGGACCTGCTTCACTTTTATGTTCTCATCTCACATTCATGTTCTCATCTCACATTTATGTTCTCATCTCACACTGTATCACCGCAGACTGCTGTTCGCCAGAGCTCCCAGAATTATCGAACTGCTCTGCAATGAACTGTGCTACAATTTACATTTCCCCCCTGATCCCTCTGCTCTATTTATCCTGTATCAAATCTGTGTCTCGAGCGTAGGAAATTGAACCAGGGACGCCATGATCATCAGCCAGCTTCTCTCAAATCTGACTTCCCTCTGCTCTCCTATTGAGAGGACGAATGACAGCGCTGTAACAGAGAGGAGCAGGAGCACTGAGGGGAGAGATGGAGGTCTTGTGCTGCATGGAGACAGCAGCAAGTGTTTCTGTCTTGTCTGAGGTGATCAATGTCTGTGAGGCGGCACAGAAAGGCAGAGGCGGGGATAGATGAGCTGTGGTGTCTGGACCGCTGACTGACAGCTCCGCCATCCTTCCTCTACAATGGTGTGAGTGGTAGCTGACCTGAAGGGTTGAATAAGGTTAAATTGACTGCATTGTTGGGAACAGATGGCCCCGTCCTATGAGAAAGCAGGTGGGTGTGTGTGTGTGTGGGGGGAGGATACTGTGACGGAAGAGGTAATAAAAACAAATAGGGAGACAGACGTGGATTTTCTCTGTCCTCCTCCAGCAGACACCGGTGGATAAGCTCTCTTGTTTTTGTGCAGCTGTTCGTGCAGAGGGCGAGTTACACAAGGGTGAGACACTTCAGTATGACCACAGCAGGGGAAAAAGAAAGGCGAAGGCCGAGCATTTTAATGCTGATTGGAAAAATAACAGGATTGTTAAGCTCAGTGGGGGAGGCAGTGTCACTCTTTGTAAACCTTCAGCGGGGCACTCGTCAAGCGAGGTAGCAGCTTACTCTGCACTATACCAAGCAGCCACAACACAGGAGCTCTAAGGAAAGGGAATTTGAGTCATAATTGAAGCACATTCCATTACAGCTAATGTCAAAGTGCTTTGCATTAATGTGCATGCAGCAACAAAAGACAGGAGAATGTATTAAATAGCAACAAGCACACACAAAGACAGACTTGACCTCTGGCCTCGGTCAAAAAGTCAGACTTCAAATAGACGTCTTAAAGAATCTGTTAAGCTGTTGTCGGCAACATAAAGGAACCAGCAAGAGTGCACTCCATTTGTAAAATGATCCAACCTAAAAAACACGGCTCAGTGTTGCCAAGTCTTTTCCGATGAAAGCAGCTATTCTAGCTCCTCCCCTTCCGGCCTCCCTCCAAAGCCACTCCCCCCAAATGAGCGTGAAGGTGAACAGCAAGCATGGCGGCTGCTGGTAGTGCTCACTGCTGTTAGGATAGCAGCCAATGGAAGACTACAGTGATGCGCAATGAGTGAACAGGTAGACAGGCAGGTAGCACGTCCAATCATTCAAAATCAAATCCAAAATAGATGATTTGACGGGCAGCAAGGCTCAGTGCGGCTGCGAACTAGTCCGGTTCATGATGGTTTATTTGGACTGACAAAATCCTCAGTAAACACATTATATATATTATTATTTTTATCAGTTGTGCCAGCAGGTGGTTTATTTAATGGATATGTATTGTATGCATCTATACAGTACATTAAGCAAACCCTATATATAATAGTATTTAATAATATAATATAAGTGTTCATCTCCTCCATTAGCATCCTCAAGACACAAAAATGTGTTACCATGTAGAGTAGAAGTTTAATAAAAAGTAGTCGACTGCACTCCTTTCCTTTTGAAATGTTGGTTAATTCCGCATAAACATCTCATCTCCAACACATGAAGAAACCCCTTCAAGTACGCCGGGAAAGAAAAGTTGTTTCAAAGAATTCTTCAGAGGTTTGGGGGAAATGATTTTACATTTCAAGACTCCACACTGAATTAAAAGACTGGAAATGCACACTTTTTGTGGACCCTTGAACACAGCAGCACTTGTATCTAGGCCATGCTCTCTCCGGCATGTGAAGGCCTCGGTGTGAGCGTTAATAGGCCGTGACAGAGCGCTTTGTTCGCGGCGGCAGCGCGAGGACGAGGCGCTGTTCGTGGTGCTGAAACGCAACGCACGTCCGTCTCCACGGAGACCCGTGACTCGAGACGCAAATCCACCCATTGGGCATTTCCACTGAACTGACGTGCGTCGGAGTGAACGACCATAAGAGGAGGACCATTTGAGTTCTGGGTCCTGAAGGACTTCAAAGAGAGCCGCGGCGGAGTGAACGTCTCTCCACGACGGTTTGCTCATATCCCTCCCCGCCGTTAGCGACCTTGTTGCTCCGTCGCATTAGTTCAACGCGAGCTTTTTTTTATCTGCGCCTGACGTACAGTTGTTGTTCCGATACACACCCGGAGAAGAAGTGCAGTCAGTGTCGGTGCCGCTCGGGTGTTCCTGAAGTGATCTGCTTCGGTGCAGCGCGCGTGCACGGTGCCGTTAGAAGCCGCTGTTTATGTGCAGCGCGAGCCGCGGACGGCTGGACTCTCAGTGGAGAGGAGCCGTGACGCGGTCACATCGCCAATGCAAATGAGACTGACTTCCTCCTCCTCATCATCATCATCACTCCCCTCTCTCTCTCTCTCTCTCTCTCTCTCTCTCTCTCTCTCTCTCTCTCTCTCTCTCTCTCTCTCTCTCTCTCTCACCAACACATACTGGCTTTATATTGGCGTGCCAGGCTTCCAGAGCGACGGAGAGCAGGCAGCAGAACTGTCTGACAGGGAGAGAGAGAGAGAGAGAGAGAGAGAGAGAGAGAGAGAGAGAGAGAGAGAGAGAGAGAGAGAGAGAGAGAGAGAGAGAGATTATATAACAGCAGCTGTGTGAAATGCTGAGAGCCGAGGGGACCTTCTCCGGACAGTAAGCAGGGGGGAATCATAACGGCCATAAACTGATGGCGCGATACCAGATGAAGGTAAGCCGCACGTCCACAGCTCTGTACTGTAAATGGTGGAGGCTTCACCGAAGGGGCTTTTAAGATGGAAGACCTCGTATTCTTAAATAGTCCGGGTGATGCGTGTTTACTCCGCTGTTGATTGATGCCGCGTTCAACACCCTCCCGTTCCGTCCCGCGACCGGCGTGGATGCTTTCGCGATCATTTTTTCTTCTTCTCCATTTTTTTTTTTCCGTTGTTGCGTGAAAACAGAAATTGGGAGTTGAGCATAACTTGGGCACTCGGACTTGATCGGAGTCTCGTCGTGCAAACTGTTGCTTCAATGCTCGGGAGCTCTACCGCACCCCGACTTCAGAGGAGGGTTTTTTTTTGGGGGGGGGGGGGGGGCACGAGAAAGTAGAGCCGAAGGGCACGACGGTGTGTGACGAGCCCCCTCCGATGCGTGGATGATATCTGTGGCGGCTGTTGAAGGGCTGAGCAGACCGCGCTAATGTTACGTGGGCACCTCTGAAACTGGAAGTACAAAACCAGCTCGCAGGAGAGCCCATCGTGACTGGAAGAAAAAAAGCCCCAAACACCGGACAACACGGAGGGTTCAGGGGCTGCACTTCACCGCTTCCTCCTGACACAGTCTCAGGAGTGTTTTACACCCGCATTATTCACACATCTTCAACATCTCGTCCTGGCATATTTCCGTACTCATCACTTATTCATCTCTCCACAGATTGTCTGCATACCGCTATGATAATCCCCATTTCATAAGCGTCTCGAGGCTGTCTTTCTTCTTCTTCTTCTTCTTCTTCTTCTTCTTCTTCTTCTTCTTCTTCTTCTTCTTCTTCTTCTTCTTCTTCTTCTTCTTCTTCTACCACATAATGTCGTTTGAATGTGATCACTGAGACTTGGATGATGCCCGTGAGCAAATTAATCTGACAGTGCAGAAATTGAATGAAATCCAAAGCCATTATAGTAAAGGTTGGTGTCATTGGCCAATTTATCCCCCTCCTTTGAGAAAAAAAAACGACAGGAATTGCAGAACACAACTTGAAGTAGGGTTTAGAAACAAATAGTATAGAGGGAAACAATGAAGCAGCAGACAATAAGGGATGTGTTGCAAGATGCTGCAAGACAGAAACATGAACCATATGTCAACATGAGCTGTGCATCTCATCCCCCAGGCATTTATACTCCCCTTCCCTTAGATTGTGCTCAGAGAAATACTCTTGCTTTAAATCCAGCTCTTCTTTCTGTTTTTCTGCCTCAGCTTTTCCCCAGGGATCATCCTGGAGTCTGTGACCCAAGCCTTGGATTTTAAGCCCCTCTCTGTTGTGACACATCCATTGTTCCTCTGCTGCCATTGGACGCCGCAGGGCCAATGTCTTCCCCGTCGCCAGATGCTGCAGGTCTTTCCGAGATCATGAAGTCGTAAGTAGGTTACCCATCTTCTCCCTCCTCGTCCACGACCATGGCCTTCCACTGAGGGCCGAGAGACGGTCATCCGCAGGATGGCGGCGCCTCACTACCGGCTGCACTGCCTCTTGAAGCGCGCTCAGATGCTGCTGCTCGGCCTGGGCATCGCCTATCTGATGGCGGGCAGCATCCTGCTGCTGCAGCGCTCCAGCGTCAGGGTGGCCCCGCCCAACCTTGCCGGACTGCCGCCCCTGCTGGCCCTCGCCGCGCCCCCCACCGTCCTCAGGGCCTGGGCGGGCTTAGGCGTGAGGGCGCGCTCCAGATGGGCCGCCGCTGCCGCCGCCGCGGTTCAACCCGCGTCCGGAGGGGGAGCCAAGGCGGGGCGGCACTGGCCGGCTTCCCAAAGCCTGGGGGTGCAACACTTGCATCGCCGCTGGTTCCACAGCCTGCTGCCAGAGAGCCCAGAGCAGAGGGTCCCTCTCCACAGCAGCAGCCGACATAAAGGTAAATAACTAGGCACATTCATAAGTACAGCTAACGCCTGGGTTTAGGTAAAGTAGTCGAGAAACATGGTTTCTTACATTTGTTGAAATTCTCTTTACATCGTCAAGATTATCACCTAGCCTTAAAGGTCAGTTTGAAGAGTTGTCTCCACATTGAGTTGACGCCGTCCCGTCTTTAGTCCAGGTCTTTTATGGAGTGATACCGAGATCTAACTTAATAATCTTCCCTCATAGCTAACTGGCCGGCAGCCAAAAGCAGCGGAGCAGCCAGTGTTCATGCTAACATGTGACCACTGCTTGCCCTATATACATTAATTAGTGTGCCAGAGAGATGTTAACAACATTTAAGAGGCAGTCGAGTGTTGTAACCAGCTGCCCATGTGGATACGAAATTAATATTCTTCACCACAAGCGGCGCAGAAATGAAGAAGAGTGGAGAGTTGGGCTTTAACCATCAGCCAAAAGCTTTTCCAAGCCTCAGAGATTTAGAATAGCGGCCTGCCAAAAGACATTTGACCCGGCAGACTTGTGGTTGCGCGACCTCATCACAACATCTGGTGTGGTTTTTGCCAATCATTAACTGACCTTGGATAGCAAACGCTGTGCACCTCCACCGCCGTGAAACACTAGCAGAGGCAGAGTGAAGAAAAAGCACTCAGCTTTGACACGATCGCGCTGATCTGAAATAGAGCAAAGGAAATGGGAGATTGAAATATCCCGGGTGAAGATGTGTTGACGGAGTCAGTGGTTTTCCTGGTGAATAATAGATGAGGGAGCGAATACACAAGTTTATTTTATGTTTTGTGATTTAGCATTTTAGCTCAGGTGGCCTGGAGCCGAGGCAGTGGGCTTTCTGTGCAGGAGCGCACTCACAACAGGCTCCATTGACATTTCACAAACAGATAATCATGACCTTAGAACATCTAGACGGGCGTCATTATACATTAATATGACATTTTAGTTGTGGGTGCTTCAGATCTTGTAGATGAGAGGGAGTGCTCACTGATCCTCTGAAAAACCAGAGAAAGAAAAGGCAGGCCGGCACCGAAGCAGTTTCTTGGAAATAAATTAGTAATTAGGAAGATAAAGATGATATAATTCCTAACTTGCCCTCGCCATTAAGGAGCCTTCCCTGTTCGTTGACTGCTGGAGATGTACTCTGTCGTTTCATACTGCCGTCAGTGCCTTTGTTGTTTTGTTGAAATGACAAATACAATAGAATTACCTCCGGTGGAGCAATTGTTCTTTCAGCTCATTCTTGAAAAGCATCCTACAAGAGCTCTTAATCCTTCTTTTAAACAGACACAGCACAACCACTCAGTCACTAAGAAGGCTAATACAGATGAAACCGTTGGGCGGCCGGGATGAGATCAGTTTCAGGAACGGCCATCTGGAAAAGGCACATTTAAAAACAGCATTACAGGACACAGCATGACATCACGCCGGTGTATTGGGCCACATGCTTCAGGAAGAGGGACCGGTGGAAGGTTTCAGAGAAGGAGACTAGCACTATGAGGGAGATGATTCACAACCCTCTACGATACAGTACATCATTCAACAATAAGCTCTCAGTTTCAGTTTGTGCCAGAACTAAAAGTTGATTATGTTGACGGAAGATGAACTGTTCTGATAATTGATTCATGTTTCGAGAAAAACACTCGCTCCACTTACTTTTTTGTTGAGCGTTAGATGAGAAGATCGACATTACGAAGCTTTAGGTCCGTCCAGCAGGCCTGAATATGAACCTACGGCCAGCAGCTTGTTAGCTTAGCTTAGCATAACGACTGGAAACATCTCGCCTTGCTCCGTTGGAGGCTTTTAAACCCAAAGCAGCACCTCGAAAACTCACTCATGGACGCGTAAAATCGGTTTGTTTCATGTGCCAAACAATCGGCAGAGACTTCAGGAAGTCACCGCTTCCAGCCAAGAAATCGTCTCGCACATAACGCTCTGTAAAACATGTCGCTTTTACGCAACGTTCTTTGTTTGATTAAACAATAAAGATACAACATATTCCTTTGAAAAGTAGGAATATTTCGTTGCCTTTCGACAGATGCTATCCTTGTTTTCAGTCCTAATGCTAAGCTAAGATAAGCGTCTATGGCTGTATCTTCCCATTTGAGTAAAGATAAGAGAGGGGTATCAGAGTAAAAAACGTTTCCTTTCAGTTATTTATCGAGCAAAACGCATAATATTTTTTGCTCCCATACTCTAAAGTATGAGGATTTGCTGCTTTTCTCCGTTTTATATTACTCTAAATATATTTTTTGTTGGTAGTACAACAACTATTTGAAGACATCATCTTGGGCTCTCATAAATCTTGTAATTGTCTAACTTACAAATAAATAATAAATAAATGTTTGTACCGTTACATCATCAGTGAAAACAATCGTCTGCTGCAGTCGTCGGTTCAGTGTTACTCAAATGTCACATATCATTAGTGATATAACTCCAGTGTTTTGAAAGGCACTTCTTTGCTTCGTGAAACGAAGGCAGGGAACTGAAGAGAACACTTAATGGTTAAGTGTTTCTACTCACTGTGAGTCGAGTACAAATGATAAGGTGCTAAATCAGGACTATTCAGCCCCGGTATGCAGTCATTAAACAGCCCTCATCCATGCAACACAATCTTGTTATCTGGATCTCTCAGCTGAAGCACTGTTCAATACCAGAGGATTGTCTGCTATTTGTTTTCTTTAATCATAACCTAAAAACATGAGCAAATGTGTCTGATAAACTCTTTTAAATTTGGTGATGAAGGACGTGTGAACATGTGATTTGCTGGGATATAAATGTACTTGTCAATGCGTTCTTGTGGATTAACTTCACAATGGGTCTTCACAACACTGTTCCAAAACAGCTTTAAAAACATCTGTGTTATTTCAGCACTGCATTACTCTATATTTAATGCGGATGCAGACCGTATGCCAGTAACTATACAACTGTGTATGCCTATATATAGTAGGCTTTACTCCAAGGATTGAAAGATAAAGGTATGCATGTATCTATTGATACATACATATCATCATATCATATGCTATGCAAGGTTAAAAGCCTGCCCTTCTTTGTTTGGCTTGCTTTTCAATCTTTATGTTTCCATTGTTTCATTTAAAATAATCTTTATTCCATCTCTATTCACTAACTACTTTGACACAGCACAAAGCAGTAATGGCATTACACAGCCAGATGCCTTTTTCATTTTCCGATATACATAGATCCGTGAGCCCTGTCTGTTCAAACATTTTATAATAAAAGTGGGAGATACATAACACTTTGTGTCTGCTGCTGAAAACTTTGTGCCTCGCAGGGATGAGTCACACAAATCCTTGATATGTAAAGTACATATCAGTACAGCCAGAGATGTGCAGCAGAATCAGAAGTAAAAAACATGGCCGAGCCACACTGTTGATGTTTCACCACAGGGCGCCTGTGTTGATTCCTCTGCAAAGTTATAGGTAAGTCAGGAAGTGCAGGTGTTGACTTGTAGACATCCTATTTTTGTCCCTGTCAGCAAACCGTGAGATTACAACTGGTGATGCCAAAAAAGATTGTTTTCCCCCTTGACTTACGTTGGGAAAGTAGCAGCGTATTGGGGCCATTGTAGGTCAAATAATAATAATAATAACAATGCATTTTCTTTGCCATACATTTTCTACTTAAATCTCAGAGAATCACCACATGTTTTTCTTAGAAATGGAAAACTTTTATATAGGAATGAACGTGGCCCTGCATCCAACCCAGTATCCACCTCTCTTTACGCAGCCATCAAGGTTCAAGGTTTTGTATTTTGCCGTTTGTGCATAAATCAACAGTCCAGACACTCTCTGAGTCAGTTTTTTAAAATAGAAACACACTACAATAGGAAGGAGAAAGAATATAAACTATGGAGAAAAACACTATACATTCATACATACATACATACATACATACACACACAAACACACACACACACACATACATAAAAAAAACACTATACATACATATGAAAACAAGCAGATACCACTCAAGGCTTTGTTTTTTTAGGATATTTATTATAGCAAATCACGTCTCTGTTGATACAAACAGTTCATATCATCTCTCTAAAAAAGACCCGAGAGCTGAACGTCAGTCAAAGATAAGACAGAGAGCACAGCATCTTTGATTATTACAGCATCAGAGTTATTCTCATCGTATTATTGCAACGACCTCACCAACCAAACCCCTGTACATCCTCTGATGGTTTTAGCCACAGTCACTGGCTATGTCAGGTTGTTCAGTATCAGAAACCCTGCAGCGATGTACTCTGACCTCAGTCTGGGTCAGCCTACCATGTGTTGAGACCCCATCTGCTGTGGTTTTCATGGCTCCCCTCGCTTCTGCAAGAATATTATAAACCCAGCGAGACGGCCCACTTTAAAAGGACACACACACAGTGCACATGCTACCCGTGGCGGCGGGCACATGTCCTCGTATTTCGGCCATCCTCGTCCTCATCCTTCTCCGTCCAATCCTGCGGGGACGACTCGGCTCCGGCGCGGCCATCTGTCTCAGTGTTTAAGAAATCGACACAGTGTCGGGCCTAAGTGCAGTCATTTCTGTCATGTCTGGCATTTCGGGCCTACTTCCCTCCATTAACTCTCCGCTGCAGCTGCCCCGGGGGCATCTCCTTCCCTTTGATTAAAGCAATGGCTGCCCCCCCCCCCCCCGCTGCGTGGATGCAGGAGGAGTGGGGTGGGGACCCCCACCTTAGGTGATGCCTCTTGAGATGCTCCCTGCCACAGACTTTGGCAGACCCCGGGCGTCGTAGTGCTTTCGGACAGCAGCTGCTGGAGTTCTTCAGTGTTTGTCTCTCGACGGCAGCCGGCGACTCGGCCTCGCCCAGAACAACACGCTGGACGGGCTTCAGAGGACATCGCAGACTGATTGAATCACAAATTCGATATAGCGACGCTCGGGCTGCCAGGGGATTTCACGGTCCGCCGCTGTCGTCCATCTCGTCCGTGCACCTTGCTGCCACATCTTTTCAGTGCTCCCAACACCTTTTTTTTCATTTTAAATCCTCTTTGGCCAGTTGGCATCAGTTTATTTTTTATGTGGGTTGTAAACATGAAAAAAAGCTTAATCCTCGGAGTCCTTGAAACCTTTAAAACACCCATGAATACAAATTCACACAGCCTGTGAAATGAACATAAAAGCCGACGTTGGGGAGAACCAGACTCCAACATACAGTTCCTGAGTGGTAAGAACCTAAAAATATAACCGTCTCAGACCCAAGGGGCGAGATGTAAATGAAGTCTGCACACAAAAGAAATGCACATGCTGCCCTGCACACAGACACTGGCATTTCTAAAGAAGACTTTTATGTGTCAGCTGAGCTGAGTTTGATGTCGCAATGTGGCGGAGACAAGGATAACATCAAAGGCTGGATTTGGGTGACGTTTTATATGCAGCCATAATCTTGTCAGCACATCATAATAGTCAGTCATACTCTATTATGCGTTACATCCTTCTTTCTACAGGAGTGGTTCTTATTCTAGTGCAAGTCAATAGCTTCACTATATCGTAGGAATGAGAATAATCTCTATTAGATGATAAATTGGGGCTCGTCATGTTACGAATTAGTTGGATATTATGGCTCACAATACATGCTGGCGTGTAAAACAACTGAGTAAGTGATGATGCTCTCGCATTTAGAGGATTCTGCCAGAGTTAAAACAGAGGAAGTCTGGTTTATGTCCAAATTACAGCTAATTGTGGGTGTGCGCATTGTGCTCACGCGCATCAGTGAAAGCTATCACATGGAACAATGTGCCTTCACAATTATCTCCAGCATGTGAGTCGTGACGTTTCCGCTGTGGCATCGCAGCCGTGCAGGACGCCGTCACGGGGCTGTCGGTGTGTGAACAAAACGAATGGCGGGTTGGGTGACGGGTGAGGTTTGAGGAAAGGAGGCGAAAGCAAGGGGAGGTAAGAAGTGGGGAGTCGGCCGTCGCGACAATGCACAGCCGAACTGTCACAATTCAATCCGATTTCTTTCTTTTCTTTTTGGTCGCCGTGCTCAGAGTCCAAGAATAAACCTGAAGACGACTTCATATTTGATGAAATACGTGTTGTGTTCGGGCTGCAACTGATCATGGCTCTAATGTTCGATTGAACTGCCAATTAGTCCGATTGATGAACAATTTGGAAAAACGAATGTTTCCCGGAGCCCAAGGAGACAACTTCAAACTGCTATGCTATGTCGGACTAACGAGGGGAAACCCCAACGGCGTTCAAGGAACATTCAAACAAAGAAAAAGAAGCAGCTCCTCAATCCTGAGAACAGAATCGTGATTCACAATTCAACCAACTGATTGATCATCTAATGCATTTGTGTCGCTGACGAATTGGCTAATCATTTCAGCCTCAAACGTTATTGTAATCTGTAATCTCAAGCCCACTATTCAAGTTGACCCTCCGCTCCTTCACAGGGGTGTTTTTCACTCTCGATGCTTTTCCCTCCCCCCGCAGGAACCTACATGGGCTGCTTTCTGCACAACGCCAGTGATCGCGCGCTGGGAGGAACCATGCTTTATGATCTGCGCAAAATGACCAGCTCCCTGTGTCAAGACACCTGCTCGGAAAGGTAATGCGTCGGTGGCGGGCTGCCGTGACGGGGCCACAGAGGGCCTGCTGTTTGAGTAAACGCTTTGGATCTCAGTCTCCTCCATGAATGCCTCCTGTGTTTGGAGCCAGCGGAGAGCCAGGTGGCTGGATGACAGTAAAAGATGAGGGGAGGGGGGGTGGAGAGCAGGCCAGGACAGAAGGCTTGATCTATTGCAGGAGAAGGAAGGAGGGAGGTGTGTGTGTTAGAAAGCTGAATGAGCTGACTACAGCGGTTAGTGAATAAATCAGAGGTTAGATATGTGCTTTCCTGTGGCCGTGCTGTGAATCTCCCTCGACCGGGCTCGCCGTGAGCTGAATTCGTGGCATCGTAGCGGCCGTCCAGAGCGGCAAGGGAACGCGGGGAGACAGTTGGGTTCTTCGTGGCTCAACCAATGAACCGCTTGAATTATTCCTCCTAATGTCGCCGCAGAGAGGAGGCAGCGGGGTCCCGCCGGTTTAGAACAGCAGAGGACAGATGGATGGAGCCAAGACGGCCCCACGAAGCTCCGCCTCCCTCTGCAACCCCCCCGTCCCCATGGAGCACAGTCGTGCTCGTTACCTGAGTGGGCCAATTACCGCGATGAGTAAAAAGTAAAAAGTCAGGGCAATTTATGAGGAAGCTTCAAAAGGACATATCTGAAAAGGTCAACTTTGATGAGCTCTCTGTCTTTCCCAAGGAGGGAGGATAAAAAGAGAGGATGAGTCACAACAGCCTCGACGTGCAAAGCACAGATCAGAAGTGACCGCGGTTCAGCTCTAAAAAAAAAAGAAGAAAAAAGCCATCGCACAGTCAGAAGAGCGCGAAGAGCGAGAAGCACTGACGAGCTGCAGACTTCATGCTGGGAACTTTGAGTTATAGGATGAGTTGGAAATGTTAACTAATGTCCTGTGGGATGCTGAGCCTGAGGGCGAGCGCTTGAGGTGATGCGTTGCCCTTGGCGAGGGCATTAACTGTGTGTGTGTGTGTGTGTGTGTGTGTGTGTGTGTTTGTGTTGATAGCGGGTACCAGTTTGCAGGTCTGGAGTTCGGAGCCGAATGCCACTGCGGGAACCGGATCAGTAGCACGCGGGCCCCCGAGGAGGACTGCGGTCTGGTGTGTCGGGGCGAGAGGGGGTCTCCCTGCGGAGGCGTGGGCCGACTCTCCATTTACAAGGTGGAGCAGGAGCTGCCGGGTCACAGGAAATGTGAGTCAACGTCCCACAGAGAAGATGCAGAGCTGTTTAGCTATTTATTCTCTGCACAAGATGTTAGTTATTTATTCTCTGCACAAGATGTTAGCTATTTATTCTCTGCACAAGATGCTTGAGGGGCTGCAGACAGACGCGGAAGCTCACTGTTGTGGCTCGCTCCAAACCGTTGGTGACATATAGCGTATGGGCATCTCAAGCCGTACGCTCATGCTACATCTGTCCTTTCTTTGGTTGTGTTTGTTGTGCAATTGTAGGCGTTAAGGAATCAAATTGAGGCGTTTCCCCATTTTAGCTGCAAGCTAACTGGAGCTACGTTGAGATGCGACATCACTTGGAAGAAAGGATTTCATTAGTTAAAACGTATATTTTTCAATTGTTCAATTGCTGAATTAATCCTTCTAACAAGTGCCGCCTCTGCTACCGAGACCTCACACATAGAAACTCCTCTGAGCTCCTCTGTTGTCCAAAAACTATTCAAAAACACAGCGGTGAGTCACACGTACATCATCCTGCTGCCAGAAATAGAGCAGGGGTCACCAAACGTTTCGAAAACCACGTCATCCTTTTATCCTGATTGTTTTTTATTATATTTCACCTTGTTTTATTACCAATGTTATAATTCTGAACAGCACTTTTTTGCTTGATCTATTTTTTTTCTTTTCACTATGGCAACCCCAATAGAGATGAACATTGTAAAAATAGAAAGCCGCTAAACACACAACCCATACATATTTTCAGCTTTATCTAAAATAAGTGAAGTGTCTGGCTGCAATAATAATATGGGACGATTCTGAAAAGTCCCAAACTGTTTTAGACTCCGTTGCTGGGCAGATTTTCAGACGACAGCTTGTTCCCCTCTCTGTGAGCCAAGTGGTTTTCACCGTACAGTCTCATTTGACTGCCTTTGGTCGCCTCAGACTGCTGCCGGAGTAAAAGATTCATCCCTCCATCGCTGCTCTGGCAGCCGTTACATCTGTGTGATGAGCACCTGGAGAGCTCTCATGTCCCGGACAGCTTCCATCAGCCGGGCTCACCGATGTATAGATATGATTTAAAGTCTCTCCTACATTGCAATACCCTTGGTCTGTCCTGGAGACGCCCCGGGGGGTCGCAGCACCCACTGCACGAGAGCACCAAATGTGTATTAATCCAAGGTGGGAAGAAAAAAATCTGAAGCAAATGGACTTTTTCTTCTTATTTGAGACCAAAATACAAAATTATAAATATATGAAAATAAGGCTTTCGTAAAAATGTAAGGGTTGAAAAAAAGACTTTGTCTACATATATATATATATATATATATATATATATATATATATATATATATATATATATATATATATATATATATATAAAAATTAAATGTCTTTGTCATCTCTGTTGGATTTGACTTCGTTGCTGACTAAAACAACACTTTAACACTCTATTGATGATCTTTGGAGAATTGATTTAAGCTCCTGTGCATTTCATTTAAATCAGCAACATATTTAGCAAAAGGTATAGGTCTTAATAATCACAAACATAAGAATGTGAAAAGTTCAAAACTACTGATTATACATGACCATTTCTCTTAAAAAATGTTTTTTTTTTGTTCTTGAAAAAAACAGTTTGCACCACATTATTGATTTTGGCAAGGTCAAATATATTATATAAGGAGTTTTTACCCCGGCCAGTATTAATATTCATGGTTGGAGGGTTGTGTGTCTCTGGAGATTTACAGCAGAATTGTGAATGTATTAAACACCAGAAAACAGTTTAGTATAGGAATGTAATTATGAGGGCAGAAATACTTTGGGACGAATAATTTAAATATAGCCGAGATGTCGAGTAACTATTTTAAGAAGCCTGACGATAGATTTCGATGTAAACCCTCAGTTTGCTCATCAGCGAATCAATGAAACCTCTGAGAGCTGGTTGATGCTGCACATCCTGACGTATAGCATTGTTATCCCGCCACTGCATATGTGCAACTATATCCTCCCGTGTGTTTGACTTTTTCCAGTCAGAAATGTTCACCACCGCGGCTGCTTCAAGTTGACAAAGAGCGCCATCGGCACCTTCCCCATCGACTCCTTCCAGCCCAACCTCACCACGCAGTCCTGCATCGAGACCTGCACGGACAAGGTTGGAGCCTCTGAAATCGCCGAGCTGATGATCAATTTGTTGCAAGTAGCTTTGTGTTTCCTCCAGAAGAGCAGACTCCAGCGCTCACGGAGCCGTCTCCGCTCCCAGGAGATTGCATGCGCGAGCTCAGAGCTCCTTGGCTGAATATTAAAGGTGTAATGTGCCTCTAATGAGAAGCAGTCTGGATCCTGCACTGACATCTTACTGGATGCAGCTGCCTCTCCTCCGGAAAAAAAACCCAACAGAATTGGCTGGTAGAATTGTTGCACCATCGGGTGGGGATGGCCTTGTGATTCATTCTCACACTGTGGTGTTTGTGTGCGCGTGCATGCCATTACGCACAACTCTTCTAAAATGCTCACCGCGGTCCGTCCTTGTGCTTTGACTCCGAGCGCTCGGCTCACCTGGAGAAGTGAGAAAAGATAATGAAGCGTGCAGAGATGCAGAGTCTCGCGCTGAAGCGAGCTGACCGAGGACCCGCGGGCAGAACGCACGTCGTGGAAAGAAAAAGCAACTGTGACGAGTCACTGGAAGACACGGAGAACGTTTGTGCTTTTGGGTTGCAGGAGCTCCCGCTGGCGGTGTTCAAGAAGCCCCACTGCCTGTGCACGTGGACGTCGTCCCTCTTCGGCCTGGACCGGCAGTCTGACAAGCAGCAGTGCGTGGAGGAGACTGGGCGCAATCACACCGGCAACTCCACGGCCGCGGCGCCCGCGGAGCACGCCCACTACCAGGTGTATCACACACCTGTGCTCGGTGAGATGCCGGTCACCTGCACGTGGAAACCATTTCTAGTGATCACAGTCCAAGTGGGCGACCGCTTGTGTGGGTTAAGCATTTTGGGACAGAATCATTTCTGGACAAAAAGCTAAACAGGCAACGTGGCTCACATGCACTAACATGCACTAACATGCACTAACAGCATGGGTGACGTGACGTGGCTATGTCAACAACACATGAAGAGGGAGAGAGAGCCACTGCTCAGGAAGACATTATTCCACTCTATCTTTACATACTTAACAGCTGTTTGATGCTCTAATGCGCTGAATCCCCTTCATGTTGCACACATACATAATTCCCTTAGAGTTAACAAGTAGTCCGCTTAAAGTGTTCATCTTGGATCCTTTCGTACATGACAAAATATGAAAAATGATCTTAAAACTATCGTAATTCTAGTTTTTTTTCCCCACTTTGCTCCCATGATGCTTTGCCTGGCGGCGACAGTTCTGCTGGTGAAATGCTTCCGGCTGGCTACCTGAGTATGTCTGTGACATTATGATGGGGGGAAAAAAGGCAGTCATTTTCACCCAATGACAAACGTAGAGTCCCCGTGAGCTGCTGAACAAACGAGCAGGCGGGATGCAGCGCGTGACCTCTGTGGCCCGCAGGCGACCTTGTGTATTGCACTAAGACAAAGAGAAACGGGCATGGCTGCTGGTGACGGACAGAAAGCCCAAAACAGCTGATAGTGACTGTTTGTAAATGGTAAAAAAAAAAAAAAAACACTGAATCTGTCTTTATATTCATGTAGATATACAAATGCCAATTAGGTGGTGAAATGAACATATCAAGAAGAAAAAAGTGGTAATCACCTGCTTCAATCTGACCTGGACAGTGATCACTATTGGAGGTTTACATTGAATCCTGATCTCTGCTTTGTTGTGTAACTGAAAGCGATAACGACATCTCCCTCTAGACTCCATGTGCAAAGAGAGGATGTTTCTGCCTCAGAGATCCAGCTCCCTGGTGGCCCTCTCCAGCTTCCCTGGTGCGGGCAACACCTGGGTGCGACACCTGATCGAGCTCGTGACGGGCTACTACACCGGCAGCTTCTACTTCGACGGCACGCTCTACAACCGAGGTGGGGGAGGGCGAACGAGAGGGAGAGAGAAAGGGGCGGGCGCTCGGCGACAGAGCGCCCTCGCGGCTGACCGCTGTGCGTTCATGTGTTCAGGCTTCAAAGGGGAGAAGGACTACTGGAAGAGCGGCCGCAGCATCTGCGTGAAGACCCACGAGAGCGGTCAGAAGGAGATCGAGATGTTCGATTCCGCCATCCTGCTGATTCGGGACCCGTACCGCTCCCTCGTGGCCGAGTTCAACCGCAAGTGTGCCGGACATTTAGGGCACGCCACGGACGCACAGTGGAAAAGCAAAGGTAACGCTGCCGGGCTCTTTATTTTCACACGCAGACACGCTGAGTCTTAGTTCTCTGGCTCCCTCACACAAAGAAAAAAAGAAAGAACATCCAAGTAAAACATTCATTAAGCCATAAAAACATGAACTGGGGCAACAGTTGAGTCGAGCCGGAGTGTAAATGAGGCTTCGTGTCCCTGACTGTGCTGTCTTTCGCCTGCAGAATGGCCAGAGTTTGTCTCCAGCTACGCCCCCTGGTGGGCGTCCCACGCCCTCAGCTGGCTGAAGTTCGGACGGCGCCTGCTGGTGGTGCATTACGAGGACCTGCAGAGGGCCCTCCTCCCTCAGCTCCGAGTCATCACGGCCTTCCTGAACGCCACCATGATGGAGGAGAGGCTGCTGTGCGCCCAGAGCAACCAGGACGGCCATTTTAAACGCTCCGGGGCCCCGCGGCCCTCCTTTGACCCCTTCACTCCCGACATGAGGCGGATGATCGACCCCTTCATTCGTTCTGTCGACCAGGCGCTGCAGAGCAGGAACTTTAGCGGACTTCCACAGGAGTACCTCCCCAGATGATGACTAGATCAGGTCATGCTCTTAAGTCCTTGAAATGACTGGTCCGGCTGGGGTTTAGCGAGAGAGAAGTCCTTCCCCCGGGTACTCCGTGGGGGGACGGACACGCGCCGGCTGATAAGTGGCCCACCTGACTCTTTGATAAGCCAGGCGCAGCGTGAATGGCTGTGGAGTCATGGAAACACACCGGGAGGTCACTGGAGGAAACATGACAATCCGTCGTGAAATCCAACGGCGAACAGAGCCGAAAGCCTCGGGGGCCGGGCTGCCTCTGTGAGAGCTGCGAACGCGACGAATACTCAGACAGGATTTGACATGATTTTGTTGGCCGCGGGTCGGGATTATCTGGCGAAGTGCCCGCCTGCGCCGACACGAGCGGGTAAATCCGGGACGGACTTATTTCGTTTGAAGAGGGTTTTACTGTGAATCTTTATCATTTCACTTTATATATCGTGTTTTTAACATACACCCATGTTCATAAAAGAAGAAAAAAAAAAGCCCTACTAACACAGGTGAGCATTAGAATTACCCAGGCGACATGGATTTCTCTCCGGCTGCTGCCGGTTTGCCGTCATGGTGGACAAAGGCCTCTGAGCCGCTGCCAGTACATGTTGATCACGACCGCTTTGGACTGTAAACCTGTTTCATTAAACGCATTCCGTCTGAATCGATTGACGCCGTCTGCTCTCGCGTCACTTGAAATGTTCTCCGATCTGATAGGCCGACGCTGAGGCGGTCTGCCGGAGCGACAGGGTGACGCTCGGTTCGTGGGCCCAGTGTGCTCTGAACCTACAAACTAGGAAGGCTAAAGAGAAAGAAAACGGCGTGCGAATCTGAGCAACTCTGCTCTCACTGATCAGCTATTGCAGATGTGCATTACTTCTGAATGTAGACTGGAATAATAGCGCCACCTGATGGCTGCGGTACAACACGCCTTAACGTGGCAGACTGAGCACACACACACACACACACACCTCCATGTGCTTCAAAGGAGAGCGAGTGACGTATTGAATGGAGTCACCAGGCTTTACGTAATATCTGAATAGCTAGAGTCCAGATAGAGGTATCACAGATGTGTCACTGTATGGGGAGAGACATTTTGTTAGAAACACATGCAGTAGTCTGCAACAAAAGCTTTTTTTTCATTTTAGTAAAATATCAAGGACACTCGAGTAAAACGAATTCCAAGAAAACATCATAAGCTCTGGTCTTCACTGCTCTCTGACACAGCAAAACTCGACATTAAAGTTTCCCAGCAGATTGTGTGTTACACGGTTCCTTGATGTCGTGGCGGCGTGACGCTGTGGGGAGAGAGTCCAGCTACCCGCCACGAGGTGAGAGTCCTCCTCCAGCTGCAAGAGCCAACAGTGAACAACATCCAATCCCTGGAAGCAGCCTCAATCCCTGGATTCATGAGCTGGTTCACAACCCCGCCGTGAGCGAGCGACCCTGCGACACGGCGACACGGCTGCAGCACAGCGTCAGGGAATTACTTCTGTTTTAATGTGGAGGGTCAGACTTTAAAATTAAGAGAGAGAGCTCGCGACATCCGACTCACAACCAAAACCTAGAGGTCTGTGTCTTTTGACAGGATCACAAACCAAACGACATGAAAAGAGAGTTTAGTAGGCGTGTCCTTCCTCCTGCTCGGGTAACACAGGACAGACCTGGAGAGACCTGGAGAGACCTGGAGAGGCCTGGAGAGACCTGGAGAGAAGACGCCTCACTGGTCCAGTCACAGCTCGGGGTCTACTCTGCTTCTCTTACGTCTTCCAGACTAGTGGAAAGAAATCATTCAAGATGCACATTTAGGTTATTATTTTACTGCTTTATTGATTTGTGTCTGTGGATTCCTCCTAAAATCACCAAAAGTTACCATTATATAATACCTAATTTGCATATTAAACATAACTTGTAATGCAGAAAACTGTTTCAAAGTGATATCTATCAGTTTATGTTTTACCCCATTCTCAAATACATCTGGTTTTAAGATATGTATAATTCATTGGATTATTTAAACAGGATATTGGACCAAACAACCTGGTGAAAATGTATTTTTTGTTGACAGTATTTTTTGATTCACTGAGTGATGCAAAGATCGATCTCAGTGAAAACCGTTGACTCTAATATCTAACAAGTCGTACACTTTTGAATTTTTTTTTTAAGGATTTTATTTTTTTTTAACTGATATCGTGTCGTAAACATCAGCTGCAGTTTGTTCCCTTCAAAGTTCAAAGACTTTCTGCTTAGATTTAATACCAACAAGCATCGCATCGATCCACATCTGCACAAAGACGAGATCTTTTTAATAGACATTTTTAGAGGTCGTACGTTATCTAACAAAATAAAACAAGAAATTGAGCAGATTCACGTTCTGGGAAAAAATATAAATAATCACAAATATTTAATAGGATGATATTTAATCCTTATATTTCAGGTAGATCATTGTTGTGACGGCAGTCATCAAGCAGGTAAAATGTTTTGGTGCTATTAGGTACAATGTCTACTATATTCACCTGGCGGTTTCCTCTTGAAGGGCCGAGACAGCTGGAGCGATGTTGAACATGTGTGCAGCTGAAGGGCCGACCGTTCCCTCTGGAGTGGTGCAGAACAATATCAGAGCTAAAAAAAAAGCGTGAATAGTTCACATATTCATATACCCAATCAGGTGAGGAGGAAAAAACAAAGAAAAACTAGTAAACGCTTTGCTAATATGTTCCCGTGTCAGCTTTACATGGTGAAATTAAAGTGTTGTTTCTTACAGCTGAAAAAATAAATCATCGGTTGAAGTTTTCGGGCCGCTGTGGACAAGAAGTTTGTCTGGATGTCTCTGAAGCAGCAGCAATCTTTCAGGGACAAATGAATGAAGTGTCTTTGCAAAAGCAGCGCGGTGAGACGTGACGATGAAGCGCAGCGCGTGACTCCGCTGTGGGCTGCAAGCAGTTCAGGGCGCTGGCTGACAGCGCGCAGCTCGTCACGTTGATCGTCTTCAACAGTTGCAGTTCCCAGAGGCTGCGATGAGTTTGAGACGAGGCTCCATTTGGGAAGCGGCGCCATAAGGCCTCGCAGTCAGGTGTCTGTCACCGGCACAGAAGCACTGACAGCTATATGAAGTATAAGAAGAACCCGGCACCATCTGCTTCACAGACACGCGGTGCATTCGGCCTTTCTTCTCCGTTGATTTACAAACACAACATGATTAAACAAGAAGGGAATTTCACTACTATAACTTCCAGTGGAAGGCAGAGAGGAGGATGAGGAGGAGGAGGAGGAGGAGGAGGAGGAGGCTGGACTGCAGAAGATGTCGGAGCGTCCTCTCCCTCCTGTCACATGCACGGCGGGGAGGCTTGTTACCTGAGCAGCAGACGGGGAGATGAGGCGATGCTGACAGCTCGGCAGGAGTCTCAGAGGACTCAGGACGTCAGCATCACTGAGAGTCTCACCACAGGCAGAGGGACCAGGTTTCAGTGCAGGTCAAGTAATTGGAATACTGCAGGTCCTCTGACCACTAAAAACGACACGTCGAAGAGAAAAGTCAGGGCTGGAAACTAAGTACATTTAGACCAAATAATAATAATACAACATATTTGTACAGCTTCTTTTCTACAAGACCTTGGAGCACAACGTGCTTTACAATAATGGAAAATACAACAGGAACAGCATGCTGTATTTACAGGAAAATAAGAAGGAAAAAACACACTTGATGAAGTTAAAAATACAAAATAAGATAAATGCGAAGAGGAAATATAAGACACAGAAGGCAAACATACAGTACCCATAATGGCAGTCTGAAGATATGGATAATAATACACAGTGCAGCAGCATCAAAGGGTCTTTATTCTCTTACTCTGCTCTTCTCTCCATCACTGAGAACACTCAAAAAGGATTTTGCCTGGAGTGCACTCTCGACCAATCACAGTGACCTGGAGGTCGCGAGGCTCCAGATAAACACAACTGAGCCGTCGTCTTTCCTACATTAAGAGTGTTTCCGTGCACTTTTCAGACACTGGCTTGTATGATAAATTGAATGCAGCTATAGTTATTACTTATTGAACAGATGAAGATTTAGATAAAAATGCATAATCTGTTTGTAAAACAGGATGCATTGTAACAGATTCAAATGTCCGATAGTAAGTTGAATTATGTCAACAATGACAAACAAACGAATGCATCTGTCATTTATAAATATAGAACGATTATAACAATATACTGTACCCTTTATCTCAGTGAGTACCTTTTGTACACGTTTGACTGAGTGGAAAACACACATACTGCACGTAATACACATTATTTATGAAGTATATAGAGCACCTACATGTGTGCATGAGTATCTGAAGTTAAACATGCAGTATAGTATCACTACAATCATCTAGTCCTAATTTCCACTGTGCCATTTATTTACCACGTCTGTCTTTTCCTCAAAGGCAGGGAACAGAAGCTTACATTAAAACTGACACTCCATTAGTTCCAATTGTTTTCCAGAACTGTTTGAGCTGCAGCTTATGTAAAAACAACGTGTGTTATGGAGGCGTTTGTCACCCGGGCCCTCACAAAAGATTCAGCCACACTACATATTGTCATCTTTCATTTGACCAGCGTTCATTAGTTGCATGGAGTTCGTTCTTCAGCACAGCTGCTGGGGCTGCACGTTTGATTTAATACTCCACAATGAGACACTGAGTACCAGGCGCTCAGGAAATCAGACTGGGAGCATGCTGGGAGAAACAAGATAACGGCTGCTGTAGCCTCTAATGGGAGGTGGATGGTTGTAAGAATGTCAGCGCCTCTGTTCCTCACGTGGGGATCCATCAAGTTCTGTGTATTGAAATGATAAAAACGTGAACTATTCTCATTAAAGCACATTTCCCGCTGATCATCTGGTACCCTAAAACTCACAGTTAAGGTTGAATCTTAACTACATCGACAAGAAAGTAAGAGGAGCGGAGAGCCATCGGGAAACTTCTGGCCCAAAAGTTTTCAGATAAAAACACAGACAACTCCCGACTACCGGCGCAGTGGTAGTGACCTGTCAATCACAAGGCAGCCACACGCGGCTTCATGGTGGACTTGACTCTTGATGCATTAGTTAGCATCGCTGAAGCGTGTGATTCTACCTCGGTGTTGCCGCTGTTGCTCTCAGTAGCTGTGACCCCGAGTCCTACTTCAGGTATTTCCTTTATGATTTCCAGCTTCGCCGGCACCGCAGGAACTTCAGAAGGAACAGCGATCGCTCCAGGAGGGAAGGTGACAGTTCTCAGTCAAAGTGACTGCAGGAACGAACTCACAAATGAGTTCATTTCAGAAAGCCGACATCAGTCTGTTCACTCAAACTGATCAAACGTAGAGTGTGTTGGAGCAGAAAATTAAACAAACTCTTGGGGAAATCAAAGAGAACGATGGACTGACTGTTTCTGTTTATTGTGTCTTGGGAATTCATGTGGGAAGTGGAAGAAAACATGTCTTTCAAGATGATCTGGAGGCTGCAGCTGATACAATGAATACAGGACTCCTGGTCACCGGCACTGCGCTCACGGGCCGGAGGAGCTGGAGATAAACCCTGTGACACAGCATAAACCCTAAATATTGAGCTTCAGCTCTGCTTCATTGTGCTGGTGATGATAATGCGACACACGCTTCATCTGTAAAGGACCTTTCGCACAAGAAATGCAGCAGAACGTGTCAGTTCAGCAGGCGGTTTGGGTAATGTTGGTCCACGACTTGACGTCATGTTACGCAGAAAACAAAAGACAAAAGTAAATATTAATGGCAAAAAAAAAACGTTTTTTAATAATTCATGTATTGCAATACAATATTACTTTTCTCCCCATGTGTATCAACATACTCTGAGGAACAAAATACAACTCGGAGCGTCCATGTTTTCTCCACATTGCAACTTAAAGCTCGTCAACAATCAGTAAACGACTCCCCAACTCTGGAAATCGGAGCTCTTGAACACACTGTTTGGCTTCTAAAGTCCTATTTTTTACTTTTGTAAAAACGTTTAGGGCCGTTCTTCAGACCATTTCTTCGAGGTTTTATTGAGCACATTCGAGATTCTATTTCTTCTGGTTCGAAACATCTGCATCATTGCAGTGATCGGTGGGAGCCAGAACATCTCAGCAGGGTCACAGCTTCCCGTCCCGCCAGCTCTGTGGAACGGCGAGGTTCCCACATCTCTTGGTGAAAATTAAAACATTGCTTTGTCCAAAGTACATAAAAAAAGGTCTGACGGCGGGCCGCATCGTTTATGTCTTGGCTGTAGTTCAAATGTATATTGGGGCGGCGATGCTGTGTGGTTCGCCATCACTATTCCAAAGTTATCCGACCTTTCTTTTTATTGTGTCTGTTATGCGGTGGAGATAAATCAGCAGGCGCTACAGGAAGGACACGCCACAAAAGCAAAATCATAAAAGCAGCTGTTGACTGGAGCCTGGTAGTTGTAGCTTCCAGTAATATCTCCAGCTGGACAGGCGATGTAATGCCGTATGATAACTTGTCTAGATGGGCATTGAGCTGGAGACGCTTCCTGCTGTGAGCGCGATATCAACGCTGCTGTAGACACTTTGATATCACTTTTCACTCACTGATATAAAGAGAGAAACGATTCATATGGAAATCCCTTTATCTTTTTCTCTGAAGTCCCAGCCTCCCCGCATGTGTAGAAGATGAGCGGCTTACCTGCACACTTAACATGAATGCAAAATGTCCCATACAAACAAAAACAAGGGCAGTGCAAATATTTCATGAGTGACTTTCAGGCATAATTCATCATTAGTGTATGACCCCCTTTACAACATGCTTCCATTGAGTCTGACTTTTAAAGGTGGTTCGAAGTGACCACTCTCCAACAAGAGTCACTGAAAGGTCAGAAGCAAAGTGCTGCACCACACAGTAACTCCATTAGCAGCATTTGGCTTGTTACCCAAGAAACGGAACAAGTAATTATTCACTTTGATAATGACGACAGTGATGGATAGCTCAGAGGTAATCAAACTTGGCAAAAAACCCAGAAGCTGCGCAGAAAATGTGAAAAAGAAATATGCTCTCTCTGGGTTTTTTAAGGAGTGGTTCAATATTGTGGTCAAATAAATGTGATTAATGCTGGAAATATCAACACTTGGGGCTACCTTGAGAGTGGGCCCACATGTCGGCCTCTTACGTCCACCAGACAAAGTCCACAGCCATGCTAGCAGTTGCTGGAGGCTAACCTTACCCCAATTGCCCCAATGGAGAGTTGAGCTAAGTTCGGACGCCAGCATGCTAACATGCGCACAAAGCAAAAGGCTAACATGTTGATGTTTAGCAAGTACAATGTTTACCGTAGCTTGTTAGCTCATTAGCTCTCACACAAAGTACAGCTGAAGCTTGTGTGAATGACACAAACTACTAACAGTAGGATCGATCAGCTGTACTATTAGAAGTTACGATGTGTTAAAACTTTGCCAGCTTACTGGAGGAAATGCTAACATGTGGGTGATTGGGACAGGACCATAGATAGATATAGATATATATATTATATAGTTTCCCGGTATTATATGGTTTCATGGTTTGCCTTAAAGATGCTACTGTCCCATTTCACCTTTTGTCCTGCTCACCCTTGATTCACCTTTGTCTTTAAGATTATTTCAGTCGACACTGTCGTCCTTCAAAAACCCATTCAAGAAACCACTGACTTCGAGACTTGGGCTCCGGGAGAAAACGCTGACTCATTCTTTGGTTTTAAGACTCCTTCCAGCTGCCCCCAGGCCGCGAGTGAGGCTGACAAAAATGTTGGTGGAAAAAAATAATTCTGTTTTATTCTGCAGATGTATATTTGTCGGTGTCCCGTCCCTGAAGGGGCCCATTTTTGGATCTGACTTGGACCAGCTGTTCGCCTCACTTCTCCGGGTACATACTCGATGAAGCGATGGCACACCCTCGTCATTTTTCTTTTGCACAATGGGGCTGAGTTTGACATGCGTGCTGACAATCCTGACACCGGCTGGTTCCAGAAATACATCAGCGACGAGCCACAAAAATAATGGGATACATTCTCATAAGAGAGTACACACGCGCCCCATCAGGCTGAGGAAGAGGACGGGCTCTCTGGCAAGGTTTTTATTTTGCATCGAGCGACTTAAGAGATCCAGCTGCAGTGAATAAAACCACCCCAGAAACACTGCAGTCTGTCAAGATTCAAATATGTGTGGCCTATTACTGTCACCTGCTGGTAGATCTCTGTGGGTAAGAGGCCTGTCAGGCTAAGCCTCGCTGACAGCATGGCAGCCATCGAGCCTCGCTCCGCTCGTTCTGAACTCGTAAACACAGTGGTTCTGCAAATTAACCTCATTTACATCTCTATGATGTCGCGGACGCTTTCTCCAGCCCGCAGTCGGCCGCCACGGGCCCGCCACGTCTGTTTACTGTTGATACTGCCACGTCTCTGCACGTTTGCCGCGTTGGCAATCATGAGACTTCGCCGGGAGTCCGATAATAGCAAATGGAACAGTGCCGCTGTGTGAATAATATGGCACGGCAGTGTTCATTATTTAAATGTGAAGATTTGTTTGAGTCACAGGAAAACATGTTTTTACTCACTCCAACATGGTGTGGTTTTCATTTCATGCCGCTCTAACTACTTTTCAGATTCAGACGCTGGCCTTATGAAAGGCAGACACACACATTAGCTTGGGACCCCACATTAGCTTGGGATCACTAAATACAAAACAGAGTGTAGTTCAGGTCCCAGATGTTCAGTTGTTACCACTTCCCCTTTAAAAATCTCCCATGTTTTTATTCAAATAATTGTTGAGGCCCAAAGTGCTAAATCTGCATCCAGTATTTCACATTAAAGCAACAATAAGAGCTTTTTGTTTCTTATTCATCGTCTCACAACCCCTCTGATTTATATTGTGACCCCTTTGGTCGCGAGGCAGCCGCTGGTCCCGCCTCTGGATTGTAAATGAAGCTATAAATAAAGCTAATGCTGCTTGATGCCTCCGGATAGACCATCTTACACTGTCATATATAATAATGTATCCGTCACAGGACTCTTCTTCACTGAAGGATGTGAATGCATGTCAGCACGGTGTGGGTGTACACAGACAGGCATCTCCCTCTCTCTCCCGTCGGCTTTGTTACATCTGTTAAGGTGTCACAACTTTCCAGTATCATTGTCATTATGATATTATTAGTGTGTGTCAGTTGGTGAGGTCACGTCAGTGTCAGTGCAGCTCTGCCCAACAGCTGCGTGAGATGATTGACGCTTTCCCACTGAAGACGTGTTGACGCGTCGCTGTTGGAAAGAGAACGCGTGTAAATAATGAAATGAGTGATGGCTGAATTCCAATTAGCTGCTTCAGTTTCAGGGTCCTGGTTTGTTGACGCCGGCTCGCTGTCACACTCGCTGAGGCTGACTGAGACACTCCAAATCCAAAGGAGTCATCAGCAACGTTGTTATTCACGGCTTTTCTTTCACGACGACAGGTCAGCGGTTCTGATGTAACGCAGCGTACAGCGGCGTCCTCAGAAGATTTTAGTCATTTGTGAGGGAAAAAAAAAGAAAGATTTCTCCTCGGAAGAAATGTCAACCTTGGCAATCAACCACTGAATAACTGCAATATCGATCATTATGTTATGTTCAAGGACTTGCTTGACATTTCGTGAAAATAAAGAGACGATCAATGCCCCTAATGTCTGCATGCTAAGTGTAAGGCTACACAGCTCTGACACTTATTAGCTGCTTGTTCTTTGCACTTTACCAATAAATGAGCACATTCACCATTTTCTTAACTCGACAAAAGTACATTTGATCCTAAACACAATGTAACCTTTCAGTTGTTCACAGCATTAAATGTCTTAATTTGAGTTGTTTACGAGGAAATACTGACATGTATTCCTCTACAAAACTGTTGTTTGACTTTTTGAGTTTGTATATATGGAGATTAAATACATATAAATAAATAAATAAATAAATATACATATGATATATACCATCTTATTTTCTTTAGAGGTGCTGGGATATATTTGGTTCTCTTTTGGGAAAGCTGCTTCCTTGTTTCTTCTGTTAATGCTAAACTAAGCTAACTGCCCGTCAGTGAGGCGTGTATCAATCTCTGCGTCTAACTCTCTGCGAATAAGTGAATAACTAGTTTTAAAAAAATAAATTTGTATTCATTTGAATTCTCATGTGTCATTTAAATTGGCCTTCAGGTGAAGCTGCCACGGGTGCAACAGGAAGTGCGATAGGAAGTGTGGCGTTTCACGGTCGTGTCCCCACATCGACCACAAGATGGCGTCAGAGCTCTGTCCGGTGAGGAGGCGGCGGCGCGTCAGTGTAAGAGGATGTCCGAGCACAGAGACAGAACATCCCTGACTCCTGGTTTCTACTGTCGTACAGATGTGTGTAAAGCAGACTGCATGAGGCCGTGAGCGCAGCATCTTTATGAAATAAACGTGTGTCATGTGAACATGGAGGACATTTTGGCCTGTACTGATTGAACCGTGGCTTCTCCTCCTCCTTCTCCTCGCCGTCTCCTCAACACAGCAGCTCTGTCTCCTCTGTTCCGGCAGATCATTCCCGAGTCCGTCCTCTCGCTCACATCGCCGAGGAGGAGCCGCAGCGAGACGAGCTGCATCCCACCGCCTCTGCTGACGGATGTCTGTCTGACGGCCCGCTGCCCCATCAGCATCATCAGCATCATCAGCATCAGCATCAGCAGCATCAGCAGCATCAGCAGCGCTGTGTGTGTGTGTGTGTGTGTGTGTGTGTGCTGGCTGTCTGCAGGCAACAGTGAGCCTGTGAGGGACGGAGACATCTGTATAGTCGAGTGTTCTTCCCCCGCAATGTGCTGCTCAGCCCCGCGTGGCGGGACACGAGGAGGGGGAGGGGGGGGGGGGGGGGGGCACGCTCGCCCGGCTGCGTGGCGAGCCGTGGACCGCCATCATGAGGCTGTGTGAGACTGTGAAATAAAGATGGATCAATACACTGAAGGTGTGTGTGTGTGTGTGTGTGTGTGTGTGTGTGTACGTGTGTGTGTGTGTGTGTGTGTAGAGGCCATCTTGTGGTTCATTGTATCCTGAAACGTGCAGATGTCATCGTTTCATGTTGATGATCAGAAGGATTACAAGAGAGGATCAATGCACTTGAAGTATTCAATTCTGTTTTCTCTGTCTCGGGTTATTGGTGGAAGAAGAGGACACTTTGTACGTATAACCACAAAGAAAGCAAATATTATGAATAAGCCCTGAGCAGGGATCCGTGTGGAGTTAAAGGTCAATAGTAAATCCCACGATTTGGTTCCTGCGTTGCACTGCTTTGCTGTAATGGGGCTTTAAAGCTCTCGCTTCAATAAGTAGTACATCTTTTAAAGTGAATAAGATAAAAAAAACGTTAACAACACAATATTGGTTTGGTTTTTTTTGTTACTCAGCTGTTAAAAGAAGATTGGTTGCTGAGATTTGGAACACGTTCAGAACTCATAGTTTCATCAAAACGGGATTTTGTGCTGAACTGATGAGACAAAAAAAGATGTCAGTGTGGCCAACAGAGACGTGGTATCTGTGCGCCTGTGCTGTGGAATAATCCCACATTGCTTTCAACTACTTCAACACACAAAAAGCGGTTTTATGTGAGCTCGTGGCTAGCTGCTAGCTCGTGGCTAGCTGCTAGCTCTTTGGCTGTGTACTTTGGGCTAAAGTAGTAGTAGTTACAGGAGAAAAAAAGACTTATTAATTATAACAAATACTCTTTTTGGCACACATTGGGCATATATAAGCTGACGGATGAAATGTGCAGCTTTCACATCGTGTATCAAAAAGCATCTTTACATCTTTTACCCAACGCTTGATTCAGGAAACGTGGAACGCATGTGACACACATTGATGCCGTTCCTTTGGAGCATTAGTTTGTACGTGCGTCATCGCGGTGCCATGTAGTCCCAAGTGGTACGAGCCATTAGTCAACCGGTATGTAACACACACTTCATCTATTTACTCATTCCACAATCATCTTGATATTAATTCAAACAAACGTTTGCAACGTATACATTTATTTGTCCGTCGCATGTTGACAAGCACATGAGCAGAAGCTGCAGATGACTTTACTGCTGAAACACACACACACACACACACACTCAATTTGTGGACTGTGAACACACACACACACACGCACACACACACACACACGTGTGATACGCTGTGGCTACAGTTTCCATGTTTTCAAGCCTCATTTGCAGCATTTCAGTAGCGTGGGTTCTTCTATGTCTTTGTTCTTCGTGGGAGTCCCGGAGGCCACTTTGCATCCACAGTCAGCAGATTCTGGTTGCATGTTCGAGCACGATGTTTACTTTGCTCATCACACATCAAAGTCGCCTCTGAGCCCAGCCGGGGCTGGATTCAGGCTTCACAGAGCTCAGCGGAGTGTTTGCCAGCTGTGGTTGACTCACGGTTACAGGGATTTTCTAAAACAGCTGGAAAGCTCCATCCCTAAACTCCAGCTCACAGTGATGCACCTGAGCAGGTCTGTGTGTGTGTGTGTGTGTGTGGGGGGGGGGGGGGGGAGGAGGGGGCGGGGGGGGTTTCAGTAGTTGTGGTTCGTTGTTTCTTTGACATGATGACACCGGCTCTGGCTCCGTCCTGCCCGTAACGATGCTGATGCAACATAAAGGCTCGTGCTGCGTTCAGGTCCTGTTGGAAATCATCTCTTGGTCACAAAATGGCAACGCTGGGTTCCAATTTGAAGCAATTTGATCCCAGTTGTGTGCAGATTTTGGTTTCCTGCTCGCGAGCTCGTTCACGTGTGCTCTTGGTCACGGGGTTCGTGTTTTACAGCCAAACGTAGAAATGTAACCCCAGATAGCCGGAGCTTCTGCTTCCTCTCACGTCAGCAGAAAGAAACTTCTCTCAGGCGTTCTCTCGGTTTATTTAACGACACCAGCATTCAGGACGTTTTTTTTGCATTTATTGCTTTTTGCATTAATTAATTCATAATTTAAAGTATTATTAAGAGGATGTACATATTGTTTCTCTGCATCACAGCTGGTAATAACAGCAAAATGAGTGATTGATAACAGCTGGAACTGTATGTATGTTTGTATGATTACATGAATGAACACATCTGATTTTGTTTTAAAACATTTATTAATTGTTCAAACAGAAGCACAAATCGTTCACATGCATCTTTGAAACAGTTTGTATGTATTCAAAATGTACAAATATTGAACATTCAGTTGAATTTATTAATACAAAATAAATACAAATCTTAACTCAAGGGCCACTCACTGGATTCCTTCTTCAGCTTTCAGCTGTAACTGGTGGTCTTCAGGTAAATAAATACATACTTCATTGACAAATATAATACATATAATCAGCAAACTAAATAAATGAATACTTCTGATTTCAAATGAAATATGGACACATATTTCATCCGACTAACATTTTGCCAACCATCATTCTCAGCGTGTGCGTCACTCAAAGCTTTTGAGGCTCGGTGGAGTCTTCCTCTCCTCTTCCTCTTCCTCTCCCACCCACCTCTTCTTCACTTCCCTGGAGTGAAGACGACCGCATATCCAACAGGAAGCTGAATGGAACCAGCGTGTGTTTCACGGTTTGACTGAGTGAGAGACGAAGAGAGAGGCGGATGTTTCTGATGAGAGGAACCGACCGGGGTTTTCCCCAAACGCTGTCTTGCAATATATATATATATATATATATATATATATATATATATATATATATATATATATATATATATATTCTGAAGTAAAATCAGGATTAGGAGTAGTACTATACATAATAGTAAAAACTATTAGTGTATTCAAATGTTTACTTTCGGCTGAGGAGTGAAAGAGGCAAAAACATCCTCTCAAGATAGAGCTCTCAGTTCTAATATGATTCTGGATAGTTTCATGAATAAAAATGCATCATTTTTAATTGTTTTATTCTGAGTCAAATGTCCAGTAACATTTCTCGTGTAAATGGAGTACTAAGATCTCCTCTGAAAGAGAAGTACACAATAAGGAGTGTACTAATGAGTTGCCTATTTCCTCAGTGCTTCTGGGCCTTTAGTAACTTATTTTATGCAACAATGAGTGTGAATACTTTTCATATCTAAACCTCATGATACATCGTTATCCCTTTGTGGCCCTCTTAGCTGCACGGGGCCCCAGGCCCCCGAGCATGAACACTGGTGTCTCTTCACTGAACCGTGTTTGTGTACGCAGGTTATTTGGACTTCATAATGGGAGGAACACGCTCAGTGGATTGTGTGTGTTCCTGCTTAACATCAGAGTAGTTCCTGTCACATACATGACCTCCCTCGCTCAGCGCCGGGTGTCCGAGTCCGCCGCCGGGTTCTAATCTGTTCACAACGCCGGCGCTCTGAAGCTTTCCTCCTCTCACGGCTGCGACTGTTCATTCGTGTGGTTTTAAAGCCTCGGCAGCAGCTCACCTGCCCATCGGCCGTCATCCAGGAGTGAACGCCCCCTCATGGCTGCTTGAAGTCAAACTTATATCGTTTATTACCCTCCTGGCCTGAGATGACGTCCTCTTTCAGCACTAGTACTCATTTCTTGTTCTGGATGTTCACATTTCGGCAGGATGATCTGCATTCTACGGTCGGTAGCTCCGGATGCTAAAACAGCACAAAGTTTTGACCACAAAATATATGGACGAGTGTACAAAAAGATGAAGAAACATAAACATGATTTAATCTTCTAATCATCTTTTGAATTCTTGTGACGTTTTCATTTGCTCTGTGAAGGAGCAGACGGACCTCTGATGTAATATTCTAATGTGCAAACTTCATCATAAACACATCCATTCACTATTGTATCATTTAAATGCATGTCAGTAGTTTCTCTATGTGTTTCTGTAATGTGTACAAATACTTCTCTATTACACATTTGACATACAACTCAACACCAAATACTGGGAAAGAGCTATTCACAATATTCATATTCATGTATTTACATGATTTCCCCATTAATATACATCACGTTGGACTCGCTTATTATTCATGATGTTAATTAAACTTGAAAACGGTGACCCGACACTTGACTTCATCTTCGATGTGAGGAACGTCTCCTGGAGGTTTCCTGTCCTCGACTTCCTGTGAAGGAACCCCAAGAAGAGCAGGAGAACAGGTGCAGGTACCACATGAGGACGGAGGGAACCTTCATGTTTATTCCAGAGACAACGGGTCCAGACGACAATAGGATCATATGTTCTGTTGTGTTTTAAGTTCCTTTTTAAAGGTTGACCAATTTCTCGCTGCATTTAAAGGATTTACACTTGAATTGTAATTACTGTTTATTTTAAAGGTCATCTCAAGGCCTCTGTTGTACGATTTAGTGTTGTAATAATACACATAAATAAAACATTGATATTTATTTATTCATTTGCTCCATTTTAGACAGCGATGTTTAAACAGAGCCTGATGTTGCTCCCGGGCCGTTCCACACCGGTACCACGTCCTTCCCTCAACAGATGAGAAGCAGAGCGTCTTGGAGAGACGGCGAAATGTTGGCGCACATAACAAAAGCTATAGAATGCCCGACAACAGCTTTTACAATACAATTAGTCACGGCTAACCAGAACGCATGTAATCCAGTTAGAACAAGCTATTTGCCCAGAAGGACTTTTATTTTGAAAATGCACTTTGCAGATGAAATCCCTGCAATGTCGTCACACAACCCCCCCCCCCCTCGATTAGATGGGACTGAAGAAGGGATCCCGCTCCACGGCAGGATTCTGCGGCTGGTGCATGATGGGAGCTGCAGTGTGGTCGGGGGGCTGCTTCCCGGACCGCAGGGTTAATGTGTACGTACTGGGAGGCGAGGGAGGAGCGGCTCCACGTTTGCTTTTGTTTGTTTTTTACCTTTTTTTTTCTCAAGCATTCCGTGTCGGAAAATTAGGATGCCGCCTCTGTTGTCAGAGCCGCGGAGCTGTCTGCCACTTCCCAGCAGCCCTCGGGCCGGTGACAGGGAGATGGATGATATCTGCAGCATGGCCCGCACCCCAACACACACACACACACACACACACACACGCACACACATGCACAGAGTGTATGAGTATTTGTCTAAAACGGCCCTCTTTGTTACCAACACCTACACATTAAGGTGAAAACGGGGAAATGGAAACTGCAGGATTCCTCCATTGTTTGCTGACACGGAACAAAACAATAAATGTTGAAATAACCAAACGCAGAACATATTCAACTGAAAGATTTATTGAAAAGCAGATGTTATGACATCTACAATTATTACTGTTTCTGCTTGGACATAAAATACTAGAAACTAACATTTTGTCAATTAAAATTGCATTTAGAAAAAGTCAAATACAGGATATTTTATTAACACACATATATATGTGTATATATATATATATACACATATATATATACACATATATATATATATGTACATATACATATATACATATACATACACATATATATATATATATATATATACACACATATATACATATATATATATATATACACATATACATATATATATATAAATATATATATATATATATATATATATATACACATATACATATATATATAAATATATATATATATATATATATATATACACATATACATATATATATATATATATACACACATATACATATATATATATATATATATATATATATATACATATATATATATATATATATACATACATATATACATATATATGTATATATATATATATACATATATATATATATATATATATATTTATACAGACATTTATGACTGCAACACCTCATAAATCAGCACAAAGTGATATTTAAAAGAATAATAATACAAATAAAATACAACCAGATCAAATATGTGTTCCCGCAGTGTTAAGTGTATACGACTCCCTCCTCCTCCTCCTCTGTTGAGGTACCGCTCCCTTTCTCTCCCCCGTCTCCCGTCTCCTCTCATTGTCCTTACCTGCTATCCCGCTCTCCTCCACGCTGCCGAGGCTCCTGCAGTCCAGACTGAATCTAGTGGCCGTGTCACCTGAGCAACCGCCGCCGCATACTAATGAGGAGCCGAAGTGTGTGTGTGTGTGTGTGTGTGTGGGGTTGACTCTGCTCTGCCCCCACCTTTCATCTTCCTCTTCCTCTTCATCATTCTGGAAGAACAGAGACAGAATCGGGGAGAAGGACGGTAGAAAAACAAGGAGAGGAGATGGGACAAATAAGGCCAGAGGAGGGGAGGGGGGCAGTGAAGGAGAAGGAGGCCCGGTAGGGAGCGGGGGGGCGTTAAGGGGAAACATCCATCACCGTCTTAAGTGACTGCAGTGGGACGGAGCCGAGTATAAAGGTCGTCTGGTCTCTTTCTGTGCACAGTGGGCACCTGGGCCGAGCGGAGCAGCCTCCAAACGGCTAATTAGCGGGCGCAAGCCGCCCGTTACGCCGCTTTTTACTGACTCACTCCGCTGCTGCGAGGTACGCGAGCACAACCGGGTACGCCCAAAACACACACACACACCCACACACACACACGCACACACACACACTCCTGTCTGCCGACAAAAGGCCTCACACAGAAGAAGACGAGACGGTAAAGGCTTTACCTGGAACAGCTGAGTGACTTGTCTTCAGAAGGAGAGGGAGACATTTGTCAGGCTCCTAAACCAGAAGAGATAATAACAGCAGTGTGAGAGCGGACTGGAGGGATAACAGGAAGTAACCCTCAGGAAACCAGCGCGGCGGGATTTATCTCGGAAACATCCCGTCTTTAAGTGGCGGCATATCAAAGAGCGGGCCGACAAAGCGCTCTGTGATGCCCCACCTGCCGGGGGGCTGAGCGGATGCACTCGAGGACACACTGGGAATGTGTGGTCAAGGGCCCCGTTTGAGGGGCACAAAGAAAACGCAGCAGTATGTGACCAGGCCAGCTCAACACGTGTGTCCACCGGGAGAAGTTTCCCTTCTTCCCTTCTATGTTTTTTTTTTTTTTTACAAAACAACTGACTGCGGCGCTAATGCAGCGCCGGCGTCCGAGAGTCACGGAGAGGCTCAGAGTGTAAACGTCTGCAGGCGTTACAGCGGCCGAGGGGTTAAAGCTGCGGCCTGCGGCGAGGCCGGCCGGGTCACAATCAAGTCCCGGCCGCTGGACGCCGACCTGCCAGACGGGGCTGAATTATCCCGGCCGGTCACAGTTCAATAACTCCATCAAGCTGCTCGCCAGATACCAGGTTTCCCTGGCAACGCCCCCGAAGTGAATCGCAGATCAGAGAGAGAGGGAGATAAGAGGATGAGGACTGAAAGGAGAGCGGGGGGGGGGGGGTGCACCCTTAAATACTGTGGACATGTCGACAGTACAAACACACATGTGCAACGGGGGAGCGTTCCATTCGGCTGTGCAGAGACCCTCGGCGCTTTCGCTGTTTGCTTCTCAATCATCGGCCCGGCTGCTTCCAGACTCCGAGGCCGCGCCGCCGCCGAGACCCGAGTCTCAGCGCCGCATGACTGTCCTTTGTGATGGACAACCCCCCCCCCCCCCCCCCTCCCCGCCACACACACACACACACACACACACACACACACACACACACTCAGCATCCCTCCTTCACCTCCCACAGCACTTACTGTAATCTGGAGAAAAAAAAAGAAAAAGTTAATGGGGTTTATCTCTCATCCCCGTCGCCCAGAGAATAACAGACAAACTTTATTTTACTCGATGCTCGGGGATAATTACATCACAAGTGGCACTACAATTTATATCCTCGATTGAATTAGAAACAAGATTGAATTAGCTTTAGTGCAGACTTTAGAGGAGGGGGGGGGTAAAACTGTGCCTGCATGTTTTTTGCTTGTGTGCGCGATGTCATCGGCACAGTGTGTGTGTGTGTGTGTGTGTGTGTGTGTGTTGAGGTGACTGTCTGGCCTCCTGCCGCAGTGTCTGGAAACTCAGACGCTCCCCCCTCCACACTGCTCATACCTGACTACCTGAGGGCCCCCCCCCCCCCCCCACCCTGCTGCGGTAAGAGATCCACTGAACGCTAAGCTGCTTCAGCACAAACAACACGACCTGTCGACGCAACACGCCAAAATAAACACAAAAAGAAGAAAACAAGCCCTCCAAATCACGAAATGCATCTGATTTCCATGTCAGCCCCGAATCCGGATGCGGGCGGGGGATGAACGTTAATCTGTCCCCTTATTACTTTTATCGGGGAGCGGCGTGGCGGCGCGGCGCGCTACATGACCACCTCTGAACAATGGAGCGTAATCTCTCGCACACACCGGGTCCGTCAGCTGGAGCCTTTTATCTACACCTATTCAACGTCACAATCCGTGTCTTTCCCGCAGGGGAAGAGGAGGACGAGCGGAGCGGAGGAAGAGCACGGGGAAACGCTGCTCGTTCGGGACGTTTAGTGACCGCGGCGTATCGCACCATGTTCAGATTATTAAATACTGAGAAACTTCACGGAATGAGGCAAAAGCTGCAATTTTTCTGCTTCAGTTTAGAATTCTCTTTGAAATGTCTCCCTATTCATTGGCACCAATTCATCCTTTTAATTTTCATAAAATAATCAGACGGGCTGTGTGTAAACACGGCGCATAAACGATGCGACTGAAGGACGTAAACAGCTCGCACCCTGCTGCTGAGTAATGTGACCTTGACAGACATTTCCTGGTTTTCTGTGACTGCAAAAATCAAAAAGGACTTGGAAAAAAAAACGAGCATTTCCACGAAAACACAAAAGGCGACCGGCACTGCTCTCATCTGGGAACGAGCCCGCTCTCATGTCGCATATGTTCACGTTTAATACGCCCATTCATAGCCGCATGACATTAATGAAAATTTTTAAAAAGCAGGTGCCTAATCCTGCATTTGTAATGAGAATAGTATCCGTCGACCCTCGGCATCCACATTCTCCTCAAAGGGTCAAAGATGCTAAAGGAAATTAATTTGCCTTTTTTTTGGAAATTTTGTATAAGTCAATATAATTGCAGCTTTAACAGAAACCGCTTGCAGGGTTTTTATCCCCCGTTGTGTCTGATGCAGCGTCGACGGCAAGAAAGAGATCAATTAAGGAGAGGCTTATTGAGAACCAGTTTGACTTTGAACAAACTTTGTATTCCCCGTTCAGCAGAGTTACTAAACTAGCCGGGAGCCCGTTTTTTTTACGGGGTGATATTTATTGGATCCTTGGCGGATTGCTCTGAGCATGCTGCTTTGTTACTGTTGGGGAGGAGGAGGAGGAAGAGGAGGAGGAGGAGGAGGATTTCATCAGTGGGCTCGGGTGTTGCCAGACTTTTGCTGCGTGTCAGACAGACCCTAATAAAACTGTCTGGCTGTTTGTGGGCACCAGCTCGGCTCTGGCTGCGCTGCGTCTGACTGCTCAGCACTTGTCGCACCGAGCCGGAGCTGCTTGGTATTCATGGGGCACGGCGCTCCTTCAGCTGTTGCTGGGGGGCTCCGTGGCACCGGCACAGACTGATTAGTTGGCATCGGCATTGTTCGGCGTGAAACCAAACGGGGCGCCGGGGAAAAAAAGAAGAAGAAGAAGAAGAAGAAGAAAAAAAACATAATTAGGGAGCGAGGGCAGACGAGGAGAGAGATGGAGAGCAGAGTATTAGAGAGAAAATCAATTGTTTTGAACTGCATTCCTAATATAGGTAATTTAACAGAAATTAGGTTTTCAGAAAGGCGCGCTGCCTTGGGAAAAAGGGAAAGTTAAAAAAAAAATCAGGTCAAGCTGTAGCGGTGGAAGAATCCCACCTTTGAATGCATAAAGGAAAAGAGCATCGTTTGCTCCGGCGGGCCTTGTTCACCCTGCTTACACCTTCTCGTCGTGTCGCTCAGAGAGCAGAGCGACACTTTCACCGTTCTGCTCTCCATCTCGTCGTTCTCCACCAGCCCGCCTCGTCTCGCTGAATCACGACGTCGGTCTGAGTCGTCCTCCCGTTTAAATATTGATTGATTCGGTTGTGTGACACCTCATGACGACGGCACATTTCAATAGAAATGATCAAATTAGGAAAGCGGGGGGGAAATTCCTGTGGAACTGATTAAACAATTTAAAAGTCTGCTCATTGATTTTCATTCAACACGCGGAGATTTCAGCAGTCAGCACTTTCTGCCCTCCGTCGTTCCCTTTGAATAAAATGTAGATCTTTAACTCGTAACCATGATGCATCTGGATTTATTCAAACTCATTGTGATCATTTCTATATTTTTTTGAAAGCTGCATATTTGGCTTTCGTACCAAAGGGTTCTATAGATTGTAAATTACAATGTAGAAAACTTTTTTTTTTTTTACATTCTGATATGATATGAATTATATAATCTATAATAGTATTACATAATATCCCACTTTCTTATGGTTGGTTGAGAAATGTGAAAAAGGACGTGTGTAAAAAAAAAAGCAGAAAAAAAGGAGAGAAAAAAAGCAGAAAAAAAGGATTATGGATTTAGCTGCTGTGGAGGGATTAAGTTAGCGAAAGCAAAAGTGTACGATCTGTGCGTGAGACTTTTTAGAACGTGGAACCAGCAGCTGCAGATGAGGCGTCGGTCTCCGGCGGCTCCTGTCGCGTCTGAACGAAGCCGGAGAGCGAACGCAGGACGAGGATCAGATATGTGGGCTCTGCGATATGGAGCTGTGGTGCTGACGGGCTAATCTGTCTGGGGCGTGGTGCTGTTTGGACGGGCTGCCGTCCCGCCATTCCTAATCACGTCACTCCAACGGTATTCAAACAAAGGCGTCCACGACGTCGGCCCTCGCCGCCGCCGCGCGTTTTCGCTTTCATGGCGATGACGACGGCGAGATCACGAGAGCTCTTCCTTGATTTTTGAAATAAATAAATAAATATCAAAAACTGCGGTAATACCAAACACGCCCCACACACAACCATCAGTTTAAAAACCTGCAAACGCTCTGTTTTGACGCTCGGCGACGTTCCTTTCCATGTTTCAACTCACTCTCCCGTCCTCCGCCGTCGTCCCCTACGCCGCGTACAAGTCTAGCGGGTAATCAGTTGATGCTTCGTTCCGACTCCACCCTCAGGAACGTTTTCGGTAGGAAGTCGATTGTGCCGTCCGCCCGCGTCCCAAGAGCCTAACCCGTGATATTTTATCAAGAGAGCTCACAAGTTAGGGTCTCAGGGAGCAGGTGAAGTACGACAGAGTCTACTGAGGAAACCGCAGCCGGCTGCAGAGTGGCAGCGACACCTTTCCCTCTCTCTCTCCCTCTCTCTCTCTCTCTCTCTTTCTCGCTCTCATACACACACACACACACACACACACACACACGCACACACTGTCCCTTCATCAACCACTGCAACTTGAAAGTACCCTTTTTTTTTCCAGAAGGCACAATGTCTCAGTAATATATGAGACATGGGCTGCAATAAAAATAAAAAAACAGTCTGTCCTGGACAGAGAAAAAGGGTTTTCGGGTTCCTCCACTGCAGATGACTTATTTTGTTGGGAAGGTTCAGCACAAAGACACGCAGAGGTAGAAACATTCTTACAGCTGACACACTGAAAATCACAGGAGCACAACGGAGACCGGAGATGAAAAAAAAGGCAGACAAAGAGGTCAGATGTGGCCGACAAATTTGTTCAGACTCAAATGATCTTCATCGCAGCGCCCGGACAGAAGCAGGAGCAGCGGCTGAGACGGACGCACGAGCCCGCACTGTGCTAACTAGCCTTTGTGCGGGGAGAGGAAAAGCCCCCCAGCCAAGCAGCCGGGGCTCGCCTCTTTGTCCTGAAGCGCTCCGGCTGATCATCAGTCTACATTTGTCCCTGCTGGACCCAGACCCAGGCTGCACTGACCGGCTGGACGCAGAGCGCCACCGAGCAGGATCAGCCTCTGGCTTTCCACCACAGGGGGCGAACGCCGACCGCTCAGATATGGAAATATATATATATATATATATATATATATATATATATATATATATATATATATATATATATATATATATATATATATATATATATATATAAACACAGTTAAAAACTCCACGCTGACTGCAACACCCTCGACGCCGGACCCCTACCGCCTACCCGCCGAACTCTGCCGCCACGGCGGCGAGCTTGGCACGCAATAAGTTGACGGAGGCAACGAGCATGAAAAAGGCTTTCATCAAACAAACAAAAAAAGGAAAAAGCTCGCGGCACGGTTACAACCGAGGAACACAAACACGGAATGCCGTATGAAGACAAACTGCGATGAATATGAACAAAGTGATGTTGGAAACATTCCCATGCCGTTTTTGCCTGTCATGTACCTAAACACACCACTGACTGCCCCCCCCCCCCTCCCTCCCTCCTCCCCTTCAACCTCCCCCTTATCCTGCCACCCACCTCACAACTCCTCCCCCTCAGACTAGAAGAAGAAAAAAAAAGAAAATTGGATAGATGTCTCTGACTGTCTCCTTCTCTCTGGGGAACGCCAGGCAAAGTGGAGGCTTCCGGAAACGAATTCTCCGCGCCGCCTCGACGCGTTGCCTCGCACGCCAGCTCCTCTGTCTGCCCACCGACTACGCCTTTTGTTTTCCGCTCTCCGAGCTGAGGATGAGGAAGAGCAGAGGGAAGAAAGGGCAGCGGTGGTAGGGAGGAGGAGGGGGGGGGGTGAAAGAAAGAGATGGAGGGGGTGTATGGGGGGGAGGGGGTGAAGCCGAGGTGTCCGCGGGAGGCTGCAGCCAGACGCAGGTCAGTGAGGTGGGACGCCTCTTCTCTTCCCTCCCTCCCCCCTCCAGCACAGAGCATTGCTCCATCCCGGCGCTTGCATTGTCAACTCCATCTCAGCATCTTAACCCCCCGCTGCCGCTGCCACCACCACTCCTCCTCCTCCTCCAGACACCAGGACACATCAGCCACGTCGTGACACTGTCATCTACCCCCCTCCTCCCTTCCCCTTATTTTTCTCCACAGGTCCAACGCCATCGCAAAAGATGAAGAAACAAAAGCCAAAAAAATCATCTGCTTCCTCCAGCCGCCGCATCCCCCCCACACACACTTTTGACCCATCTAACAGCCCCCCACGCCCTCCGCTGCCGCTCCAGCATCTTCTGCCCTCTACCACTATCTCCACCCTCCCACCCGTCCCTCCCTCCCCAGGTCTGTACCTGCCTGCTCGTCTCGCGTGTCTGTTACTCCCCGTATGCAGCTGCTTGCCCAAAGTGAGATACTGCAGCAGGAGTCTGCAGCGACAGCCCTCGCTCTTTCTCTCCCTCTCTCTCTCTCTCTCTCTCACACACACACCCTCCATCCAGCCTTTGCTGGTGAACACGTTCCTCTCTGTGCTGATCAATTTCTTCTCTTTTCCTGCGGCGCGCGCACACACACACACACACACACACACACACACACACACACACACACACACACACACACACACACACACACACACACACGCGCACACACACGCGCGCGCTGCAGCGGACTGCTTGGCCATGGAGGAGGATGCACTATAGCGCTCCCACCGTCTTGTAACATGAAATCAGCTTTTACAAACACAGACACTAATCAACAGATAAAGGCTGCGATACCAACACATACACACACTCACACACACACACACACATTCAGCAAACTGGCAGCACACGCAGAGTCAACAGCAAACAAACTAACACGCCGAAGACACAAAAAAACAAAAACAAGACAGAGATACCCAACGCAGCTTGAATGGAAAAGCAGGACTGAACACACACAAACTGTCACGCAGACAGCGATGTGGCCGCTGACAGTCACTGTCACAACATGGTGACCGAGGCTGGAAGGCGGCAGCATGAGGCACGCGACAATCCTGCGTCTGACGGGAAGGTGGCAGCTGGTTTTCTGTCAGAGAAATTCCCCGACCCCTCAACTCACATTGTCTGTTTGTTCAGAATAGTTTTTTTTTATTATTAGCTCCAAATTTGCAGACGTACGTATGCCTAAAGTGTCTTCTTAACTATCTCACACACACACACTCACACACTCACTCTCTCACACACACACACACACACACACACACACACACACACACACACACACACACACACACACACACACACACACACACACACACACACACACACACACACACACAATACTTCTACCCACAGCTATTAAATATAATATGCAAAAGATCCTGCAGGGTCACAAATAACAAAAGGATAAAAATGGGTTATTATCAGCAGCAATTTACTTTTCAGGGAAACATTTTCTTTTCTTGTCGACTAAACGTTCTTTCGATGAACATCTGAAGCAGGAATACCACTTTAGGTATTACCAAGTGCTCCACTAATGGACACAACTCTTCTCAGAGACGGCAAATGTGCTCGGTGTTTGTATTTTTTTTTTGTCGCGTGCAATAAGTTATACAGTTAAACTGGCTGCAGAAAATAAAAGACAATGTAAATCGGTCTGAATGAGATCTGCCCTTGACAGCTTGTTCTAATCTCAGAGTTTAATCACCCTCAACACCCCGGATAGATTAGGGTTATGACCCTGTGTGACACGGAGGGGGCAGGGAGGGAGATCTGCAAATGTTATCATTGATTGATTGTGCTTTTTAATTCAACTGGAAAACAGCAGCTTTTTTTTTCTCCTTTTAAACTCAACGCAGAAAAGCCTGAATTGGAAAATGTCCTTTTGGTAAACGAGCCTGCACCTTCCTCCATCACGGCGAGCTACAGCAGCGGGGCGAGCCCGCCGCCGCCGCCGAGCTGTAGAGACGAATCCTGCAGCCAATGTCAAAACCGTGGCCAGGTTGAAGTCTATGGGGGATGGTGGGTCTTCGCAGATTGGCTCGCTGATGGCGGCGGTGACGCAGAGACGGGAGACGGAGGAGGGAGGGGGGGGGGTTGGGAATTTGCTGTATGCTGAAGCCAGCGGGGCCAGCAGGCGGCCATATAGGTGATCAATCAGCTCCATTACAGCCGTGTCACTGCAGAGTCTGGAGCTGTCGCCGCATCCCGCCCATCACCCCTCCACACACACACACACACACACACAGACACACACACAGACACATTACCAGTCTAGACTGGAAATGGAAGCCGTTGGCGTGATGAAATTGGCCCACGAGAGCAAATGACGCACAATAGTTGCGGTTTGGTACCGACGACACATTTTCACAGCGACGCGGGGCGTTTTATCGTTGTGGGGGTTTTGCATCGATCGGAGACCCACGTCGCTCTGAGTTGGAGCGCTCTCTAATTTGCTCGCTTTGCATTGTACCAAGACAGAGCGTTCCAAAGCAACCCCTCCCCGGAAAAAATAGGACCGGCTCCGTTGCGAATAGTAAGCGACCCCGCACGACGAGGAGCGAGACGCTATGCGACGGGACACTTGCGGTTTGTCGAAAATATCTCCACGCGGCCCCGGAGATGCGTATCTGTGCCACGGATGCCAGCCAGGCAGGTATCTAAAGAATGGACTTATCTCAGTCCGGGAAAGCAGCACCAGAATGGGAACACGGAGAAGTAGGAGGGGTGGAGGAGGACAGCGGAGGAGGGGGGAGGGGCAGGCAGGATAGATGTGATGCACAAGCGCCTCGCCAGCCAGCCAGCCAGCGGGACATTAATGACGATCATGTCTTGTCACACTAGCTGTCGGGCCAGTCAGCAGATCCTGCCCTTGTCCCTGCCCTTCTCCGATCAATGCCATTGATCTGTCCCAAGGGTCAAGGGGCAAGAGCGTATCAATAGGGGGAGAGTGGCTGATGCAGCAGGCGGAGCGGGGCTGACTCCAGACAGATCAATGACACCCCCCCATCGTCTGCCATCGCTGTGTTATGATTATTCATTTGCCATTAACCCGAGCACATTAAGGGAATACGTTTCCTCGGGAAGAAATAGCGCTCGGGGCTGCTCGCTTTTATAGGGTGGTGAGATTTTTATGAGTTGGTGGAGGCGAAGCGCCGGCCCGGCTCAAACCGACTGCGTTTCCGACCTCAGACGATTTGTTACTAAGGTCCCCACCCGACGGTGACGTCAAGAGCGGGGCGGCCAATCGGGGCTCGCGCAGCGGTTGCAGACGCATGAGGCGATTGGTCAGTTTCACAAGTGCCTGAGTGTCACTCCCTGTGATGGATTTGAATGGTTTTCGAACACTCGAGGGAGAGAAAGTATCAGAAAGTATATCACCCTCCAGCGCCAGAGTCAATCCCTGTGTGTATGTATATTTATGCTTTCCCAGATCTCTAAAGTGAAAGAGGCACAAGCGTAATCTGCAATGTGTACACAACGTGTACTGGATCTTTTGGGCACTGTGTGATGTTGCTTTTCTATCTCGAGGAGATTTATCATCAGCCGCAGCTCTGAATCTTTCATTGAAGGAATTAATTAGCAGCTTTGTGTTTTTAAGAAAAGCGTTCAAAACAAGAGCGTGATGAAATGCGGCATATGTGATCTGTGCAGTAGATACTATCTTGGCTGCATGCAGGTCCACTGCTCTTGTTGTTTCTCGTTGAGTCATCGACACGCTTTGCATTTGGACTCCACCAAATTCAATAATGTCAATCTTTATGTTATTCGTCCCTCAAGTCAGCTGAAGGACCTCGAGACTTCTGCACAACCGACTTCTAATAGGGGCTGTCACAGCAGTGGAGGCCGAACCTGAACCGCCCCCCATCTAATCCCATAATTTATTTGTTCAACCATCCCATAAATGAAGGCCCAGCTGGAACCAATGACTTTTAGCCGCGCTGCCGTGGGCAGCTGGACGGGGAGCGCTGAGGCAGCGTGATTCTCAGCGGCTGGACGCTTTCCCCGACACATCTGGAGGAGCGATTGGAGTCCGGAGGTGAGGATGGATGAGAAAATCACAGTTCCTAAAATAAACCTGAGCGATCCACATGTTGGCTCTGTTTAATTTGTAAGAGCTGGGGAGGAGGGCGGACTCTTTGTTTTAGCAAAAGATAAAACAATTATCTGTTTCTGATCAAATAAAGCATTTGCCCTTAGTTTTTCAATTAAAAGCGCATGATATTCCCTCCGCGTCGCCGTCCGCTTGTCAGCAGACTACTTTTCATGCGAGCGGGTCGGAGCTCGGGCGACGTGGGCCCTGGAGATGTCGGGTTGAATGAGCAGGCGTGAGCTTCCTGACGCCGGGGTTAGAAAACCGGAGATAAAAGGGGTTCTTGGGTTTCCAGGGATTTATCAGGATCGTATTCCCTCACAGAAACTCGTTTGATGACAATAGACTCGGTTAGCGATGCGAGGCTGAGCAGGATCACCCAGCCTCAATAGAGGTGTTAGTATCACTCCCGATTTCACGACTCATGATCTAAAAATAGCTGCTTCCAATTAATCCCATTTGATATGCCCTGGCAGGAAACAAATACGGGATTTTCCAGGGTAATGTGCCCGAGACGGTTTCAGGAAGCTCACCTTTGTAAACACAAAAAAACGACAAAGACTGGTCTGTGCGTTTCAAGGGACATATAAAAGAAAAGGTCACTTCTTCAGAGCTTGTGCTCATACATGTGGGTATCTGGAGTGTCTAGCAACCCACAAACTATGAAAAAAGACGAGCCATTTACTTTGTCAAAGCAGCTTTTTACAAAATGGGGCTTAAAGAGACAGGCACTTACATTAGAGCAGGAAAACATGGTCTCGTAGAAACCCAAAACAAACGTATGAAACTGAAGATGAGCATAATATGTCTCTTTTAAGTCAGTCACTACTATTGTCACAAATACACTACAGTACCTCCCTTTAGCCAAAGAGAAGAGCAAACAGCCTTTAGAGATTATTGTAAATGATTACACCCTTGATTTAAAATCTGAAAGTGCAACACATCTGGCTTGGTATGAGCTCGGTTCAGTGGAAACTCTGAGCATCAAACACCATGAAAGAAAAACGATGCAATCTCACCCACTCCAAACCAAAGAGCTAATTAGATAAATGACAAAGGTTGCAGAGAGGCCGTCCACTCAGGCCTGGTCCTAAACACAGCAAAAGGAGTGTCATCCATCAAACTGAAGAAAAAAAACACTGTCACAATGATAAAGAACAAGAGCAGAAATTGCAAAAACGCAAGTTGCGCAAGCTGCATTTCTAATCAAGCTGTCTCGAAAAGTAACAAACTGTGGTAAGTCTTGAGCCGACGTGCCGGGCCATTTTTCTCCTGCGTGGAGTCATTTTACAAGCGGTGGCTGAGTGCCAGACAGAGATGAAGTCAGACGCATTCAGCCCGGTGGACAAGTCTACAGTAAACAGAGACTTCAGTGTCACCGCGGCCAGCTTCAACCTGAAACTAGACCTCATGTCACAAACGCTTATTGTATAGAGCCCTCGGAAGATATATCACAAGGCCCATAGACCACGCATAAACATTCAGCTTTTCCCACGCTGGAAAACCTGGAATATTACTGAGGACTGCTGAGGCAGCTAGTGGCAAACAGCTTGACATATTTTAGATATGATAATTAAAGCTCCAAAATCCCTGAGAAATGAAGCTAACCTGAGTCAGTTGCCGTAGAAAATATTCAAATGTAATGAGCGAACAGCAGTGCTGTAAAACCACGGGGCATGGCACTAACCAGGAGCGAATCTGTTAAACACAGCGAGTCAGATTTATTGTGATTATTATATTTCATACTTTGTTTTTGTAATCGAACCATCTGTGCATCATAATGTCTGGCGCGCAGCTCCCACAGGACCGACGCCGCGGCCCACGCGCTGACTAAACGGGCTGAGGGCCGGCGAAGACGGAGCAACAGTTTGAAGAGCGAAGCCGTCGCCGTGTGAAATAGGTTCCGCCGCGAAATTACAACTCCGTGAGGGAAATGGCAATTTCCAAATAAAAAATTAGAACAGAGTCAGACTGCTCATGTCTTTGCTCTGTGTGTTTTGCAGTTAAAGGGACTAAAGGGACGCCATAATGCATTCAATGCAGTGCGGTTACTCAGGCTGACCACAATGCATTATGTATAAAAATACAGCCTCAGTCAAGCTAACGCTAATTGAAGGTTTTGAGCCGCAGCGGGCAGGCTGACCACGGCTAAAGGTCAGGCATGAAATGGTTGGCAAAGGTTACATCATTGCACAAGAAGCGTTATAAAATGCAACGCTACTGAGGAGGTCCATACTGCACTAGAAGTGTTCTCTGTACAGACTGATGTCATACGTGTACTCCAAGGAAAGCTAGAAGGTTGTACAGTTAACTCCCAGGGTGTAATTCTAAACCATACAACCTACTACCTCAACCCGGATGCACACATTTTCAACTTTGGTTTCCGCTTCTCTACTCATTAAATGGAGCATATTAAGCACCATTAGCCCAAATGACTCTTTGCTTTTTCTTGTGTAACACAAAGGTTTAAGTTTAAAGCCGGGATGGGTAATCTTCCAAAAAGTTTTTCGTTATACTTGTTGAAATTCTCTTTAAGTCCAGGCAGAAATTAACTAAATAAATACATAAATGGCATATCGGTGGCTGTCGCAGACCTGCCTACTACCTACCTACCTACCTGTCTGTCTGTCTGTCTAACTGATCGCACTCTGCTCGCTCACTCATTGTGCATCACGAGAATCCTTCCCAAGCTGCTAGTTTGACAGGTGTGAGTACTAACAGCCGCCATGTTGGGGGCGTGGCTTTGGAGGGAGGCCTGAAGGGACAGTCTGTCAGTGCTGCAGACTTGGCAACACTGGGCCGGATAACTTTTTAAATCGAGAGTACTTTTGCGGGTTTCTCAACTGTGTGACCTACTAAAGCCCTTAAAAGGCGACGTTCACACCACAATGACAAAGACCCACAGAAGCGAGCTTGTGCTGTCAGATTTGTCACAAGATCGGATCTACGGGTTTGTGCCAAATGGTTATGGCCAAAGTACCAAAGTAACTGGAAATGCAGCATAGAGTGTGAGCACTGTGGGTTCTCAAATTGTGAGGACTATATAAGTGAGTGTGTACGACGTGTCCGGATGGTAGAAAGCGTCAATCACACAACAGGACTTGACCTCGAAACGTCTTTGCCTCTTGTACTGAGCGCTGACAGTGAGTGGAAGAGAGGAGCAGGAGAGTTCAGTTCCGCTGGCATTCAGAGAAACTGCAGCATGACATGAAAGTTCGTTAAGCAGACAAACTCACCCTTCATGGAAGTGTCTCGCTCGGTGAAGTAGAGGAAGGGGGGGTTCGCTGCCGGGGTCTATTTTGAGTTCTTCCCCTTTAGAAAACAGAAAGAATAAAAGTGTTTTAGTGCTGTATGAAAGACTAGCAACTATCAGTACACTGCAAAGAAACCATTGGGTCGTGTGATGGTAAGGAAGAAAAAAAAAAAAGTATTATGTGACAAATCCTGGCAGTAACGGTTCTGACAACCCCAGATCCACACAAACATTGAAAAACACAAACGACTGTACAGTCTTAGGGTGCTGCGCCTCGAGTTTTGGGAGCGTCACACGCCTCGGCAGTTCCCAGATATGAAATTCACGGTCCGTGATAATAACGACCACAACTCTTGTTGTGCAGTGCTTTTCCCCCAAAACTGGCCCGCCGAATTGCCAGAGCAGTCAGAGCTGGCCAGCAGCGATGTGGCTGTGGCGAGAGGTTGGCTCAGCTTGGTCAAGACCGCAGAGAGCAGAGAGGGATGCCAGAGTAATGAAGCATGCCACGGTCAGCTACCATTAACTGTGCCAGTGCCAGAGAGCCTGCAAACAGCGGAATATTCCTACGGCCGCAGTGCGACAAAGGAAAGTCTGAAGTGAGAAAAAAAAAAACGCCACTTACCCAGATTTCTACTACCCTGTCTGATTTATTGTGTCTATGTCTGGTAGTGGAGCAGCGAGCAGCGAGCGCCGCAAACCCTCTGTTTTTGTTGGCGTTGTCGTTGTTTTATTCTCGGTAATGAGAGGATTGATGAAAAGACCGAGGGGGTACCTTCTTAAAAACTGAGCTCACTCGACAATGCTCGTTCAGTTTTCGGGCGACACTCCGGCCGCCATTTTCTCCAAAAACCAACAAGGCGAAGACAGAGAAGAAAAAGACTGGATGAAAACGATTCGCTGGCATTATTATTCAAAGTTTCCCCCCTTTTATCCCTCCCTTCCTCCCTCTCCCTTCCTCTCTCTCTCTCTCTCTCTCTCTCTCTCTGGCACCATCACAAAACCTTGGCTGGAAAGATCACATGATTTCCTACCAGAAAGCCACAGCATTCCCACTAAGTATTCTGCTGACATTGTGAAGACATCTTTTGTCCAAATCAAAACCTTAGCCCGGGCTGCCCCCTCCCGAAATCTGGCTGTGAAGGGCTGTGTTAGGAGTCATGGCAACCTCTACCTGGCAGGCTGCCCAGCACCCCGAGGTGGGTGTGGTGGGGGGGAGTAGGGGCTAATATGGTGTCGAGCAGGAATGCGCGGTGCCTTCCAAAGTCAACTCTGTGGGCGTGCCGGTTGCTTGAGATTTCAGCTCAGACGCCAGCACATTTTTTTGACAGAGTCAACAAAAAAGACTGGATGCGGGGCGAACTAATGAGCAACCGCTTCTCCTGATCCCAATACTTAAATAAAGTTGACACGCGAAAAAAAAGGAAAGAAAAAAGAAGACGTGATTCAGCCAAACCCACGTGAGCCGATTAGATTTGAGTAGATCGTAGGGATTGTACATTTAAATCGCTCCTCGGCGAGTGAATTCCTTTTGAAGTAGACGAGCTGCTGCGTGCTCCTGCAGTTTAGCCGGAGCAGTCGCCGACACAAGGTGGTTTGTTACAATAACGCATAATGTCACGGGCATGTGGCTCAATAATGAGCCAGGTACCCGCCGTGACCCTCTCTCTTTCTCACTCAATTTGACACACAAACTGTTGCGCATCTGCCGAATTCTGGCCATGAACAAACTAGGACATGCTTGTGATCGGAGCACCCGAGCTAACGTAAGGGCTGTATCATATTTGTTTTACGAAAAAACATTGTTTAGTTTTCTTCCTACGTTTCACGAGCCTCGCGTCTAAAAAGTGTACAAATGTCTTTGGCCACATGTACACAAATCAGAACTTTTGTTTCTGCAGTATAATGATAGCATGAAGATACATCAAGCACTTCCATCAGCCGATGTTGTTGACAACAAATGTGTGCCAGCATGAGCAGAGTCAATTCTCTTTTCCATTGTGGTGCAAGAAGAACTGGTCAAACATCGTTAATACGACTTGGTGGTTGGATTGTTTGTTGTTTTCATGCACGAGAGGCACAACAAAGCGTGTGGACGCTGCTTATTATCACGCTGGGGCGACTGAGGCTCAGTGGTTAGCATGCCCGTCTTTCAATCAAAGGATCGGTGGTTTCGAAAACCGGCTCCGCTAGTCCACATCGATGTGTCCTTGAGCAAGACTCTTAACCCTCATTGCTCCCCGTTGCTGTGCCTACGGTGTATAGAGGAAAAATGTAAGTCGCTTTGGATAAAGGTGTCAGCTAAAAGAAATGTAATGCAATGTTATCATGTGCAGTCGACACCTCTCTGCTGCTAACACGAGCGCTCTGCACCTCTCCAACGGTATTGACTTGGAGGAAGCGGCCTGGACTCGTCGTTGATGAGCCATCTTTGTCACAATCCACGGTTGGCACATCGGTTTATTGAATACATGAGAACGGTGCTATGGCTGGCTGAGAGGATAGTGATTAACCAGCATAGCCTATCTATACTCCATGTAACACCACAGCATATGATAGAAAGACACATCCTCATTGCCTGAAGACACAACTTGTCATTACAATCGCATTGTTACAATAGATCTATCAACAAAATGGCCACGCGGCCCTCTGAGCTCATCTGCTCCAGCCTCCAATTCAAAACAATAAGAAGCGGACTCACAGTTCCAGAACATCCTCCTACTGAGGGGGTCATTTCATATCCTGAGAGGCAGGAGGCCAGGGTCAAAGTTCAAATGAGAACGGGGATGGGTGGGTAAAGCACCTCCCCTGGGGACGGGATATACCATTGCACACCAGACAGGGGCGGAAAAATCTGATGGAGTTCTTAATCTGGTAGATGTGAAAAATCTATAGTCAAAGGGGGAGGGGAGCACACATCAGATGTACACAAATATGAAGAAAGAAAACACAGTGGTGGCTTCTAAATAACAGCTTGGTAAAGCTAAACTTAGCCTCTTTAATATGAATACTTTCTTGTCATAGCTGCTTAAACTGTCACTACAGTACACAAGACAGATCACCTGTGACATGATCAGGTTCTTCTTGTGCTCCTGAAGGAAAACAGCCAATCAGAGGCGAGGAGAACGCAGATGTCCAATCTCCGAATTTCAATAGAACTGATCGCAATTAGGCAGCGCTGATCAAATAGGAATCAAGATTATGTTCAATTGCCTATTTCTCGATTTCAAAGTTTGTGATTTTTTCCAAACGTGACAATAGTTCTTTTTGTTGAATTACTGCCTATAGCTTTAATATACCCTGATAACAACATACGTCTGGGTAGCAGCAGAAAATATATTGGACAATATAAACTAAATCTGACTTAAAATGTGCTCATGGTGAAACGAAACACCAAAGCTGAGGTAATGTATTCGTTTAGTCCCTTCACAGGCGCCCGTTGTAAATGAAAATAGATATGTATATATTTGCATTAATGAGGACTAGTTTATTTGACACTGGTGATTTTTAAGAGTCTAAAACGTTGCACATTTTGTTATCTTCACCAAAGCTCTGCACGCTGGCAGCCAAAAGTCTGAAGGAGGATCATTTGTGCTATTTTACTCTCCACAGACATGCCAGAGACACGGCGCTATTTTTGGCTCAAAGCTCGTATCTCCATTAATTTAATGACGCCTCGAGCCGCGACGGGAAAACAGTCAACAAGTTAACGCAGACAGAAGGGTATTCGGTCTAATGAGAGACAAACCAAGCCGGCCATTTCCCAGTGTTTGAGTATGTGGTTTGACTGGAAGGATAGAATAACATAATACAAAAGAGACATTCTGCAAGACTATTCTTTTGGATAAGCTTGTTTCCTGAGTTATTTAGCATATTGGACACACACACACACACACACCGCAGCATATTGGACGGACGCACACACACACACACCGCAGAATGTGACTGGCAATGAAAGAGGGAGCTGAGGCTGCACACTGAATCGACTCGGTTCCCCCTGTGAGAGGCCTATCCTTACGTGCCCTGATCTGGCCCCTTTTCCTCAGTGTTCAGCCACGAGCACGAAGGAAAAAATGAATTCCTTCAGTACCGGAACAAATAGGATATGTCAACATGAACAGGTAGGTGCCAAAAAAATAAGTAGTCAGGAGACCGAGAAGTGTTGCATGAGATGGGTTTTGTTTGAGCCATTAATATTCATTCTGCAAATCCACTCGCGATGCACACCGAGCATCTTTGTGGAAACAGCTCAGTGAAACACTGAAACACCAGAGCGACGCTTTGGTTCTTTCTGCCGAGCGTATTACAAAATCAGAGTGAAGCGGCCCAGCATTCAGGCTTGTAGTTGATGCCCGCAAATACTGACCAACTGGTTTGAGATGACAGAAATGCTGCTTTGTGGTGTTGCTTGAAAAAGCGAACAGAGGTTGTTTTTTTGCCGTGCAGCCAGCCGGGACCGAAGGCTTTGCCCGACCCACCTGTCTGTTGATCCTGCTGCCTAGCACCAGACTAAACACTGAGACTTTTCGCCGAGCCTCATTGGCCGCAGCTGACTGAACGGCAGCCAATCGGCGCGTCCGGGGAGGGACGGGCTGAGGAATCAGACATGAGCGTGGTGAGGCAGAGGAAGGAGGTTGTGCGCAGACAACCAAACCTCGCGCAAACTCCAAACGCACAGGCGAGACAACAGAGAGAAAAAAAAAAATCATCATAAAACATGCGGGAGTTGCTCGTCATTTTCTATCGCTGAGCACCAACAGGGACGCTGCACCCAGACGCTTTGGAGACGTCTGCTTCTGCTCGGGGAAGGGAATGTTGATGCACAACAATAACCCAGTTAAAGGGGCATCTGAATTGATAAGCCGGCTCCAGACGGAGGCAGCTATCAGACCGTGCGCCGCTAAGAGGGGATCAATACCTAATGAATTCCAAACAGCGGAGTTTCAGAAACATAAATGTGTCCTACACATGAGCGCATGAAGGAACCCCTACGGATCGATGAATATGACATTACACGCAGCCGGAGGAATGCATCTTCTTAATTGACCTGAGCATTTTCAAATGAATGCAAACGACAGCTAAAATGGATCGGGACGGGACGGTGCGGCACCTTCGCCCCGGGGAGAGCTTCCGTGTTTGTGCGCCGGCCTCGCCTCGTGACCCGTGGCCTTGTGTTTTTAATTACCGCCGTCTCCCATCAGGCGGCTCGGCCATACGGCAAAGACAATGGAGAAATGAAAGGCTCCGTTTGGCATTTACATAGTGATGGAATTAGCGCTTTGCAGAGATAAGGTTGGCTTTGTGCTCAAATCAAACGTATTACACAGCCGCTGTACAGAGACAGAGGAACACAGGCATATCTTTCATGGCTGGAAAGGAAACCTTTCTGGTTCAGAGTACGAGAAAATATTTATTTCGAGAAAACAAAAAGTGATAGATATCAGCGGGGTACTTCACCAGTTGCTGACATTAAGATTTATAATGCAAGTTTTCTACAAATGTTATGTTTAAATATTCAAATGAGGCAGTATTTAATGGTAGTTTTGGTGAATTTAGGAGTCATCAATAGATGCAAAGAGACAAAGTAGAAAAAGAAACCCCTGAATGTTTTCTTTTCACTAGTCTGATAGAAGCTAAAAAGAGCAAAATCTCTGAATGGACCAGTACATGAAGAACAGTGTTGTCCCTCGTGTCTCCCCTTAAGAACACTGAGTACTTAGCTGCATGATTCGGTTCTTAGAAGTCGGTCGTTGGTGTTTTAAGGCACTTTAATATCATAATTTGTGTTGTGACACCAGACTTCACTATACAATAGCATTCAAAGAGACAGAGGAGCTCCTCTGATCATCACATGCTCTTGTGAGTAAGTATGGAGGTGCAGGGTTTTCATAGGAACACTGGTGGTAGGTCACGCTGTGTGCCATCAGAGGAGATGCTTGTGGAGATCCCTGACAGGCTTTAATCATTCAAACATTTAATCTGCAGGCTGAAACAGAGACGTGTATTACTGCTATTAGTGCATACTAGATGTACAACACAATAATACAGCAGGAGAGGAGGAACAGCAGGTGAGAGCAAACTGAAGGAGCTCAAAACAACAGCTCATTCAAAGCCTCCATTAAAAATAGAATTTATTTTAGTTTCTCTCTCAAAGTGTGCACTGAAATACAAAATGATTCATAATGAATGAATCTGGTTCATCTCTAAAGGTTATTTGAGGGAACTAATTCCTGTTGCCATGAAACTTCCCTTGATAATTACTGGCATTAAGACTTTCTAGTAGTAGTTTTCTGTCATTTCACATTTAAATATGCAGATGAGGCATTATCTTATTAAAATGTGCTTATTTTCATACATTTAATGTTGTTGACATTAGAGTCAAACATTTTTACAGAGAGGATTTGGTTGTATCTTTGTATCACTCCATGAATCTGAAAAGAATAATAATAATAAAATGTATGAATCAGGCTATGAAAAATATATATGAACAAACAATTTGTTTGTTTATATATAAAAAACATTATCAACCTGGAAAAACCTTGAGCATGTAGATACGCATAAGAAAACAGCCTTTTAAAAATAGTTTTTTTAAATAATACATTTACATGAGAATGAATAATTAACTAACAGATGAACATAAAATGTCCCCAGTTGATCACTGACATTAAGGCAATTATTTTTTGAAATACAAGTTTTCTAAAATATGTTTAAATATACAAATGAGTCATTATCTAATTATTACATTACAATAGAAACCTGTGGTGAATTTAATAGGAATCTACAAATAGACAAAGTAGTAAACTAAACACCTAATAAATGTGTTTTTTGCATGTTTTCTTTCCCCCAGCCTGAAAGAAGAAGACGTTTTAGCCTGCAGTGTCTGGCCTGAAAGAATCAGCACACTATTTATCCCTCACATCCGTAACGGGCCTCACAAAAGGACGGTTTCCTGCTTCCGTCTGCCATGAGATCGTAGCGACAGGTGATGCACATTTCGGAGACAGCCTCTCTGGGAGGAGCGGGTCGTAATCGACTACATTAAGGGGGGGCTCATCGTCGAGGAGGCAGGCAGTTATCATAATGATACCTTTTTCTCTGCACGTCCTCTCCAAAACGCTTTCCCAAAAAGATAATCCCTCTGTGCGCAACCTCTCATTATCAAAGCAATCGGCTGACAATGGGAAGAAGAACACTGGAAATTACTTGAATTAGCGTAGCACTATGGGAAGAATGATTGCCGATTCCAGACTTTAATTGGGCTCTTGCAAAACAATCAGACACAATTAGGAGGCACCAGTCAATAAGCTAAAACTCATAAGCAAGAGGAGATGAATTAATATTTGACGATTTTTAAACAGCTATTCAAGCTTGAATGCCTTCTTGCTCCCAGTCGGGCGACTGGAATGAGGAGCGTGTCCGCGGCTCTGTTTGCGGCTCATTAAGCAGGTGAGTCGCAGGTAAGTCAGCAGGTGAATCGGCGTGCCGATGAAAGCCAGCGTTAGCTTGTAATTGACTTCCTAAACACCGTCTGAGCACATGCTTGGAATCCTGAGGACGTCCACAGGGCCACGCCGCAGATTTTACAAAGGATTTTAAAAAAAACTATGAAATGGAACTGTCTGGCGTTAAGTGAAACCCGGTGAGATCGTCAGACGTGTTAATAAACACGACTATCCGTTGATTTGACAGCTGGAATAGTTTTTTTAAAAAGGGCTAACGTTACAAATTGTCCTTTAACATTTAGTCAACACGAGACTAATGAAGAACACATACAACTCAAAGCCCGTCTCCGACACAACGACGTTACAAAACTGCCTTCATTAAATTCCGAGTGAAACAGTTTTTCTCCCATTTAAGGTCGCGGCTTCAAACACAAAACAAAAAAACGAGTAAAACTTTACGGTTTGGCTTTAAATAAGTATGATAGTTGTGTTATTTAAGGGAAGGTTCACTTTGGGTTTCACAGCGGTCTCCTGTGTTTGCTTGACCCACCCATCAACCACGACCTCGGCTTTCAGAAGACTTCCACTGACTATTAAACGTATGTATGTCAAAAACAAATGTTACCTGCAGGAAATTCTGTTTCTTTGTATGGGAATGTCATTTTTGGGACACCGGGCTGCACAACTTGCCAAAGAGGAAATCAAACGTGGCAGTAGAAGTGATAATCTATAATCTATCAGTATATAAACTATGCAGCTAGACAAAACAAGGAGCTTGGAACTGCAGTTATGATGTTATTTTATCTGGTTATTTAGATTCATGCTGTTGTTGCTGAGAGGGTAGAACCCACATTCATTCTGGCTAATGGGAAAAGAAGAAGTGTATTATTTCCATGCACAGAAAGGGAAGTGGAAGTAGAAGATGTGTCTTCTTCCACATATTATCTAGCTTTTTTTTTGATTGTGCACTGTCCAAATATTTGGATATATTGAATGTTGATGCCGTGGCAACTATATCCTTGAAACGTTCATCCCGACAACACACCTTTGAATTTGATGAAATGCCTTGGTTTTGAATAACAACAGCCCATTTGGATTTCATAAATAACTCAATTCATCAATCTATTTCTCACAACACCGAAAAAGGGGAACTAATCAACGCAACGCAGACAAAAGCAATGCTGCAAATATGAGTTGAGCACTGCATTGTGGTCAGGATTTATTCTGCGAGGCCTCTCTGACCTGCAGCACCCAACCAGACCCACTGTTTGATACTTCTATTGATGGCTCAGGACTTACAGCATGAAATCACATGCAGCTGGTCACCACAATAAAACAAGGCATCTGTCCAAAGTTCATGTCCGTCCATCCAGTACTGTGAAAGCATTTGTCTTAAACAACAGCGTGACGTATCCTCACGTGGCCTCGAGGTGTGTGAGATGCACTCCGGCTGAAAACATGTGGCTGCTCTCGGCCTTACAGCAGAGTGCACGTCAGTCAGTCAGCAGCCATCGGGACGGGATGGAGCGTGCGTGCGTGTGTGTGTGTGTGTGTGTGTGTGTGTATGTAGGAGGAGGGGGGGATTAGGAGGCAGCGTGGCGTTTCCACTGGGGTCTCCCCTGCTGGGCTACATGGTCCCAGCTCCCTTTGTCTGCTGTTAACCCGTTAAATCCCGTGGAAGGAGCCATTCACAAATGTGTCACACACCCCGGGGGTGCATTTTGTGTGGAATAATGATCTTAAAGGGGTTACACAGCACTGCCACTGACTCCAAGCCCCCCCAAACACACACACACACACACACACACACACACACACACACACACACACACACACACACATTCATTAGTTTCCTGGGGAGTTTGCGGTTTTAACTATTGCCAACTCTTGTCTTAATTTCTCGTCCAACACCTTGAAGTGAGGTACTTCAGGAGGACGTCCCGGTGTGGTCCGTCCACACCGACATAGCTGGTGTTAACACACACTTAATAAGGATATGGATGTTTGCATTTTATATGAGGATGTTATGCCTCTTATGACTCCCTGGATGCTCACTGGTGTGCTGTATTTTAGCGATAAAAAAGCAGGAGGCCCCTCTACATCCTGACTGAGTGAGAGAGAGAGCGACACAGAGCGGGTGCATGCGGGGAAAGGCTGCGGGTACGCTCAGAGAAAGTGTAATTACACCGCAGTAATGCCCTGCGTGATTAATGACGTGGGCCTCTGAAACCGAACCATCGGCCAATGGCAAATTACCGCTGTAAAAATAAACCACGACGTGAGCGGGTCAGCGAGGCCAGAGCACAAAATGTCTCCGAGTGTGTATTTATATATGGTGGATGTGTGTGTGTGTGTGAGCGGGAGGAACCAGCTCCAGTGACCCAATTAGAGTCCGTCTACTGACAGCGCTCTGTCTGTGGCTCTAAAAAAAAGAAGAATTGTTTAAATGTAGTTTGCGTTTTTGCCTTGATGAGTTCAAGGAGTTGGAGCATCGCGTCGGTTCGAGTGCTAAGCTAGCAACCCCTTCAGAGCTGAGAGAGGAGGAGAAGAAAAAAAAGAAGAAAAAAAAGGGAGAAGGAAACAACGTTGTCTTCGTAAATTCGTGTTGACAGGGCCCTGTCGTCACCTCTCTGGTAGGGAATGCGGCGCGAGTGGATATCAAATGTACAACTGGATGATGTAATCCCTGCGGCGCAAATCATTCTCAGAAAAGCGGGCAGCTGGGTTGAGAATCTGAAGAGCATATAAACCTGAAGGGTCCTCTTGAGCGCAGCAGAGTCAAGTTCACGTTTCTTGTCAAACACCGTGCGCCACGCTGAGCATAACCACATTTGATGAGTTCTCCACAGCACCCCCTCCAACCTAACAACACACACACACACCCTTCTCTGATGGAGAGCCCTTGACTCGGACCCAAATGGAACTCTAATGCGCTCTACTTGTATGTAAGATAATGCTTTAAGCAATGGAGTACTTCATTGAGAGCATGGCGCCCGGCAATAAGGGATTCTTTGTGGATGGGAGGCGACGTTCACAGGCGCCGTGGGTCGGTGTCACGAACATGACAGCTATGCAATTATTTGCAGGTGCACAAAAGACTCTTCAAATGCATTTGATGCATTAAAGTTAAAAGAGTTCAAATCAGAAAGAATTAAAATATCCAAAAGAAACTGGCGGAAAAAAGATGTTCTTTGTGAGAGAAAATGAACAATATAATCTGACACATGCCCTCCTCAAAATGTAAAAAAAAAAAAGAGTTTACTGGCATGTTTACAGCAATAATAATAATATGTAAATCAGGCAGAGTATGAAGTGATGTATCATCAGTGCAGGTGATGATTCAGATCACAGAGGGGAATCCTTGAGTGGGGGGATAAAGAGCTGCAGCACGGCTCTGGACTTCACGGCACGCTGATCCTCATCCCACTTATGACAGGGATTTTGTTTTCTGATCGTTCATTTCGTATGGCTGCCGGCGCCTTTGAGTGGCGTCTTCGTGGATTCCAACATCCAGACGAAAGCACAATAAGCGATGCACCTCATTCCGCTGCACTAATGATAATTAACGAGCCATCGGCGCAGAGGCCCGTGGTTTCTTATGAGCAGGAATCTGAAGTGTGCGTGCATCTCGGCATCAATCAGACGAAGGCCCGACAAACGGCCCCATTTTTTTTTAATAACAATAAATCAAAGTGTGCACATGGCCGACTCTCTGTGTGACTGAGATAATCAAAAGCAGAGAGGGAGAGAGTGAGAGAGAGAGGAAGAGGGAGAGAGATGGCCAAGCATCATGTCTCATGTCCCAACAAGCTGAGGATCAACTGGTTCCAATTAGGATCACAAAGACACGTGCAAAAAATAGAGTGAACCCATCCACCCTGTCTCCCTTTGCACTCGTTTAGAAAATACTATTTTATGTTTGCTGTCAAATTCAAACATCTCCTCAAACATCCTCCCTCCCTCCCTTTTCTCTCTTAAACAAGATATGAAAAAAACGAAGAAAAAACGCCACCACAAAGCCATGTGTGTGCCGTTGTCCGCGCTAGCTTTCCCCTTTCTCCCTTCTTTCTATTGGTGTTTTAATCCAGTCACATCGGCTCCCCGAGCAGGTGAAGTCAGCCAGAGACTTTCCCACGGTCTGAGAGCAAATCCGACGCCCCGAGCCCTTCCTGAGGGCCGGCCATCTGTCCGCTCTGTTTGAGTGTGTTCGGGGGTAAAGCGTCAGCTGCATGACCAAATTCAACGTTCCAACACACCCCTCCTTTACGGAGAGGAAGAAAAAAAAAAGAAGCATCCATTCAACTCGACACACACACACACACACACACACACACAGCTTGTGCCCAAACACAAACAAATAAACAAATAAACAAACAGACAGATGTGACTCCTCACATTGGACAGATTTCTCTCTCTCTTGTCTCTGTTTTCATAGCAGTCGACAGTTTGCTCCAACTGGTCGGTTCCAAACCGCCTTTCAACTCTCGATCAAATGAAATAAACGTTAAGAACAAATCCCGTCCTTCCTCCTGCCTGCTGGTTTTAAGCGCGGAGCTTGCTGGTTGGAGAGAATCCTCATTAAGATCTGCCTCTCAACAAAGGAGTTCACCACATAAACCTTGACCTTTGCTCCCTCCGACGATAAATCATCCGTGCTGCCGACTTCCACGCAACAATACGTTTTCAAATCGGCTCAAGAAAACGAACACCCGGCAGATTCACCGCCGCGGCTCGCCGGGGGAAAAAAAAACAACAAACATCTTACTTTGAATTAGGATTCGCCGCGATCATGTGACGCATTTCTTTCTTTTCCCGAGCACACATGCTGCCGCCCCCCAAACCCAAAACGCTCCCCTCCCTACTTTTTTTTCTCCTCTCTTCCTCTTCTCCCCCTCCTCCTCAAACTGACGCGCCATCATTTTATTTACCCCCTTCTCAAAGAGCGACTCTGCTGCCGGTGGATGTGGTCCTCCTCGCACCCGGCCTGACGCGGTTTTTTTCTCTTCTTCTTCTTCTTCTTCTTAAATGCGTGACATTGCCTCGGTGGGAGCATGAGAACGGAGCTTCCTCAATGGTAGGGTCCCCCATACCCGGCCCCGTAACCATGGAAGCAGATGCCTGCCCTCCCGGCCCTCCTTACCTCCTGTCGATCGCAGGCTGTGAGCGGCTTCGCCAGTGAAAAGAGGCTGCGCCTGCCTTTCTCCTCGCTCTGACCGAACTTGCCCCGCTCCTCAAAAGGAGCCATTGAACAGGTCACCGGTCTAGACTTGTTTGCACGGTCCAGGGAGCAGCCTTGATGTAACCCTTGCTCTCCTCTCTCTCTCCCTCTCTCTCTCTCTCTCTCTCTGCCTGCCACACCAGCCGCCCAGCGACTGCAGACTGTGGTGAGGAGGGGGCGGGCGAGGCGGGGGGAGGCTGGGAGGGTGGGTGAGGGGGGGGGGGACATTGGAGACGCGGATTTGAAAAGGAGCCCGTCCCGATTTTGCCATTGTGCCTTTTCATTCATCGATCGAATGAATATCGAACCTTCTGTCCCCGCGTGTGTGAAACGGATAGCTTAGCAAGCGTTTTATTCTGCTCCCTCTCTCAGGTCTGCGTCCAGGGCCCAGAGCTGAGATTTCCTTCCTCAATAATTAGAAGAATGTCATTTTTATTTAAAACATTTTTCTCTCTCTTTTATAATTCCTGTTGTTTATTTATGATGTGGCCGAATATTTTTGCTGTGATGCAGAAAGGACGTCTGTTGGACTCTTTATCGTTCTGCAACAAATCTGATGACTTTCATTTCCAAAGTACATTTTAGACTTTTGATTTCATAATTATTCATTCATTTATACACGTGTACTAAAAACTAAAATATTGTAATAATGTAAAAAAATTCAAAACAAACCAAGAATAATTCTTGAGTAGTAAAGGATCGCATGAGAAAATACATGAATTTATTGAATTTTCTTTGCATTTGCTACGATATAATAATAATAATAACATATGGGAATAATATTGTATGGGAACTATTAAATATTTTAATGTGATGGGGAGACAAAAAAAGAATGAAGAAAAAAAACTGGACTTCTAAAAGCTGCTTATGGTAAATAATTTTCTTTAGCAACATTTCGTATTTGTTTATAAAGAATGAAAACATATGCATAAATTATTGCATCTGACCCATGTAATAATAAAAGTCAAAATGCTCTTAAGTTGTCAAATTCTGGCAATTAACCCCAATTATATGAATATGATCCTTATTTGTTGTGCGCTCATATGACCACAGTGTGTGTGTGTGTGTGTGTATTGACCTCCAGAGGGAAGGCTTATAGGTGAGCGCGTGCATTCGACAGGGCGATGGAGCGAGGAGGCGGGCGAGAGCCTCGATGACAGCTTCAGCAAAAAGGTGAGACGATCAATGTCAACATAACAATATTGTTCAATCGAGGATGAGGCCGCTGTTTGATTCATGAAGTGAAACTCGTTGTGTTGCTTCACAGACGCGTGGTTCCGTGACTCGGCACCCTGCACGCCGTCTTCAACGTTTAAACCAGCGCAGGAAGAAAAAACTGAAGAATTCATCCGTTGGTTTGTGTTCAGGACTTCATTTACACGTTAAAGAAATGTGAACAATCTCATTTACGAATGCTCATAATGCCAGTTATCAGGGGCGAACAGGTCCTCATGATAACAATTTCATTTATTTTAAAGGAGATTAAATGCATTCCAACAAATAAAATTGTTGCATTAAGTGAGTTAAAAAATAAATATAAAGAAGCACAAATATTGTTCGGATTAAAAACCCCCAGGAGTAAATTTAGAAAGAGGAGCAGTAGCTTCCATGAGCCATGTGACGCGTTGCTATGCAGGGGCCAATCAAAGGGGGCAGAAGGGGAACAAAACGGGGCAGAAAATGAGCAAATTCAAAGGCAGAGGAAGGAGAGCAAAGGAACCAGTGAAGGAAGAAGCCATTGTGTCCACACAACAATCAGGCTGCTCCCACACCCAGCACCGGGCCGGCCTCCCCCCAAAATACTGCTGCTGCCACCGCGCGCCTCGTCCAGCCCGCTGCAAGCCAAAGGGGCTGCGGCGGGAGGGCTGCTGCTCCACGCAGCGGGAGCAAATATGGCTCCATGAGAAAATATGAAAACGAATTATTAGAGAGCAATGTCACCAACAAGCGGTGAAAACAATCCAACACCAAGCTTTAATTACTTAATTAATTGAGATTTATGGGATAAACAGATTATAATCGGAGGAATAAATCTTCATATACAATTCTGACAAATGAAAACAATATTTTTTGTATTACAATCGTTATGGTATCTATCTATCTATATTGTACATATATATATATATTACATGATGTATTTATATATATATATATATATATATATATATATATATATATATATATATAAATAAATAAATAGTGTAATAAAACTGGAGAATTAACGAAAGTACAATTCTTGCCATTTGACATTCTATTTTGAACAAAAAGGACAGAATGAATATGTTTTTTTGAATATTGAAACATGAATGATTTTTTAAATATGAATATCCTGTAATTATATAGGTTTTACATTATTATATTATTGCAATCTCTTCAATTTAAAATGAAATTTCGGAAAAAATTGATTAGAGCAGGAACAAATATGAAATAATAATAATCCCTCAAGTAAGTGTCAAACATGAATCATCAACATTTGGTGCAGAAAAACGACAGACCTGAAATAGAACTGGCTGCTTGGAGCAGGAACAATGAGGGAGATATGAGGGGGGGGGGGGGGGCACCCAAACACAGCGACAGAGACGGGACAGACCAGACAAACGTGTCTCATATTACACTCTTAAGCACGAGTATATTTTACACAATATGCTAAACACAATTATATAATGTATCGCTGTATAACAGGAAACACAATACTATCAGGGAGTGTTATATATATTCCACTGCTGTTTTAAACCAATCCAGAATTGGAGTTATTTATATATTCGTACAGAAATGGTTTCCTTTTTTCTCCCCTTCAAATTATCCAGAGGACGGTTCCCAACCAGATCTGGTGTCGTTCAAACATTTAGGTTATAAGCATGAATATATTAAAAGATAATAGTTTGGAATTTCTTCATCTCGCCCACACCCACCCTCACACACACACACACACACACCAGAACCAAAGGTTTGGCAGATGTTCCCTGGGACATACAAACTGACCCACGTCCCATCATCATCACCACCATCCTCATCCTCCTGTCCCACCACGCCGCTGCCGCTGAAGACCCGACCCCCGTGTCAGCGGCACACGCATCATCACAAGGCAGCGAGGCCGGCCAAATACGAGAGAGCGCTTGCAAGGGATGAGGAGCTCCAGCTTCCCGCTCTCTGATATCAGATGCCCCCCCCTTCTCCCTGTCCCCCCTCCTCCTCCTTCTCTGAACTGGTCCTGTCCCAGTTGCCTGAATGCAGATTGGGCAGAGAGAAAACTGTGTGATGGCGGCTAACATCTGCACAGGCACAAATGTATTTTTATTGGGAAATTAGGAGAAGACACAATGTTGATTTTGGCTGGAGTTTCTTTGGGAAATATACAGAACCCCCTTTTGAGATATACAGAACCCCCTTTTGAGATATATATATATATATATATATATATATATATATATATATATATATATATATATATAAAGAACATGCAGTCCTATTTGCCTCGTAAATTCTATTCGTGTCAGGATCTTAAACATGTTAAAGGCCTCTCTCTCAGCATTTAGACTTAATTACATTTTTTAGGGTTGTCAGGGTGCCGGACAACACCGATTCAGACATGTGGAAATCTTGGGAGACTTCAAATAAAGAACGAATTTCCTAAATTAATGATGAAAGAATGTGAGAGGAAAATCCAAAATGATGGAATATGAAAACCTAATTAAACAGTTTTGATAATGACTGTGGACATAAGGTCTTAAGAGAAGGCACTCCAGGTGCAGAGGGTAAAACAATAATTAATACATATCACGATTAAACTTCCCAGTTTGATTTATTACGAGAAGGATTTCTTTGTTGTACAACTTTTGGTAAATATGTTTAAATATGCAAATGAGGGATTATTTAATGGTAATCCACAGATCCAAATAAACAAAAAGAAACAGCTGGATGTGTATTCCGGATGTTTTTGCTCCACTAGTTTGAAAAAAAAAAAGATATTTTAAGAAGCTAAATCCCCCAAATAGACCAGTACAAGACAAAATATATGTTTGGGGCATTGGTGTCTCTCCCGAGGAAATCAAAGCAATTGTTTTATGAAAACTTGCATGGTGGAGAGCGTCCCATCATTGAGCATGGGGGTGGGGGTGGAGGGGGCAGCTCCATTTGTTGCAGCGACACAGGGAGACGCATGCACCTCCCCTGTCCCGGGAGTCAAACATTAAGCCTTTCAAGGTGCTTTGGAAGGTGAGCTGGAACAAAGGGGCCCTCGTCGTAACCGCTCCTCAAAGCGCTGTTTAATTAGGTGCAGGGCAACAAATCCTCCCTATTCAGAGGCCACACACTTGTGGTTGTTGGAGTGGAGTGCATCGTCGGTGAAAAGCCTCCAGTCATAACACTAGAGGAGCGTCCCCTCCCTCACAAAGACACACACTGGCTCACTAATGCGTGTGTGTGTTAACAAGCCCATCGTCTGCTTCTCTGACTCATTGTCTCCTGAATGGGTACTAATGGAGAGACAAAACAGCACACACACACACAGACACACACACCGAGGCCCTCCTGCAATGCGTTGCTCTTTTTACAGGCCGAGGACACTTGTGCTCGTGAGTTGAGGGGGCGGCATGTCATGATTTGGCTCGACAGATTTTATGTTGTGACTGAAGATAACGACCGACTCTCAAAATGTAACGAAACAACCGACACAAAGAGAGCAAGTAACAACTTTTGAATTAAATAATAGCTCAGCCATTTTGGTGAAGGCAAATTTGCCCCCCAAAATGCGCTTCTGAATGTAATTTAATATAATTTGTTCAATACTAAGAACAAAAATGTAAAACTGTAAAAATGCAGAAATAAATAAGAAACTGTAATATATGTCAAGCCAGTCCTGCAAGACATTGCAACATTTTAAAAGTAGCAGTTTTGTATTTAATTCAATTGTTTAAAAAAAAATAGGATTTACACTTTTTTGTTTATTTTCTATTTGGATCACTGAAATAAAAACAATATGCAGAGATCATAAAAAAATTAAAGAAAGGTTGAAAAGAAAGAAGAAAAAAGGAAAAAAAGCTAATTTGTCACTAAATGAATTAGAACTCTCCCAGCAGACAAATTGGTGACTGTCCAGATGTATAACACACACACACACACACACACACACACACACACACACACACACACACACACACACACACACACACACACACACACGGGCTGAATATGGGTGGTGGGTTCTAATCCTGAAGGAACAAAAACCAGCATATCCAGCGAGACAAATGTGGTTTGATGGATCCCCGCTGCTAGATCCAGCCGCAGCGGTCCGGTCTGGGAGGCCCATTGTGTCGGGGACGCTCGAGAAGGAAACACACTCAAACTGCATTAGCAACGGGACTCCTCAAATACCATATTAATTCACAGACAGCATGCTCAAAGCAAAGCCCTACCGAGGCCCGCATGGGTTTTTCTCTCAGTGGCACAATTTTATATTAATCTACTCGCACAAAACAAAAACATGGAATATTTTAGTCTGTGTTTCACAGTACAGTTTATGTCGCTGTTTTAATTGCAGTTGTTTTTTTATAAAATAAAGAAATCCTTTCATGTGTCCCAAATTAACATAAACACATAATAGTTCAATTTTATTGTTGAATACATTTGAAGTACTACCTTATTTGGGCATTACATGATTTTCTGGCCAATAAAAAACATAACCATGAATTAAAACTAACAGTGAAACTTCCTTCTTTCTGCAAAACCGTCCGTTATATGTGCATGAGATGGGGATGGTTAGCGAGGGGAAGAGAGGGTTAATAAAATAAAGAGAGGATTTGAGAGCGAGCGAGGGAACAGTGGGATTTAACACGGCCGTCTGTGAGAAAGCGACAGAGACTGAGACGGCGCTCAGTGTTGCTAATTGTGCGAGTGCAATTATGAGCATTTATTTTTTCATCTCCGGTGTAAGCGCATGTGTGTGTGAACACACGCGCGGCTGAAAATGTGCTCGGCTCTGTGGTCTCGTGGGGGTAGTGGGGGGGAGGCGGCAGAGCGGTGGCTTTAAAAGCCAGCTCTGGGTCAGTCCAAACACTGGCAGCTATTCATGACTAGATCAAGTTGATGTGAGATTCTGTCTCTCCTCGGCCCCCCACCCCCACCATTTCCATATGAATGTGGAATATGCTTAAAGGAAAGAAGGGGGGAAAAAAACAAGCAGGATCCTTGTCCCAGGGAGCCTCCGCAGGGTGAGGAACCAGGAGGACTCTGGATCCTCCCCCCATGGCAGATGACAGAAATATTGGCACCGTAAGCCCATTTTGATAGAATAATAATACACAAAAAAAGAAGCTTTAAAAACACACACACACACACACACACACACACACACACACACACACACACACACACACACACACACACACACACACAGCATAAAGGCTTTAGCAGGACAAAGGGGTTTGCTGAAAGACAAACAGCAGGAAGCAGTGACGGCAATAAGCGCAGCGTTTGTCCACACGGAGCGGACTGAAGAGAGTAAAGACAGATCTGTGGATCCTGGATGTCCCGTATCCTCTCTCTCTCTCCCTCTCTCTCCCTCTCCAGCGAGCTATGTGGAGGGCCCAAGACAGACACCTCTGAATAGGGTGAAGGCTCAACTAGCTCTACAATTGTAGACCAAGCCCCCCTCCCTCCAATAAATCCTGTTTTTCACACAGTAAGAGATGCAGTGAACCACCGATGACCTCCCACATTATCAGAACAGGCTCAGAGATATTCCTCCCTGAAATAAACATGGAGAATCCAAGTAATTTAAAATCATTTAGCAGATATATTAGAGATTATATTGCAATAAACATGATCACTCTGTGTTTCTATTGTTGGTTCTTTGCCCTCTGACGATCAAATCACTTTGGTAGCTATTACTGATAATAGTGCACAGCAAAGTTTTGATCAAAAGCAGAAAAATAAATAAACGGGTTGCATACATGTCATTATGTTTAATTAAGAGGTAATCCTTATTAAAAATCAATTAAATTCATTTTGCATTTTGGAATATCACAATGTATTTTGCACCAGTGTGCATGTTGCACAAGTTAAAGGAGTCATGGCAACGTTAGCAAAACAGTTTCAGTCCATACGTATTATAGGCTGGAACATTGTAATTATATCCACATTACTGATCGGTATTTGTCACAAATCTCATTGTCTAAATATCAATATCAATGTTTTATGTAAACGAATATCTTGGTATTACTTGTTTGCAGTAACATGTATTATGTGACCTTCAGAGGAAGGCAAACGACACGCCATCCTGCAGAGTCATTGGGTTTAACCGGCCCATGTGCATGTCAGAGCATTCATGTAAAAGGTGAGACATGATTCTTACTCTCCTCCCCTCTCTATCCCCCCTCCCCCACCATCACTGTTCTTGTCCCTGACACCGGGATCCATTTCACAAGTGTTTGGGTCTCGAGCACGGTGAATCGCACACTGCTCAGAAGTCACTGTTTGGGGCCCAGCCGAATGTGTTTTATTCAGAAAAGGCCAATCGTGCGGCTCTGATTTTGCCTCCCCTGTTCTGCCCTTGCGAGGCACAGATGACACTTGTGAGGACCTGTGAGACCTGCTTGCGGTGTAGACTCTTACACAACATTTATCAAAGTTTGACCAGGCTGCTATGTTCCACTGTGATATCTATTGTGGAAAAAACGTCCGTCCGGTCTGGTTAACGTCACCCTGCCACCTGTGCACGGGCCCTCCTGTGTTTACGCTGTGATAATCACAAAGGAGGATCTCGACCAGATTGTATTTACAGTGAGCGCTCTTTGTAGATATGTGTCCTATCTATAAAGAGCGCTATTCGCTCCCGTCCGGATCCAAAAAAAAGTGAGGAGACTTAACGGGATTAAAAAACATGGAATGTTTGCTGCAAGATTGTGGACTTTTGTGGGGCAGCGAGGACAAACTTGATTTTATCCCGTCTTTTTGGTCAATGTCCTACTGGGCGGTTCTGGTCTCGGCTGACCCTCTCCAGCATGCCGGCCTCTGCCAGCTACACAAACACTGAGAGAGAACATGACATCATCCCTCTATCATCTACCAGATTCTCTCCAGGCTCCACGGTTCAGCTGGTTCAAGTGCTCCAAGTGCTCCATGCAGATGGAGGCTAATGTTGACCCGCTGAGCAAGAGATCTTCGCTTCAGTGCGGGTGGATCACAGGGTTCACATCGTGGCACTTTCTTTTGTGGCACAAAAGAAAGTGCTATGTCCGTTAAAGTAAAAAAGGAATTAAATACTGCCCATTTACGGCTAGCCTTTGTTTGAAGCCTTTTTACACACGAAAACCTTTTTTCTTCACAAATAATTCAGCAACAATATATATTTCACCAACAATACATATTTACTTTAACTATTCTGTTTGTTAAACCCTGTCAGTAAATTCTTTTGAGCTTTCGCATAAAAGGCATCAACCAATCAGGTTGTGGTTTAACAGTTCTAATACAACAAGTACAACAGCAAGTAGCCCGAGCCAAGATCAACTCCTTTCAACTGTAAAGAAAGGCAGCACAGACCAGATCCACTTCTGTTCTTACCTTTCACAATAAAAGCCCTGGACACATAGACTAACTGTTTACCAGAGGACATTTTTTACTAAAATATCTTACAGCAGTTTATACATATTCTGCCAGATGCTGCTCCGGGTCAATTATCAGGCGAGTATTTTGCATTTTCATGTCTTATTGCCACACTTTTATAACCCCCAAAGCGTGGCCTGCTTAACCCACATTGGAAGTCATTACAAGGGGATCGTGTTACAGTTTGGTCTGAAGCGGCTTCTCTTCTGACACCGAACTGGTGACAGACTGGAGGTCGACAGCAGTTCCACCGTGCTGCATGTTGGCAAGCATATGAGGTCTCTCTGGGCCGTAAGCCTCAGCAGGCATGTGGAGGATGTTCCCTCCTGACCTGTAATAAGTACGACCAACCTCAGCAGGAGCCAACGCAAGACACAAAGCTCTCTTCTCTCCGGGCGGTCCAGGCGGGAGACATCAATTCCCAACAATCAGCACGTCTGCATTCAAACAGATTTCATGACACCCTCGTCATCGCGCCCTTCGGCGGCTAACTTGCGGAAATGATTCTTACGGATTTAGCCCCCCGTTTAATGAAACGGACGCGACGAAGACTTTGACAGTCGAAGATCAAACGAGTGTTTTATTTTAAATGGGTCATTATCACGACGTAAAACTGTCGACCCTGTGGTGTATTTTTTCAATTTACCTTTAAACGTGAAGAACAGACGTTTCTGACAGGAAAAATACAACCTTGTCTCACTGAAGAGATGTGAAGGCCGGTGGAAGAAGGGGAAAAAAAAACAAAGCAGTCGTCCACCATGTGGCCCACAATCTATTCATTGCTCCCGTTTAATTTCTTTTGGGTGCATAATCCTTTCACTTTCAATAGCAAATTTAACTGTCCCTAAGGCCCCGGCACCAGACTAGTCAATACAAAACCAGACAACTAATTACTGAGAGCTCTCTCTCTCCCTCTCCCCCCTCTCTCTTCCCCTCTCTCTCTCTTCCCCTCTCTCTCTTTCCCCGTCCCTCTCTCAGCAGCTGTGGGGTTCATGTACACAAGAGCAGCAGTCAGGCAGTATTAGGTTTCCACTTCCCAGATCCCTCTTAAAGCCTGTCCCATAATGGCCCTTCAGTCACACAAACACGCATAGTGTTTCATACAAAAAACTAACAAAACCCAAACTGCACACACAGTTGGACCAGCACATGTAAATATATAGACGTTAGCTTGAGCCGTTTGCTGGAGCCGTTTGGAAGATCCTGAAATATAGTGCTGCCTGTCTCACATTTGGTTGTAGTTTGAGTTTTCTTAATTTGATACAAAGCGGGTAATTGAATTGATTCTGTTGTTTCCCAGAGGCGAAACAACCCTCTCGGTAAATCGCATGTTTACCGAGAGACAACAAAAGCAATGCTCATAATGTCTAGCAGTTAAGCGCTAGCTTTAAGAGCGTGTAATTAGCATGTAATTGACGCCTTGTTTTCGAGCAATAAATTAGAACAACTTGACAGGCCGTTTAGCTAATAAAATGCTAAAAGCTGACCTACATGTGAGCGCTCCGGGTGGCTAGTGGCGCTGAAACGAGACGACAATTCATCCATTAGTTGATCGTCAAAAAAATGATTTGCAACTATTTGATAATCAATTCAGATGCCCTCCGAAACTAAGCTTTGAGAGCTTAAACTCTGAACAGGTAGCATGGTTGTGCTGTGGCTAATTTAAACAGCGCTCAGCTGACATGCGATGACACTCGGTGCTCGTGATGTTTTCGGTGTAGGTGAGAAAGAACGGCGCTCCCCGTGAGTAAACCCCAGGCTGTGACAGTAATAACGTGGTCATGATAGCATGCTTGGTGCTAACACAGCCCCGCGTCGCATCTGTTGTCCTGTGCTTCCTCACCAGGAACCTTTCTCCAGGCTTTGATCGTGACCCAACGCACATAGCGATTCAGCGCAGCCACTAATTTGCTGATGGCTTTTTTTTTTTTTTTTAAAAAGTCCCTCGGTTAAGATCACTTCCCCAGATAATGGGAAGAGTTGCCCCCCCTCTGTGACCTGAGTGGAGTGTCCTTTGTCTCACTCCTAGTGTTTGCCTTAGCCCATTGTGTCTGCATTATCCAGCACCTCCACCCCTCCCTCACGGCTCGGCTTTGACGCGACAAACCCCGCTGCACCACACCGGACTGCCCTGAAAAGAGGAAATGCTTAATGCATGGAAGCCATTTCCCAGTGTGTCCGTGAGCTCTGTATGCCTCCCTCCCCCATGAGCCCCAAACCTCCTCCCACTCCCCGTCTGTGTGACCACTGAGAGACCGAAGCGGTTAAAGAAGCCAAGTTGTTTAAAATGGTGTAGTTCTCAATCCCTTTTCACTGATGTACCCCTTAACCAGCAATAAGCATTTTTGGATGTAAGATGTAATACACAGCGCCATGCCACCAGTGTCTGATTTAATATAGAATATATACAATTCAGTTTATGAACTTACACTTATATTTTATTGAATATTTTATTAAACAATAAACTATTTTTAATGGATGCTAATTCATTTTTTTACTTCAAATTTCACGTGCCCCTATGTGAAAACCACTCACTCACTCACTCACACACACACACACACACACACCTGATTCCACAAAGATGTCCGGCACCCCCCCTTCGCTGGCAAACAAGCAGGATGAGCTCCTGTCAGCTCAAAGACGAGCAGACAAATTGCTAATGATCTCTTGACCCGAGACGCAGGCCACGGTCCAGAATAAAAATTGATGGAAAACAAAAGAAGATGTGCAACATCATGCAAATCGGATGCACCGAAGCACTAACAAAGATCAGCACTTTTTGGGGTGGAAATAATGTGTTTAAATAGAAGCAGCAAGTTTCATCTGAGCATGCTTCCACTTATCAAATTGACATTTTAATGTGAGAGGCAAAAGTTGTGGGGGAGAAAAAAAAAAAAAAAAGGTTAAACGTTCGCTTTCTTTCTTTCTTTTGTCCTTCCCTTTCTTCCTCTCTGCTTTGTGTGAGTGAGGACAGCTGGATAAGAAATGGATCACTGGTAAAGGGACACGGTCTCCATCACAGACATGACCTCACCCCCTTTATAAGCAACCCATTGGGGGCCATTTGTGCTCGAACTCAATGCTGTGTTTTTGTGTGTGCGTGCATGCAAGCTGCGACTTAGCTGTCTTTGCGGTTCCTCGTTTGCATGGCTCTCGGTTCAAAACACCAACATGTTGTTCTGCTCTTCTTTCTCATATGGCAATAATAGGTTGAACTAAAAATTTAGCCATGGGTATTCATTTATTGCAGAAAACATCTGTGATGCTTTCCACTGACGGGGTCCAGGACTGGGCTCAAAGTCATTAATAATTCAATAAAGAATCTGACTTATGATACATATCATCTGTCATCATTATCTCAGTGTTGAATGACATCTTGCCCCCATCTGTCCTTGATACTATAAATCAAAGTAAGTCATGCTAATGACCCATGATGCCTTTCATGAAGTTTAAGTTGGTTTTCATGAATCCATGGAAGACAGATCATGGACCTTGGGTTTCTAAGTGCTTAGCTTTCAGATTCATGCTGAGGTATCAATATTTCTTTAGATAATCACTAGCCACATGGTGAGGAGTGAAAAATGATCTCACCCTCTTTAAAATATCACTTGATGTCAGAATTTAAAATGCTGACACCGCATTAACGGTGTGATTTACTCAGGGGCTGCATATACGCTAGATCTAATCGGTACCTAAAGAGTCCTCCATCCTGGTGGAGTGAGCCACATCACTGCTCAGAGCTGGAGGCTCTTGACAACATAAGCTTGTAAAAGTGTTAACAAGTCATGGAGAAGAGTCAGAGATGTACCATACCAGCATAGCACACAAAAGAGAATGAGTGTGAGAGCACCCCAGTTTGGCGGACTCTGGAGGACTAGAGAGTCTTTCAATGTCATGGTATTTTATGGAATACAAGACAACTCAAGCACTTAATCAACCACAAAGGAAAAACCCTTCCGAGAAACACGATGATGTGATCTTTAAACAACTGATCTGCGGCCAAACACGTGGGCCGCTGTCAACGATCATCTGAACCACAGACGATGGTTCGAGCTTCGAGCAGAAGAAACCCTGTCTGTAGTAGCAAATCGTGTTGTAAACTCAACGACACCAACTGTAACAAACTCATACTGAAACGAAATAAAAGTACAGGTGGAGCCGCCATAACCACCCACCTATCCCTCCCCTTGATTTCTATTGGTCCACTGTTGCAGTCCACTGGGTCGTTATGAACCCACGTCATATAAAGCAAAAAAAAACAGTGCCTTTCCTGGGAAACAGCAGGGTCAGTAACACAGTCCTTGCTGATGAAATATCTCTTCAAACTGATGTAGATGCGTACAGTATGTCAAGGTAGCTTACTCTGTCGCCTCAAAGCTACTCAAATAAAGCCAAGTAGAAACAGACTTTGCAAGGAGCGTCAAAAGTGGCTGGTTAGCTGGAAAACTGACTGACTGAGCTTGTCTTTTGCCAACCAAATTTGGGCCGGACCTCCTTCTTGAGCGTAATCACACGGATGATCACGTTGGTATTACTCCGCTTTGTGCCGGAGCTGGATCAACAACCTGAAGAGGTTTTTCTAAGGACGTAATGATTGTCCCAGTAAGTCCAAGCACTGAAGAGAGACAAGGGTGCTGGAATGAGACGCAGTCAGTCAGGCTCCAGGGTTATGAACTCCTTGGACTGCATGAACGGCTGCGCAGTTGGAGCAGTAATTCTCATAACTGCTCACATCATATGCCTTCCTGGAACAGCACAGAGTCACAGTCACCCACTGTGCATCCACATTGGTCAGAAAAACTCAACCAGAAGCTAGTCTCTTCGTCCAGGCCCAAGAGGGTAACTGTCCACCATTGTTCTGTCAGTGAAGAACTGCGGTGTATCGCGAAGAATATTAAAACATGTTCTTACCACTCACAACAGCAAAAAAAATCAGATAAAATGCAGCGGTGGACTTGAAGATATGAGGTTTGTTATTCAACATAGTCCTTGTCCTTGAGGTAAAAACTGGGTTGTTTCACCATCATACTTTGGTGGGAAACAGAATGTGTTGTGGACAGAACAAGAGAGACAAACAAGGTTGTCACTCATTGTGTTTACATGCTTTTTTGTAATTCGATCACAAGCCGAGTAAAGCAATACTGAGATTATTGTGACTGTCATACAACCAACTTAACAAAGTTATCTTACTTGCATTATGGTTGTAAACGGAGTAGGCTCAACTCGATTTACAGGGATGGATTACTCTTCCATCTCTCAAATGACCCTCGAGCCATAATCCTTTACGCACTGGGCGTACCTTTTTTACTGTGCGTTATATGGGATAGAATCTTTCCGGCACTGCTGCAACCTTTAACGTGGCTTCTTTTAGCGCGCTGATTTGGTTTTCTCGTGCCACAAAAGTCACAGTGAACTGGTTCCAAAGCAGTGTGTTTGTAGAAAGAGAAACACCAAATGTGCTTCAGTTCTACCTTTACTTTCCTATTTCTTGTTTTCCTGTAGGTCTGCGTAGGTCTCACTGCGATCAAACAACTCATGTGGAGAAACAGTGGCACTATAACGTGCATTTCTTTCTCTTGGTTGAGTGGTAAAAGAGAAAACCACCTATTTCCTGAAGAAGTCGGATCCTGCCTGCTGTCAGAGTTTCTGTTTTCATCCTGAATGGCAGCTCTGTCATTCACATGGCAGCAGGAGGCTAACAGCTAATAAATCACTGCTACTAAGTGAGCTTTTCCTTTCACTGCTTGCAAACAGCAACTGGGCTAATTTATAACCAGAGGAGGCATGAGGGAGAGGCTAAAATTGGCTATGGAGGTCAGGCAGGTTATCTGGCGACGTGTCTTCATCTGGCATAAAGCACAACAAGCAACTAGGATCATATGGAGACATACAACAGAGTATTATTCATAAAAACATGAAGTATGGCATGAAATGAAAGCTCTGAGGAGAGAGAATGAAATGTACCATACCAAATGACCTAATAGTGACACACAAAACACTGTGGTACTGTTCTTTATGGAGCAGCACCTGTACCCATATGAATTCAGAAACATTTTACTGATTCAAAAATGATCTTTTTATTAAAGTTCACGAATTATTAAAGGGGAGACGCGACAGAAAAACTGTATTTTATGCACTGGTCTATTTAGAGATTATGGGTTATTTTGCTTCTTCCATAAACTTCTTTCAGACTAAAAACATCCAAAATACACACTCAGGTGTTTATTTTACTACTTTGTCTCTTTGCGTCTGTAGATTTCTCCGAAACTCATCAAAAGTTACGAGTTGATAACGCTTCATTTGCATATTTAAACATACAAGTTAAACATAAGTAATCAACTTGGGAAGTTCCATCGAGATATCTATTCGTTATTTATTTTACACATATCACGTGTAATGTCCACAAAATGTATGTTATTTCACTAAACACATCTCAAAAGGCAGTTTTATCTAAATTATTTTTTTCTCAGACTCTGAGCCAGAAATCTCCACTTCAGCAGCTTTTACCCTGTTGACAGTGTTTTCTGATTTACGGAGTGATACAAAGAGACGTTGGACTCTAATATGTCTTCAAAATGAAACAATAAGTTTGAATCTGGCTTTATCCAATGTTCACATTTCTGTTCTGGAAATGTATGCAATTGCACATAATACAATGTGTAATTTGCATATTTAAAGAATAATTTCAGAAAACTTATAACAGAAAAAAAACAACTGTCTTAATATATGAGTAAGTGTGGAACTGCCACTTTTTCACAGTAACTTCATTAAGAAGGTGTGCAGCGCTGCTTCATTAGCTCATGACCCACATGCCCAAAATAAAGAACTAGATTCTGCATTTATAGAGGAGTTTTACGGGAAATCCTGAAAATCGCCCCAGCGTGCTTAGTTATTTAAAAATACATTATGCTGCACTGGAGAGCACACTCACAATACATTCATACAGGCATAAAGTATTTTTCAACTAAGCTCAAATTTTCTTTTTGCTTTAAATACCACGTTTCTCGAGAGAAACGAGTCCGTTAATGCCGGTCGAGAAGCTTCATTCCCACGTTACTAAGATGTCTAATGAACGGAGGGAGCGGGGGCGGCACAGAGTGAGACAGATACGGGCTGTGATTCCCTTAAAAGAGACGAGGTCAAAGCCCCAAACTCAAGGTGGGACACGAACAATTACTCCTCTCAAGTTCAATTCCTGACTCACTTATTAACTGAACTTGTGTCACGGACGCACGGTAATTCTTGAAGTTATTCTATGAGGAGCAATAACTGGTCACAGTTTCTCTGAATTAACGGCAAAAACTTGGGAGGAACTTTTGCCCCACAGAGTATTTGAATTCAAGAAAATTATATATTTCAGATTTTTAGGAGATTTGGTAAAAGACAAGTTTGTTGGGGGATTCGTGGTTTTTAAACAGTTTTATCTCAGGCAACGATGTGGAAGTACAAACCAAAAGAGCCAAAAACATTCTAAAATAAATGTTATTACATTAGTAAGTGATTACGATAAAAAAATAAAATGTATGGCGAACATTTCCTGACCAAATTCATTCAAATAGAAACAAATGTGTAGCTTTCTGCGGGTCCGAGAGGTTTCATTCAGTCAGCTTGCAGTGAAGCATTAGTTTGCACTGTCAGCAACATCCACCATGACCCGTTTCTACGGAGATGAACCAAGCAACCTCTCAGCACCGCTTCCCGCAAAAATCCAGTCTGCGATGGATTTAAATGACTTTTAATAATATATAATAATGAGATTAACACGGTTAAGCACTCAGAATGTCACTCAAGCCAGATGGGAAAATTCCAAACTCAGGAAAAAGTGAAACCGCTGGGGCAACTTCATCAACGAAGTAAATGGCCTCCGCAACAAAGCCAGCTGAAACCTGCAGTACAGTGTCCAAGTTTAGAGGCAGGCGCACTGTTCCATAGGGACAATGTCATGCTACAAAAATAAATAAAAAAAGTGTTAGGAGCCATTGTGTTGCCTAAACCGAGTGCCATTCTCTTTGACCCCTTCAGATTCCCTTCCCCCCTAGTCGGCCTCCACTCCCCTCCCCTCTCACTACCTTGACCCTCAAAACTTGTGGTGCAAATAACAAAACGCACAAAGCTGACAAATTCACTCTGACACATTGAAGCGAAGTGGACGTAAAACAGACTAAAAAGCGTCCGACTGTAAAGCTCGAAACAGGTAACTGCTGGCAACACATGAATCAAAGGCAACGAGGGATTCGACACCGTGAGGATCCGGGGCATGTGGAGATTCCCGGTTCGCCTACAGAGCAGAACTTCCCTCCAAAAAAGTGCAGAGAGAGAGCGAGAACGAGAGAAGCGCTTACTTACCAAATAGATCTCGACATCCGAGCCTAAGAATGACAGATTCCTCTCTTGCCTATCTTTGATCCACTTCCATTTTTCTGAGCTCCCATATGGCACCCCTCACCCCTCCGAGAGGCAGAAAGAGTGCGGCGGAGGGACAGTCAAACGCACAGGGAGACGGAGAGAGAGAAAAAGAGTGAGAGGAAGGGGGCGGGGGGGGGGGACATTAGTCCTGGTGTGGAGATGGAGGGGACCGTTGCAGCTGTGCACCCCCGTCAGTATCTTCTCAAATCCAATCCTCTCCTCCATGTGTGTCTGCAGCACCGCGGAAAAAAAAGGCAACGGAAACAAAGTGATCCTCTTACACACAGCCCGGGAGAAAGAGCGAAGGAGAGACGAGGAGAGGGGCGAGGAAGAAACAGAGAGGCAACGGCAGGAAAACAAGTGAGCTAGTTAGGAAGGCCGAGGCAGCTGGAGCAGGTTCAAGTTTTCAGCGTCCCCCTCTGCTGTGTCGTAGGAGTGGGAGGGAACAGGCGGGAGCGTCGAGAAAATAGTGCATAATACCTTCCAGCTTCTTTCTACCCCCACTACTCCCTCCCTCCCTCTCTTTCTCTCTCACACATTCTCTCTCTGGTAAATATGCCTGGCTGCAACAACCCCCTCCTCCGGGCGCTGGAATGCAAGGCAAGAGTTTCAAGAGGCCCAGTTAGACAACCGTCAGAGTCACTGCACCTTGACCCTCGGGTCAGCCTCTGTGTGTGTGTGTGTGTGTGTGTGTGTGTGTGTGTGTGTGTGTGTGTGTGTGTGTGTGTGTGTGTGTGTGTGTGAGGGGCAGGGAAGTTAAGTCTGTGTATACTTACATTTGCGGGGCCAGCCTGGCCTCACAGGATCACATAACCGTACCCGCACAGCCACTTGGCGGTGATAATAGTGCGGGACATGTACACCACTGAGGCGAGTCACAATCAATGTAATGTTGATTGGAGATAAGATGAGATAGAAACTTTATCAATCCCGAAGGGAAGTCTGGTGCCAGAGATTGATCAAAGACTGCAGAATAGGAGTAAAAAATGTACACACACATATACATATATATATATACACAAAAACAGTAATAAATATAAAGTGTATAAGCAGTAATACTTATACAAGTGCAAAATAGAACAGTAAAAACATTAAAATAAATCTCTATAAATGACTATTATATATATATATATATATATATATATATATATATATATATATATATATATATATATATATATATATAAATTTAGAATATTATTAATTATAAACATTATAGTAATATTAATAAATTAAAAATCATTTCAATATCTGTGTTTTTGAGCGATGGAACATACCCAGTAATATTTGTAAAGTACGATATCTGGGCAAAATGTATATGCTTTTCCTGCTTGTCCGCTTATGCGCCTCTCAGCTGACCCGTGCACGTCTCTGCTGCACCGTGCACGTGCTGGGGCCAGATCAATTTGGCCCAAAAAAGACGGGTAAATTTAGCCAATCACTGATTAAAGATATAAATGAGTGACATCCAATACATCCAATCAGCGCCCTAAAAAGGATCCACCATGGGGCCACTCTGATTTGGCCCAAAAGTGCACGTTCCCGTCTCTTGTTCTCTTCTCTCGTGTGATTTAAGATGAGATGCTTTTATTTTAAAGGCGGCTCACAGAGTTTAAAAGGAAGTCGCATTGTGTGCGGATTTAATGTTAAAAAGCTACGTTTTGTATACAATTTAGAAACAGTAACGTTATTAGCACTCCCCCCTAGAGGCACAATGTTAGTTTACTCCTTCCAAGTTAAACTTGGAAGGAGTAAACATAATCATCGTTTTTTTTATGCATTGAATCATAGTGTTGAAATTTATTAGATGGCCCTAAAAAAAGAAATTCCACCAGCCGTTACTGCCTAATATAAACTAAAATAGGAAAGTAATATTATGCATGATATTGAGAGTATTAAAAGCAATATGTGAGAGGGACAGATGAATGGTATTAAGGTGTTTAATATGTGGGCAGGATATTACATTACTGAAGAGTCAGTAACGTAATATCCTTATATATATATAATATTCTTTTTTTTTCTTACATTTGTTCTCTGTTTTTTTTAAATTGGTTATTCGTTATTGTTTGGTTTGCTAATATAGATGTTTGATTGACTGAATTTGAAGGAGTTATTATATTTATATGGGCCATAATACTCTAGAAGAGGCTAAGAGACAGTTTTTCACAAGACAAACATGATTTACAGCGACACAAAATGAGCTACACAACAAAATACTGCTTCATATGGACAGCAGGAGGACATTGCTGACAACATCTTACCCTGCATGTAAGATGCCATAGTAAATAGTAAAAAAATAAAATTCTAATGGGCTCTATTCTAGCAGTTCACAACGTTCACAACTGGACGTGCTTTTGTTTGGCCGCTCTGACGAAAAAAGTTTTTAAATCCCTCCAATCGGGGCAGGTTTGCTTCATTTGAATCAGAGAAGCTGGTACTGTCTGCCAGTCAGGGCCCAGTATTGTGGCGGCTCAGCATGTAAAAACCTATTCTTTAAATCCATTCAAGTGTCCCAGCTAATACGGGCACCTCCGGGGGGAGGGGGGGGGGTGGATTAGCTCTCTCTTTCTCTCTCTCTCTCTCAAACATGTTCACTAACTGCTATAAAGCAATTTTTCTACCAGAACATGTGAAATGCTTTCATATTCTGTATTCCGCTTCAGTCTGAAGCACTCCTTGTTAGCTACTGTCTCTTTAAGACACCCTCTCGAAAAAGCCCAGTCTGTTCTGATTGGCTGTTGAAAAAAATATGGTGCACCTTTGCAAAGGTAGTTCTTGAGCTGTGGATGGAGATACTCAGATGATATGTTCCAATGGGTCTGCGTGTGACAGAGGAAGGGAAGTCAAATCTGATTGGCTCGTTGAATCACATGTTTTCTGATCTAGACAGCCCACTAAGAACTGACTGGATTGTCTCCTTTCCCAGTTTGTAGTTTGGTGAAAGCTCTGAAGAACGTTTCCTCATATGTATTTGAGTTGAAAATGTAACAGTATACAGGCAACAACAACACAATGGCATGCAGCCTGTGACAAACAAAACAAAAACACCCTCTCACATTCACTTCAACAGATCAATAATATGACAGGAAATGGCAAACCAAAAGACCGGATCACTGACCATATTTCTGCTTTCACGGCAGTCCTGACAGGAACATCCTGTTAAATGAACAACACACATGAAGCATCCTCGCCCAGGACCCGGCTGTGCTGCTATCACTCAGGATATAAGGGTATAAGGATATAAGGGTATAAGGGTGTAAGGAGGCTACAGACCCCATATAAAAAGGTGATGCCTTGCCCAATTGGACCCTCAAATGCTAACATAACACCCGGGTTATATAGAATTACATATTTTGACAAGATTTTGTTTTGATGACAGAAAATAGAAAGCAACGATTTAAATATGTCTTTTTTTTTTTAGCAAAAAAAATGAATATATATTTGAATTGAGTTTATGCCTCATTTTTTTGGGATTTAAATCATTTGGTGATTGTAACAAAAAGTATTGAAAACAACTGATTTAAGGTTTTCAACCCCTCCCAGGGAAACAGTTAATACATTTTATTTATTTCAATTAAACATTTAAGAGAGATTTCTGATATCTGTCACAGGTGGGTTATTGTCAGTAAATCTACAAGTTATATTTAAATGTCACTGTTTTCGACCAGTTGTCAAAACTTTCAGTACTGTGTGCAGCATGAAGTATTATGTATCAATGTTAACTACACTATTAGTGACGCAGGAATAAAACGTTAAAACTGTTGATTGAGACATATTATCAAACCATTAATATCTAACAGAAGTTATTGCATTCTGTTTAGGATCTATTGGGATATTTTGGATTGCTCGTCCTGCTTGGTGAATCTCCCAGACTCGCTATTAAGAATTTAATTACAAACCCTGTGTGTGCACAGGGTTTGTAATTAAATTCTGAAGGATGGAATGCACAGGGTCTCGTCCTGGGCCTCATTCTGTCCGGACATAAGCTGCTTCCTCTGGGTTATTTCATTCATTCATAAAGCATGTGTTTTTGCCGCATTGTGCTGCTGACAGCCACTTCTATTCACCTATAAACCAAAGTGACAGCCATGAACCACAGACCCGGACTGAATGGTCAGATTCTCATTCCTAGATTAACTCAACAGGCAAAGTTTAACCAAACCTAACCTGACAAATTAGAAATTGTGCATCCTTTACATTTTGATATTTCCACAAAGTGATCATTTTGTATTTTTCATCCCCCTTGTTTGTTGTCCTCCTTCTAGTCTTATTCTTCTTTAACAGTACATGCTGCATAGATGCATATCAAGCCTGCTACTGCCCTCCACAGGTAATAAACAGACAGCAGGTACTCGTCAGTAAAAGTCACACAGTGAGAACTAAAAGCATTTCAGAATCAGCAGGCTTGTCTCCGCCTCCTCTGCATTTTAACACTCGTCATCAAAAGCAGCGAGACGTAGCTTCAGTCTTGTTTACACGCCTGTGAGTGCTGTCTAAGTGCATGCACGTAAGTGTTTATATATACATATCCACATCCAATTCAAGGATGTGCTGCAATGCCTCATTGTTTCTCATCTAACCTTCTAGGGATTCAGCACATTAGAACAGTGGTTCTCAAATGGGGGTACGTGAAATTAAAAAAATATGTATTTCAAATTAGCATCCATAAATCCTCTAAAAACAAATATTAAATCAAATAAAAGTGTAAGTTCATCATCAGACACTGATGGCACAGAGCTGTGTATTACATTATTTTTTATCCAACCAAAAAGGCTTTGCACTGGTGAGGGGGTACTTGGTTGAGAGGTTGAGAACCGTTGCATTAGAGGACAGATCCTGGGAATATTTTCAAAAGAAAGGAAGGCAGATCTTAATCTTTTTCATTTCAGAAATGCAAGAAGATCTCCCTCTCCAGGACTTCAACCAAAATGTCTGCCCAAACACAACCACTCTGACTATAAGCGTGATGAGGTAATGACTGAAGTCCCCCTACTTGCTCAATAGCCTCGGCAGCAAAACAGTGCAGGGCTGTTGGTTGTTGCTACTACCAGAGCCAACAGCATGTTGCTCCGGACTCTGGTGTGAAGTGAAACTCTGCTTGTTGCTGTTCAAAAGAAGACAAAACAGTTTTCTCTCAGTTTTATCATGAGTGACTTTACTGTTAGGTAAAGCATAGTGTTATAGATTTATTATCATCTTTAGATATGAAATGTTGAATGTTGCTTCTATTTTCACTCCGAAATTCATAGTTTTACTTCAGAAAGAACGTTTGTAGTACTGTAAATAAAAGCTAATAATATTCCAGCTATTTAAGTTTTAATATAATTTGATCTAAGATTCATGATAATTTGCCAAGAAGAGTTGTCGCCTTTGAACACCTGTAGCAAAACACAAACACACATATCCACCCCGACATAGTACAGTTAAAATACAAGTCAGTGTTTGAATATCTCAATGGTTGCAACACTACATGAAGATAGAGGAAGAATGAGTAGGCTACTATTCGTTGTATACTACAACGAATAGTCCATCCACTTCTTCATTCTCTCGTTTAATAAACTAATGCAGTGGTCATTCGGGTCATGGCCGTTCGGGATGCGTGGCCATTTGGAGCGGGTCGATTGTGTTGTCGAAAACCGCTCATTGCTTGATGACTCCAAGAAAATTAATAGCAATTCAGTTGTAACAGCAAAAGTGAACTGCAGCCAATGAGCCCTTAAAAGTCCACCCTGTACGAGATCCTGAACTCAGTCTGCAGAGTCCTGAAGCTCAACCCCCCTGCTGCAGAGAGCATTGTGTGTGTTTATTCAAAGTTGATTTAATGAAGGTGTCACATGTTGAAATTGCAACAGTCGACACTGCACGTCATAGGGTCTGCAGCAATACACCCGACAAGTGTGAGCGAGACCAGATGAACAATTCATGAGATGCGCAGAGACAGAGAGACTTTATAGTTAGAGTGAAGAAGTTAGTAGCTCACCCCTTAAGGGAGATTTAGATTATTACAAAACTATATGACAATTTTAATCAGCAGGAGAGAGAACTATGAAGGTAGATTTGTGTCTTCATTACACAAAAAAATGCCCAGTTGAAACCCACCAATAGAAACTCCTTGATCATTTAGCAGTGTATGACCCGGCCACTACGTCCAAACTCAACTCGTATATTTTTTTTGAGAGTGAAACTTTTTGAATTTACTATCAAAACATGTTTTTTTGTTTGCGTAATAAAGACACAAATCTACCTATCATAGAGAATGTCCCTGCATCTGTTGTTCTTCAACCAAAATACTTCTTTTGGTGGGGAGAAATCCACAGACAGGCTCAAAATAAAGCTGGGAACGGCAGAGAAACGAAGGATGGAAATTAGGTTGAATTGCTAACGGCTGCCTGTGGACTCACCCTATGGCTTCCTCTGTTGGCTCAGTGGAACCTCAGCTGCAAAGGAGGGAGAGGCAGCACTTTTCCTGGCAACTTATGTTACTCTGTACCAAACGTAGGTTTCATCCCTGCAGCAATAACAATGTGTACAACTGACTGTAACCTTAACTTCTCACAAAGTTTAAGGTCATTTGTAGATGATGCCGTGCAGACGCAGTTCTGCAAATTTAATAATATTGTAGTTTTGAACCAAATAAAAGAACAATGAATACATTTTACCTGGATAGCATTAGCTAGCTTACTGGTAGCTGGATCATTAGAACCAAATAAGGCCAATTAACAACAATTTTACTTTGATACGCATTCATTATAGTTAAATTCACTATAAATAAAGCAAACCTAAGATATTTTAGGTGCTGCCAAAGTATGAGGGAAAATGAGGACAGGTAGCCTCATTTGAAGGTCGCGCAGAACAGAGACCAGAAATAAAAAAAAAGTTGCCACTAGTTTTAACTGAAGAAAAACGTAATGAATTATGTGACTGTTTGTTCATGGGGGGAATTGCTCAATACAAAAACAAATATGTGTAAACCTGGTAGTTATTATTCTGACATTTTGACGCAGACATATACAAAGTAATTCTCATTAAATACACTGACCCCGTGTTTGTTAAGCTGTTTTCAAGGTTGAAGCCACAGACTGAGGCTTTACTGAGTATTCTGCTATTTTTCTTTATCCTGTTATGTTTTCGTGGCTCCATCTCACCGGTTGCCAGTGAGGCATTATCTAAGGAGACAGACTTTAGCATGAGGAGACTACAAATGAGGTTTTAACAGCTGCAGCAATTTTCATAGTGATACAGACGGCCTGCAGACAAGTCTGACTACGCTGGCCACTAGGGCAGCGTGAAGTTCTCAACTTTCAATTGGTTTGCTTGAAATGTGGTATGCCTGCCTTAAAGTTAAGACTCTTGGCATAAATTCAGCTGCCAAGTGTTACAGCGAGTTCCAATTTCAGTTTAGAAGTTGGGTTTTTTGTCAAAGTTATCACTGACAATGTATAATTTCCACAGTAGATTGAATTCCAAAGTTGATGCTTTTGGCTATTATAGTTAATGTGTTCATTATATGTGTCATTGAACTAAAGAGTCCAATGACAGAGAAAATTACTATGTTTTAACCTTGATGAAATATTAGGATGTTGCTATGCTATTTTGTTTTTGCATGAAGAAATACATGAATTGAACAATTGAATATAGTCTGCTTGAACTATAATTACTTCTTCACGGTAATGTTGCACGTTATATCGGTACTAAAAAGATACCGCCGTACCCGAACGTTAAAAACAATACAATTTTGCATATTTTTTGTATCGATACGGATCAGAGTGCACTCACTGCTCCACTTCCTGTCATGCTGCCTGTCTGCATTGACTGCATGCAGGCGGGATTCAAGGAGGCGGGGCTTAAGGAGGCGGGTCTGCCCAGCGCTCACACATGTAACAGACAGCGCCCAATCACAGCGAGTGATCAGGGGAGACATGGCCTCAATGCAGGAGCTCGTGCCGACCATCCTCGGCTTGTTGGAACAAAAGATGCCAGAAGTTCTTTGGCGACATTGAAGACTGTGAAGGACACACAGAGACCCGTCTAACAAACCAAGAAAGGACACGTCGAACATGGCAAAGCACCTTTCAGACAGCCACCAAACAATAAGCCCACATAGCCGTGTATAATCAATGCTATGATGGCATCATGTAGTTTACATTAATATCTTGCTGTAGGCTAACAGTAATATTAATGGGACTTGTTAAGTGTTTAAAAAGCTGGGCAAAAACAAGCTGGGAACCATACAGACGTTTTAGTATTTCTATTAGAGATAAATATAGTATCATATTGTATTTGTGGTATCGTATTGAATACTGGTATCGTAAATATCGGGTATCAAGATATTTATGGCAGGTTTCGTATCATAAGTCATAATTTTGGCATTGTGACAACCCTACTTCACGGTTGAATTTCTTTGTTGCGGCACACGTCTGTATCGTTCCAAAATGTCCTCAATTCATCCTTTTATGGTCATAGACATTTGTGTGAAATTGTCATAATTAGTATATCACTTTTTGAGTCGTGGCCAAAACGTGTTTTGTGGGGTCACAGTGACTTTTGACCACCAAAACTAATCAGTTCATCCTTGATTCCAAGTGGACGTCTGTGCCAAATTTGAAGACATTCCCTCTGGGCGTTCCTTAAATATCACAATTACGAGACAGACGGATGGACAGACGATCCAAAAACATGATGAAATTTCAATTAAAAGGGAACAACATGCAACAAAGACTGCCTACAGGATTTAAACCAGGGACACTGGAGGAATGTGGTAATAGCCCATACTTTTAGTCCTGCTCCCATTTGAGAAGTTAACCATGAAAGTGCTGCTGATACATATTAACCAGCTTAAGAATTGAATTTGGATACCAGTAAAACCTCTTGGGGGGATTGTAATCGTAAGAAACAGGTCATTTATGTGGTTCCCAAACATCAGTCTGTTTGAAAGCTACTATAATTAATACGCTAGCTCGGCAGCTATCGCAACCGACATCATTTATGCAGACAACTTCTTCATAGTTACTGCCAACATCAAGTTTACTGTCACATGTCAAACTGTTGATATAAAGAAAGGTTCTTTGAGGACAACCTCATAAATACCTCTAACACCGCTTATTCCCCCTTCCTGCCAAACAGCCGAAGGGGTTCTAAATAAAACTAGATATGCCAAGTGAGTTGGCAGGAGGAACAATGCTCTTAGTGAGTTCCTCCGTGATCTGTGCCACGAGGTGGGGGAGGGAGGGCAAATTGAGAAGAAAACTGTGGGCTGGAAGGGCTTACGGTAATGATTTATGGCCTTGGGTTTCAGTGAATGTTTCTTCATACATTAAAAGCATCAGTCCTTTTCCACATTGACTGGAAGCCAAGACACCTTTTTCGCTGATTGTGACTTTGCCTAAATGGGGAATTGAACGCTGAATGTCTGGAGTGCTTTTCATGGGAGAGCTTATTGCTCCCGCTTCATTTCCTTCGGTCTGTGTTCAGGACTTCATTTCTTATTAGCTGCTTCTTAAAGAACAAGTATTCAATAGCACCCGAGAACTACCTCAACAGGACTATTTAAAAACCTATTACAAAGGATGAACCAGAGGCAGCAATGCATTTTATTGCAGATATAAAACAATACCAAATGGGTTTTTTTTTAAATACACATTAATGTAATCATTTTGGAAACATAAGAGCACAGTTGCAGTTTTTTACACACTGCTGTTGACTCTATTCTCTTTGTTGGTGTTTGTCCTGATAACGTCACTCTACATAAAGTTTCTACACTGAAAATATTGCCAGTTGTTCATCACCAGTTAAGTGGCAATCCTTTAACGACGTTAACTATTTGATCATGCATTAACTGCATTTTTTTATTTTGTGCGCATCGGGATGGGCTTATAGCTTTAAATCTCTCCAGACGGGTCGTTCAGACCTGGGCATCTTACGGCTCCCCCAGTCCGGCCCACGTGAGGTCAATCAAACATGAAAAATAAATAAATAAGATGCATGCTATGAATGAAATACTGCTTTTCCTTTGAAGGCGATTTATGTAGGTGCGCGGGCACGCTTCCGTAGCCTCACCGACACGCAGCGTTGACGAATTGAGCCTGACGTGAAAACACGTATTGTTATGTAGCTTCTGTTCTCAACGAGCAGCCAGTGCTGCAACAGGCGGGCAGTCTACAGGCAGCCGCCGCGTCGAGATCAAAAGTTAATCGCGCATGCGCAAAGCTCCTGACCCCGCGGTCTGATCCACGCGGAGCACTTTAAGTCAGGATCAGTTCGGGATCTTTACTCTTCTCTCAAAGAGGAGAACTTTCCTCACATCACAAGATGTTCAGTGCACTTGTTCAAGCCAACACAGACTGGACCTTTCTCACTGAGGAAGAAAAACTGAACTGTAAATATGAAAAGCACTTATTGCTTTTGTATGAAGTGAATCAATTGCTAGTCTTTAACATCTTTAAGGTAAGCAACAAACTGAACATAAACAAAAGGAGTGACTTGTCCCTCACAGGGACCCTTACTACAGAAAGAAAAACTGATTTAAAAACTATATATGCATGCATGTTAAATTGCTGTTGCTCTAGAGTGCCTGTTATATTGTTCTGATGAAATTAATTTAAAATAAAAGCGTGCAAAATAATGTTTTTAACTTCATCATCGAATTTGGCGCATAATGCGATTAATTGCAGAAAAATCATGCGACTAATCAGTAAATTTTTTCAACTTTGTCCAGCCAATCAATATATATATATATACACACACACACATACACAAACATACATAGTGACACAGCACGAGAGAAGAGGGAGAGACGTTGTGCTTCTGACAGAAGAGCCGTGGCCCACTTTACTTTAAGCAGCAGACATGGGAAGGAATTACAGTCCAACTTATTTAAATATATGTCTTGCTGTTTCCCTGATGATCTGAAGAAGTCGCTAAATTTGTCGCCAGACGCTTTTTTAGAAATTAAGTCACTAAGAGGGTCTTAAAAGTCACTAAATCTTGCAAGAGAGTCGTCACCGTCAGCGCTTCATCCTGTTCCAGTCTTATCTCTGCAAACACATGCAGGGTTCTTTCCTCGCGTGCCGATTGAATGAACACAGTGCCACACAACGTGTTTGTGTAAAGAGACTGGTGGCCCTTTAAACTTGTTAAAGCCAACACTCCAAGACTCCCGCAGTCTGTGTTTAGAGAGAACAAATGGAGAACAAGGAGTGGCGACAGGGATGGTCAGTATGAGGTGAGCTCACGGCCTTTCTTCCCCCTCGTCTTCAAACTCCCTGACAACGCTGAGATGACCAACTCATGAAAGTCAACAAGGCAAAAATGTGTTTAAACAGAAACAAAAGCAAGTGACAGAAAACATGCCCAGATTTCAGTTCTGAGTTCACACAAAAATAATAGATTGGAGGAAAAAGAGCATACACACTGCAGCCTGCAGTGAGATGCTTACGTCCCGGGCAACCGAGCCAACAGCAACAACACAACCAATCCCATGAGAAAAAGGATTTATGCTCAACATCACTCATTACGACCAGAAGTTTATTAGTGTTGCCCTCGCTGATGTTCCCAGAGAAGCAGATCTCAGCAGTTTGGTGGCAGCTGCCGGGTTTCCAGTAATGAGGCAGTCAGACGGCCACCTCCTCTTTTGTCTGTCCACTGATGGAAATCTTGTTTTCCCCCCCTTCCCAAAAAATCCTCACCTCGAGCCCTTGTTTCACCAAGTCTTCTCACCCCACGAGGCGGTAGCCGCTGTGGAACACCAGCCCCTGGCACAAAGCCCGGATGGCATTCGTCTCCCAGCACAACTTTTATCTGACCATAAAACACAGCCCAACAAGCGCCATGAAGTGCGATGTGAACGGGCAGCAATTTGAAATCCCCTTTTCTCCCCCACCAGCTATTCTTGAACCTGACTAGAAAGAGGGGCTTGTTAATTGATATTCAGTTCATGGGGGATTAAAGACCCACGCGGACAAAGATGTTAAATATGTGTTCAGAATGGCTGTGTGAAGAAAGCCCTCCGCTGCTTTCTATTCAGCGCGACTGCAAATTGCCAGCAGCGTGAGCTTGGAACGGTCTGTGCTGTGAGAGGCTTCGGCCTGATTCACACACTGCAGCTGCAGAAGGCTGAGCTCCCGCAACACACCTATTTTTTGCACATTTCTAAAGTGTGAATTCTTTGACGACCACAAAATGCTGACTCAACTGAAAGGTGAGATATTTAGCTTTGCCGGGAAAGAAAATACCGTGTAAACATTTATTAGCTGCAAGGTCGAAACCAACGCGCCGTTTCTTCTGCCATCTATCGGCTTCAAAGGCTTCGCTGCGCTGCTCTCCGCAGTAGCACAGCGGGCTCGAGATGACCAGCAATCGTTTCCAGGTAAACAAAAGGCACAGAAATATTACAACGATTGAGTTATTTGAAGGTATCAGGGTCTTATGCTCGGCTAGTGGTATGACTGCCTAGTCAGTAGCTCACTGGGTTGAGATTCCAGTTCTGACAGATAAATTCCTGGCTTTCAAAAAACAGTGTTTTGTGGTTATATTCTAGATCTGTAAAAAACAATACCCACCTGTAGCACGATTTAACACGTTGCAACTCAATTCTTAAACCAAAACAAAGCTGATGGAGGCAAATGTATCTCCTAACTCACGTGGAACAACAAATTAAAGAGTGTTATCGCAAACCACGGCTATTTGTGTGTCTGTGATTGTGACGATTACCTGTGACTGGTAGAGCAGCCGCTCAGTTACATCAGACCCTCCCAACAGGATTTGAACTCGGTGAATAACCGGCATCCAGGGTTCGTTGTCTGGTACGAGATTGACGTGTTCATTTCTTTTGGGCCGTGTTGGGAGTCGGTGAAGGGAGCTGTGGTTGATACCAACACAAAGCGCATTACAGGGGTCCAGCCGAGAGGAAATAAAAGCATTTTTAACTTCATGTTAAGACCCCAAAAAACTAGACTCATTTTTTTTTTTGCATCATATATCTTGCTATTTCGATGGCGTACCATACTGCGGCATTTTTTATGACACTTGTTTTACATGATATATTGTGAAGTTTTTATTGATATTTATACGACATACTGTGTGATGAAATATTTATAGTATGCTGTACGTACTGCCACAATAATCAGTAATAATTCAGGTATTTGAAGTCCAGAGACTGATATTCTCAGAAAGTGTAAATCATAATGGCTGATTTATTACAAACCTGAAGACTCTTCCATAGCCCCAGAAACTGTGTAAACACCAGCCCATCTGCCACCGTCAGTATGATGTTATAAAAAATGTGTTAAATGCATTCATTTCAAATTCAACCATGTTGCACACAGGAAATGAAGGTATTGGACTGACTGATTACCTTTCCCTTACTTTCATTTCCATGTACTTGGTCGCTGACTGATTAATAGCTGTAATACAATCAAGCTTGTGGGAAAATGTTTTAGGAAAAATGTGATTGATTTAACAGACTTTGTGTCTAAGAGTATCAAAATAAATACATGTAAAAGTTCAAAAATATATATGCTGGCTGTCGGCTAGCAAGCAACCAACTCAGCGAACATGGATCCTATGGTGATGTCCTTTGGAAACATTAACGTCTCTTGTAACTGAATAGTCACTTTTGTTGCCAAACAGCATCAAAAATAACCTTTCAGTGACACACTAGGAGCTGTAATTGCAAATCTGCAAATTATAGGTTGTTGGCACATTACCATTTATACATAAAAACTGGTTCAGCGTACTAGCTTGGCTATAATCTAGGGCACACAGCAGATACATTTAGCGACTCTGCCTTAAAAACAAAAAGTGTATAGACATTACAGTAAGGGCGGGCTGGCTATAGGGAGACCCACGGTAAGCCCACGGGGTTGGGTTGGTCCAATACCAGCCCACCACCATCACCAACCGGCCCTCCCTCTGACATCCCCGGACACGCTTATATTTTATGTTTCACAGAAAAAGGTTAAATTTACTCTAATACCTAAAGTCAAGGATCACTGACGAATATTTATACTCCTCGCCGCGATCTGTATTCACACTCATGGTTTCCATCTTCTTTACTCATCTAATCTCCTTCGCCGGTCTAACTTTGTTGAGGTGTTATTAAATATCACTCTAGCCTACTCAACACTTGCGTCACCCGCCCGCAGATGAAGCCGTTTTTATGCACCTGAAACACCCTTACACACACACACACACACACACACACACACACACACACACACACACAGCCTGCAACACAACCACTGATGTGCAGACATCATATGTTCTGTTCAATTAATTTCTACAATATAGTTGTTTCAGAATCAGCTTTAATGGCCGTGTACATTTTCACATCCATAGAATTTGACTCCGGTTTCTGCAATATGTGCTTGTTTACAATAAGCAAAGATAAATATAAAAAAAGACGTTAAAAAAAAACAGAAAAAACAGTAACAATATATTATATATTCGGGGTGGGGTTCTTGGCTCCTTGCCAAAAGCTGACCTCGAGATCAACACTGTAGTTCATACTAATTCTACCCTCTGATTCCACTTTCTTTATTGTGTGGTCTTTCTCAGCTGACATTCATTCCTTAAGGCTCTGTAGTTATACGTATTACCATCTGACACTAGCACAGAGTTAAGCATATTCATCTAGCAAACTATATCTACCTTGTAGTGTTACAATAGCCAGTATCAGTTTGTTATGAGCATTTGTCCATCCAGGCAAATAAACTGGTGGAGCCAAACATTATTACCAAAATACATATTTGATGGAAATTCTTTATAATCATCCAAAATATTGTTAAGTGAATGGGTATTTTTCAAAGTAAGCCACTGACTGGTCAATACGTGCGATGCATTGGGCTCCCGCTCCGCCCCTGAGTAAGATTTTATGAACCGACTTCAAAAGAAAAGATGTTCCGATGAATGCAATCGACATTTAACATTAATTTAATAAGGAAGACAGTTTATTAATAACATTTGTGAATGAATAAATACCAATAAATTACATTGATGAATACAAAATAATAACTATTGCCCGCAAACTGTATTTAAGATAAATTGTTTACTGTAATTGTGTGAACATTAAATAAAACTTAATAATTAAAAATGAATTTTCAAAGACAGACTGACTTCAAAAAGACAGAAGACCACCTCAAGTTCACAAACGTCATGTTTCCACAGACCTATTTTCACCACCTCTGTGTCACTCAGATAATATCAGAGCAAATTGATGTGGATTTACAAAATAAGACCATTTTAAAATTAGATCAAAATTAATAGGAAACAGCCCGTTACCACAAATAAATGTCACTTCAGAGTGACAGCAGACCACTTCAGAGTGTCACTCAAACAGTATCAGGTATTTGGAAAGTTTAAGCCCTTCAAATCTCACATATTTATACAGCGTGTTGCTGTTTGCCAGCTTGAGCTGTAATAGAGCAGTCAGGGCTCCATGGTGTCATGGCCGACAGAAGATTACCAAACTAACCTTGGGCAAGTTCTGAACTGGGGAAATGTGGGACGTGGACACGTTGTGACGAGCTTTAAATTAATTGCAATGAAACCTTTGAAAAAAAAAATCATAGAGCTAGAGCTGCTGAGAAACACAATTCAATGTTTTTAATATTCAATTATAATAAATCTACACTGGTAAAGTCTGCGCACCAGGTTCACCCTTTTGACCTTGAGGGAAGGATTGGGGGGGTGGGCTATTTTTTAAAAAGCGGTAAATACTTTGGTTTTCTTATATCTCGGTCTTGACACTTACTTAAAAATGGCCGCCGCTCCGTCGCCGCCGTAGCTTTCCTTCGGGGGGCCTGGTCCTCCAGCAGGGAACAGCAGCGTGTGTTTATAGAGACTTTATAAAAGCAACAAATAATGTCTTTTTTTGTGATAAGTCATCCATTTACCCGTGTTGAAAGGAGTTGTCTTGACAGTCATTAGCTGAAGCCCGTCAAGGGCAATGTAACGGTTACGTACCCATGATGCATTGTGCCGACTGTCGATCGAGCCATCAAATCAGAGTCCGTCTGTGCTTTCGTTACATACTATTTAGCATGCCGGGAAAATATTCATCATATCTCAATACGTGGTTTAATGAATGCAGTATGCTAAGAAATACCAGGATGTTCTACTGCATTGAATCCCGCGCCACATACGTGACAAAAAGAAGAATCCACTTTTTAATTTGAACACAAATGTATTTCTAACTGTAGATAATTAAACCATATTTATGTGGTGAGGTGGAGAATTCCTGCTGGTGCAGTCAACTAAACAGGATAGAGCCCTATAAGTAAAGTGTATATCTAAGACATATATGGACGGTGTTAGTGTACATTTCATTGACTATAAAATAAAAAAGGTGTGTTTTTGTCTCAGCTGCTCCACCCCTCTAACAAACAGCAGCGTGTCCTTGGGGTTTTAATTTGGATGCTGTTGGAAAAACAGTTCAAACCGCTAATTAAGCCTGCCCATCAGTATCATGGCCCGAATTAAACTGCCACCGTCTCTACTCTATAATCATCACAGTATTTGGCCTCATGCCCCACTTGAAGTCAATAGAAATAATGAGCAAAAATTAGGGGATGTAGCCGCCAATAATGATAATTAATGCCCCATAAACATTTGCAGTTCCAACCAGGTCTACTTGGGAGAGGTATCTCGAAAGACCAACTCAAAGATGGTCTCACACACAAACACTCATGCCCTGGTATTTTTTAATTTATTTTTTATAAACTAGCCTAAACCAAGGATAACATAGAATGGATCTCCAAGTCATATTACTTGTCGGATCTTATGACAATGATTAAATACTCATAAACAGAGATTTATTCAACTTCGGGCAGATAGCGATGAGTCAGCGCATCAGGTGTCAGGCAGTCTGAGGATCTGATCTCCCCATCCCCTGCTGTCTCAGTAACTATTACGACGAGTTGAGGGTGGAAAGCTTCCTCATCTGTTCGCTCAATCGGCCTCAGTGCGGTAAGCAGGAAGCACGGACACGGCCGCAAAGGAGACTGTGAGGCCCTGAGGTGTAAAGAAAGGTGTGACATCCCCAAAGGTGTATTATGGCAACCCTCCAACTAGCAGAAATGAGAAACTCTAGTAACCTCGGCTTCCTCTCGCCAGTTTATTTGTTTTATACCACAGGAAGCCAAACAGATGCAGAGCTGCTCTACTGCTGGAAGAGGATGTTTAGTTTTACATTTTGATGTATTTCTTATTAGGCGTGCAGATATTTTGACTCCAACTGCTGTTTTTTTTTGTTCGTGAGGATCTTTTACTTGTTTCTGTTACTTTAACTCTGCATTGAGGCTGCGAACGTAAGAAAGTAACGTTGTAAAAGTACATTTACTCAAGAACTGTACTTAAAGTACAGTTTTGAGGTATTATATGCTCTACCATACTTAAACTCCACTACAATTCAGAATTGAGTATTGCAGTTTTATTCCACTACAAGATACTTTATGAATCATATATGACACAAAAGGAGAAAAGGTAAAAAATGTAGAAAACAAAGCAAAGACTCTGCCCTGAAATCTAAATAATAAATACAGATGTTCTTTGCAGAGTCATTTTTTTATTTTGTTCTTTGCTCATCATCCCACGACCCTTCCGAGGAGCCCGACCCAGATGATGAGAACCGCTGGACCAAACTTACACCTGATGCATACTTAAAGAGCATTTTGCTGATACTATTTCTGTACTTTTTGTTGAACCTTTTGAGGCATGGCTTTTACTTGCAATGAATTTGATGATATATACTATGTTTTACTTTAGGTAAAGAAGGTGAATACTACATTGTTACATAAAAGGGCTCCAATGCAGACCCTAATCAAGTCCATGTGAACCAGGGTTAACAGTCCTACTACTGCTTTTTTAAAACAGCTCGTGTGCAGCAACATCTGTTCAACACTCATCCTATGATGCGACAGAACTGGATGAAAATGTAGCTGCTTGATTAAAAAGAAGAAAAAAAAGGCCAGAGAAGGAAGACACAACTGTAGCAGACAAGCTGTCATCTGATGGTTCGTGGCTGGCACGGGAAGATGTTCAGGAATGCACATGCAGTTGAAACGCGTCACTAGAGGTTCATCCTTTTAGACTGTGCAGCGGTTTGTGTGTGCAAAAGTATTTTGAGATTCTATGACAGCCGGAACAGTTTAAAAAAAGAAAAGAAAAAAAAAGAGCTCAAAGATTGTTTGTACAGCGATGAGCACACTGAAGACGAGCGAAACATCAGCTCACTTTGTGACAAAACTGCGGACGGGGAGTGGGCGTCGCCGTGTGCTCGTTACCAAAAATGATTTCTCCGGATGGAGGACTAATAGTGGCTTGGAGTCAAATTCAAGACCAACGCACTCACACTTCAAACCCTTCCAAAAGAGGATTTTGATTTAGGAGCTGCATGACGCTGGTGGCAACGTTTTGGGGGGGGGGGGGGAAAGCCTTCCGGCTTTCATCGCTTGTAGCAATCAAGAGTTCCCGGAAATTACCGTTTCTCCAGGAAGTTTGTCAAAAGTCGCATCATTAAAATTAAAATGAAAAGTCTGATTCTAACGAGCTGCATAATAGGAGCTGAATTAGCACAGGATCACATAGAGAGCTCTGACCTCAGGTCTGTGTGATAGCTACCATGCTAACATGTCTAAGTTAGGCTTTCCACCACCTTATTGTCTCAGTCATAATAATAATGTCAATGTACGTTGTTGTTGGGGAAGAAAAAGAAAAATCCACATCAGGCAAAACATTTGTTTATTTGGCCTAAAAGGGCCATAAATAAAACTTTATTCTCTCGATTTATTAACAAGCCACAGGAAGTCCGTGGCCTTCTACCACAGCACTTAAAACCTCTCGTTCTGGTGCGGAGACATGAGACCCCTCTGAGATACTCTGAGCCGCCCGATTAACTCTGAAGGCTCTCTTCCTCACTTCCTTGGAGAAAAAAAAAGAAGAAACAAAACGTGGTAATACTGTACCAAACTGGAGGCGGAGCAGCGGGCTGATCCGTTTTCACAAGAGAGGGGGCTTCAGAAAGGGCGAGGAGTGCGGTCGGGGGAAGCTTGAATCAAACAGCAATAACAACAACAACAACAATAATACACTATGAAAAACCCTCAAACGTGTTTTCTTATTTTTAAAAAAAAAAAGAAGAAAAAAAAAAGCTGAAGCAGAGTGTGCTTGGCGTTCAACCACTGCAGGATTGCCACTGTTTTTTTTCTTTCTCTCCCATCTCCTTTCTCATTTCCTCGATTCCCTCCCCAACAGTCCGCCCGTCTTTCATCTGTTCCGTTTTGCTTCAAAAATGAAAAGTGAAATCATATTTATAATGGTAAAATCTATAGCAGCAAAAGAGTAACAGAGGAGTAACAACTAGAAGCGAGAGACCTCTGGATTCAGAAGGAAGGCATGGGTTAAGAGAGTTCCATGGATGTCTGCCCGGGGGGGTCGGGCCCGTGATTGCGGAGGAGCGTGCGTCCGTCTGTCCGGAGTTCATCTCCCGTCGGTGGGCGCCCTGCCCACGGCGGCCATGACGCGGCTGAATCGCTCGCTCAGCTCCAGCGTGGAGTAGGTGGGCAGCTTGGGAGGGTCGTGGAAGCTCTTTATCTCCGTCGAGCAGTCCAGCAACTTGGGGAGGAAGTCGGTCAGCTTCTCCTGGAGGTTGGCTAGTGGCGGCAGCGGCAGCAGGAAGAGGACAGACAGAAGCAAAGGAAATGATTAACAAGATGGACCTCGCAACGCACATCGTGGTGGTGGCAGTCAGATTCCTAAAAGGCAGAAATCACAGGGTAAATATTTTCCATGTGATATCGCGCGTCGCTTGAGAGCATGTTCCACAACAGAAACAGCTTGCGAGCTGATGATAATACTCAGCGTTTTCCTGAACGCAGGCCAGGAGCTGTTGAGAGAGACTGATACTGGAGCGCGCTGATAAAAGCTGAACGCTCTTCACTCGCATCTCTCTACCAAGAAATTATTTTCCAGGAGATGTCTTTGTGCAATCTGACAGACCATCTTTCGCCAGATGTGGAGCGGTAAAGACTTTGAAGCGCAGAAAAACCTGAAATTCAAATGTTTGGCCTTTGACTTTTTGTTTCAGCACGAGACGAGGGGCTTTAAATGTATTTGTGCCATTTCAGAAGAAATATATGCTGATGAGAAGGAAGACTGACAGCTGGCAACCCTTTACTTTTAGTCCCACTTTTAAGCATGTATTAGCAATATATATATATATATATATATATATATATATATATATATATATATATAAATAAAGAGCTCAAGTGATATATTTAAATGATTTCCAAAGATATTAAGTAACATCACATATAAAAAAATATATTAAAAAATCATCAAATCATATGACTTTAATGTTGCACATTGATATTTTAAGTCAGTAAATGACGTTTAAAATACTTTTTACTGCCGTTTACTGACTCATCTTGTACTTGTTACAGCTCTAATTTATAAACACACTTTTAGCAGTTATAAGTATTTAGTAATAGTAACTATAGCTTTGTCTCTGGTCATTCATAAGCTGAGGCTGATGTATAAGCAGATGATGATGATGACCATAAAGTAAAGCACTGGTCTAATTACAATAAATATGTTAATAAGTTATATTTGTTGCCAAATACTGTCCATTATTCAGCACTTCAAATGTCCTCAGAACTAGATTGTAGTGTATCCTAAACCATTTATGGAATGGAAATACTCAAGTGGGGAACTTCAAATAAAGTATCACCAACATGTCTTGTGATCTGTAATAAATCTCACATATGTGGGACTTTTGGGACGACGACTGTCGCTGGGAAGATCTGAAATCACGTGAGCAACATTTAGATTCCCAGATTTCCCAGGACAAGTGCAAACGCCGCCCGACCTCCAAGCCTTCCGCCTGTGTGAACCCAGCTGTGGCCTGGTTCTGATGATCTTTGGTACGGGTAAAGGGAATGTTCCAGTAACCTCGGACCTCACCGCTCCAGAAATATCTAACAGGCCGCCTCCCTCTCTCTCTCTGGGACTCACGTTCCATCTCTTGGCCCAGGTAGGAGCACCAGCGGTTCCTCATGTCCTCCACTGCCAGCAGGTCTCTCTCGGTGTCGTGGATCAGCAGCAGTGGGATGCAGGGCACCACCAGCTCGTTCATGACGCCGAGGCCCGTGCTCACCTCCGGCTCCTCTCCCGACTCAAACATGGCAGCCGCTTGCTCGTTCAATTTCTGTGGGGGAGACCAAGAGGAAGCTTTAATGCACGTAACTGACTGATACATTCATTCATTATATTACTGTAAAGCAGCAGATTTTTTCTAATTAATTATTAATCCCACAGTCAGAAAATTATTCTCTGCATTTTACCCTTAGTAACTAAGGAGCAGTGTGCTGCTGTGAAGCACACTGCTTCACACGGTGTCTTGCTCAAGAACACGTCAACATGCAAAGTATGGGGAGACCAGGGATAAAAACCAGCTACCTTCTGATTTCAGAATGAACACTAAGCCCATGAGCTACGTGAGAACTTTACATAGTATGGAAGAACAAAGTAGACGGACATAAAACGTCATTAATAAAAATACTTTTTGTGGAAATGTTCACCAATTCTTGGCGTTTTGACAAAAGCCCATCTCCTGTTGTTGTGTCTCTCAAAACAAAATACAGATCTTAACTCAACATTGAGTATGAATTGAGAGTGGTCGTATCAAATCTACAACAAGATTTGTAGAGGGAAGCAGCTCATTGCAGCCACTAATACTGATACCACGTGATGGCTCACAAATCTGCACTCATTCTGTTTTGTTCTGCACAGGATGAACATATCGTTATTATTTTAAAAAGATATTCAGTGCAATACAGGTTAATTGGAGCCACAATACTCTACATTTTTGTTTTGTGGTGGGTCATGAACATTCGTCCTCCGAAATGGGGCTTGACAAAAAAAGTGTGCGAACCACTGCGCTAAAGCAAAGGAAGTCATTGTGGGTATGTGGTGGTGTCTGATCTACCTCACATTTGGTTGCTGACATGTTCAGCTCTAACATTTTGGCTACAAAAAGCCCAAAGTCGTGGTCAACAAAGAAGGCGGGGCTTCAGAGGCAGTTCCCTTTTGTTCCTGTTGGATGCTGGGTATGCCAAAGTTACCGGCGAACTCTTCTTCACTTGCTTGGAGTCAAGTAGCCGGCCGGCCGGCCGGCCCCAATAGACCACGCCCCCTTGGCCACGAGTGCCTTGATATAAAGCTTTTTACGTTTTCCCAGGGCAAACGTAAAACAAAAACACTAAAAACAAAACCCCAAAACACCCACCCCGTTAATATTTAAGGATAATGGAATTCTTTTCTTTGATGTACTTCCATTTAGGGGACAATCACGGGGCATGTTTGAGAACTGGAGTTCCCCCCTCACACTTTGAACAGCTCTGCTCTGCGTGAAGCCAACGATTCCTTCCAGGAAATGAAGATCACAAAGATGATCACAATTTGAAATAACTTTGCCGACTATCTTTTCTTTTTTCACATTTGTGTTGTCTGAGGTGATTGTTTTTGCTCCGGACAACATTCTTGTGTTTTCTTTTTACTACGTCGTTCATGTCCCTATTCTTGCTCTATTCTTTGAAGAGATGTGTTGCATTTGTTCCAATAGAGGAGTCCGGACAGCTAAAGGTCTCACAGTCATCGTTAATAGCGCAGAATATCCTCCTGCCTCTCGAACTGAAGAGCGTCCTGAGGTTCTTAAAAGCATGTGGAGTGGATTCAAGCTTCTCTTGCTGTTCTTGGCCAAAACCACCTTGCTGTCACAGACAAACTCGCTGACCTCCTCTGTGAGGAAACAAGCTGTTTTATTATTTTTTTTTTTTAAAGAGCGAGCCAGTTTGGAACTGGGGACTGGATTCACGAAGAAAAAAAAAAAAAACCTGAGTACATTAACTGTGTCAATGTTTGCAGTGTTTTCAATTAAAACAAGAGCTGGAGGTAAACAGCTGAGCGGACGGAGCCAGAGGTTCTGGCCAGAGATCTGAGACGACCGGTCGAGGCCGAGGTTCGGGGTTAGCTGAGGACACGCTTGTGTCTCATGGTAATGTGTTTATACTCCCTGGCCCTCCTGCTTCCTATTCCCTCTCCAATGATTACATTATAAGCACAATGCTGGTGTGAGGTTACTGAGTGCACCGCTGAGGACCAGCGCAAGGCCGATCCGACCAAAATACCCTCAGCCCGAACCAGTAACACACACAGCACACGGCCTGGAGCTTAGATGAAAATGGGGCCTCACAAAATCACAAAAACGCTGAAAGGATTTTCATCTGGCAGCATCGGATGAAAAAAAAACAAAAAAAAACCTCAGTAGAATCTTTTGTGGGCTGCAAGCAAGCCAAAGCAATATCTCAAAGAGCAAATTTGATTATCGTGCCACGGCTCGGTACTGGAGGAGAAATATCTGGCCGTGTTAGTTTTACTGAGTCACTTTTAGCAAGAGGGGGCGGCGTCTGATAGGGAAAAAAGGGGGTGACGAAGAAGCGCCGGGGACACAGCTGCAGGACGCATAATGTAACGCCCTGTGTATCTGTCTACTCGTTTTAATAGAAAATCCACGATTGCCTCACCAGCAAACACTGTCGACGGTAATGACCGAGCAGCTCCTCGTCGTGCCCTCTGTACTGCCCTTTAGACAATAGCTCCTTGTTGTACTGGTACGAGTAAATTAGATACATCAGAGCCTCCATGTAACTGTGGAAGAGAAGATAAACAGATGTTACACGCAGATAAAAAAAACGGTATCAAAGCTGCACTGAGGACTTTTGAAAGGAAACCGTTTCACAGAGGAAATAAACCCGATGAACTCACTGCACAACTAACTACAAAGCCAGGGAGCTGCACTGGCTGGGAGTTGCCGCCCCCTGCAGGTGACATTTCAACATTCCCTGGCCACTTCAGGCGGGGGAATTAGATCAATGTTGCATGCGACATTACCCAGTTTAAGCTTTAACACCATAGTTCAATGTTTCTGCTACTGGATACTAAGAGGGGCAGAGCTGACGTGTCGCCATACTTTGTCTTCTGAAAGAGATCCAGGCCGGTCATCATGAAGATTGTTGTATCGCGGAAATTCCGGTAAGCCTGATGCCACATCTGGAAAAGATAAACAGAGGTTAGCGGCGGCAAACTCACTCAAATGCACATCCAAAAAGTCGTGTCGACCAGCAAGCACTGGCACAGCAAAGAAAATGGATCATACTGTATTAAATGAAGCATAAAAAGACTCAAATCTACTACTTTGGAGGAATAAAGACACCGCCGCTGACCTCGTATTCATCCATGTTGACCTCCTCGGGTTTGATTAGGTCCAGTTTGGCACGTGCCACATTCATAATGCTCTTACATCTGTTGAGGAGGAGGGAGGACATTGGGGGGGGACAGGAAGAGGAGCCAGCATTAGCGATGAGATGATGAGTCACTGTGAGGTACTCCAGGAGTTGAAAGAGTCCACCCTGCCCCGAGGCCTCAACATGGCCTCACAAATCACTCTTTAGTGCTGAGAGGAGAAGTGAAACACCCCTCCGGAGGCTCCTATTGAGGCCACACGCACACGTATATCTAATTATCTCGCTCAAAATAGCAGAGAAGGGAGAAATCAATTCTTCACTCATGAATATGGATCGAGGCCATCAAGCGTGGCTGAAAAGTTTTAAGAGATAGTATGGGGCACTGCGTACCCTAATGACATGAGCAGCACACTGTCAATAGGAAGGGCTCTTGATATTTACCAGCAGTATATAAAAGACAAAGTCATTAAAAAGTCATGCGCCTCCTAAGATTTGTATTTGAAGAACGAAGCAGAAGGAACAGAGAGGAAGGGTTTGCAGCAGTGGAGCGTTGACCAGTCTGTGCTGACAGAGGAAAGGCCTTTGCTGCCCCCTGTTGGTGTTCGTGAGTAGGTTCAGGACGTTTTAAGCACTTAAATTGATTTTATTAAGTGACTGAGAATCGAGTGCACTTCATGCTAGAGGAGTTTTGTATTGAGACCAATGTTAGGGCAGAGTGTACAGTTTAACTGACGAGTAAACTGACCACCCCTGACATATTTTATGGATATTTCATATTACATTCAGTGCAAAATAACAGTACAGAACGATGGATTACAATGAACCCAAACTGTGAACGTGATAACTGCAAGACGTTTGTGTAAAAAGAGTGATTTGGATGAATTGTGAGCAGATTATTTCCTGTAAATATTGTATCAGAAATTTCTTTGGGAACTTTTAATGCATGTCTGGATTGTGTTTTCTGTTCTTTTTTTTTAGAATTTCTAACAATTATACATACGTAAAAGGCTTCTTTTAAGAGAAAAGGATTGTTTTTATCTCCCTGACGCTTGGCCTCTTCTATAAGCTCTTTGGTTGCTTCTACATTATAAAATGGCAAATCCATTTAGTATTTTTCAAAGAAATGTATGCAATGCTAAGATAAAGGCTAACTGTAGAGTTACAGTGTTACTGTGTTGTAAAAGTTGTCTTACACCCCTTAAACTCAAGAAGGACCTGCGAGTCTCGGGTTGGTGACCTGGGCCTGACCTACCTCTCATCGAAGGCCAGGTTCCGGTCGGCAAACTGAGTGAGAAGAGTCCTCTCCAGAATCTTCTTGGGCGCCTGGTTTTGAATGAAGTACACGATGATGTGCTGCAGCCGGTAGTCGTTCTCAGGGGGCGTGTCCTCTTGGGCGAACCTCAGCAGACGAGCATACTCCAGCTTTATGGCCTGAGCAGAGAGACAAAGAGGGGACAAGTCGCAGTTAAAAGCCGACTACGGTTCAGGCGTTTCTGATCCTCTTGGGTCGAGAACATAAAACGGTAACCTGCAATGGGATTTATTTTGCAATGAAAATGAATTTCAGTTTTCATCTGGAACGGCCAGCTTTCAGCTGATTTATGAAGTCATGACGCACTTGCAGATTTGAGCTCATAGTTCAGCAAAACAATTGTAGAGATCAAAGTGAAGTGGTGGGACGGCCAACAAGTCTAATGGATTGTGTAAATGTTGGACTGCGCTGCTGCCAATAATGAAGTGTTGACAGCAAAGGCTGTGCGATTAAGCACGCCATCTTCCCTCTGTGTGGTGGAGAAGTCACAGGTTCAATGGGTAATCAGACGCAAACACACAACACAGAGTCTGCAGCAGACTAATGTGTCTCTGTGGGGACTTGTGCTTGAATATCAAACGCTTTCAGACAAGAAAACACATTCACTCGCTCACTTTTAAGCTCCCCTCTCTCTCGCTCGCTCTCTCTGAACTAAAAAAGACTCCCCGCCCCATTAGAAATTGATCTCCCCTGTTTTGTTTCACCTGCACAGCACAAGTCAGTCAATACTAACAGAAAAACTCTGTTGAGTTTCTTTCGTTACCGCAATAGTAAGTGGAACTTAGCTTTTATTTGTGTATACCAGGGGTGGGCAAACTATTGCCCGCAGGCTGTATACAACCCGTTGGGCGTTTTAATCTGGCCTGCCGAGTATTATAATTATTCTAGTATTATAAAAATAAAAGTTTTTAAAAAATTATATTATTAATATTAGGCCTGGTGGACATACCGTGAAGTTGGCGGCGCATTGCCATAACTGTCAGCAGGCAGTAACATTTAATTTTCACAGTTATAGCCCAAGACCCGCTAAGCCCAGCTACTTAGCTGTCAGGGATAGGAACTCTAGTCAAGGTTTCACATTTATAAAATTATACCACAGAACTGCATGCTGGGAAGTCCTGTCAAACTCCATCGCGGCCCCTTGGAATAATAATTGCCCACCCCTGGTGTAAACGGTCAGAAGGTACACAGGAGCAGACAGACGCACATCGATGGGAGGTGGAGTGAGTACGTGTGGGATGAGGAGGTAGGAGTGTGTACCTTAAAAAAGGCGGTCTCAGGCCCGTTCTTTTCATACACGCCGCTGGATTTGCCAATGGCCATAATTACACCCTGCATGTTGGGGGTCATCATCGCCTGCCCGGGGAAGCAGGAACCATGTCAAACAAAACAACAGGTCCTCGTGACGAAACCGAACAAGGTCACGCACTGCGTTATGTGTTTGGAGGCAACTGCGACATGCCGGCCATCACTCAGCAAGTCCATGCATTGGTTAGAGCGACGCGAGGGCGGCTTGTAAGAAACTGAGGCGGCCACGTGGCCGTCGTGTGAGGCGTAGGGCTGCCCATGACACCGTGTCCTAACCGGCCCCGGGCGGCGCAGCGTCGTAGCGCCTCGGACCTTTCAGACGACGCTCTGTTTCTATTCATTCTTGACACGTGCTTCAAAAGTTGAAATGAGGAGTTAGCTAAACGACACCTCCTCTTTTCACCCTAAAGAAACTAAAAGAGGAGGCAGCTGGCTGGAGGGAGATCGCCGCAGTGCTTCCTACTTGCTGTTGACTAATATGTGTCGTTTCCAGTAAATATCAAGATCAAGAGATCTCCATTTTAAAAACAACAAACAAGTGCAACGTTTTATGAGTGACTAATCTTTTAGGACTCCTGTCTGACCTGGAGGGACATGATAGGTGCTTTGTTTGACGTAACGCTTGCTGTTAGGACACGGTGTATCTCCCCCTCTGAGTTTTCTTGCATCATTATCAAAGTTACAGTATTGATTGACAGCCCGAGTGCAGGTGTCTGGATACTGAGCAGCAGCAACACACTGGCCTACAACTACCGCTGACATCATGCCCCAAAAACAGACAAAGTATGATATCATGGTGAAGTCTGTGCAAACATTAATAAACATCCGCCATGTGTGCATTCGGTGTTATACACTGGTGAAAGGTGAGTATCAAACGGACAACACACGACAGCTCATTCAAACCACAACATGAGCCGGCGCTCTCCTCTGTTCTCACTTAAGACCGCTAAAGGCTCGGCCCGCCTTTGTGCCAAGATGCAGGCGAGCTCGAGACGAGACTTTTCACACGAGAGTAACACAGGAAGGCCAACAAAAGGAGGGCCGCCTCATTGCGCAGCATTGTCCTCCAATAAAGGGCCGGATTCTCTCAGGTGTGAAAAACCTTCTGCAGCGCTCTCATTCCATAAACGGTCACAGGCTTCTCAGCACAAAAGAACGGGGGCATGAGGGTGTGTCTGTGCTACCTCGTCATCATACCCCCCCTCTTCTGACTCAATGACAAAGGTCCCCACGTTGGGAATGGCCACCTCGACCGTGCGCTGGCCGGGGGACTCGTCCTCCGTGACCGGATCAGAGGGAGGGGGGGCGGAGGCAGTGGAAGCCTGCACCTCGGGGTGAGGGGAGGAAGGGGTGGGAGGAGACTGTAGAGAGAATGGGACAGATGAAACAGGAAGGACAGAGTACTGGCGGAGAGCAGGGAGCATTGCATGGAGAGGAGGAAAAACAGTGAAATATCAGAGGAGTGGAACTTGTCGCGTAAAGTGGGAGCGTCAGATCACTTAACTTTCAGTCCATGTTCAGACTCACTGGACTCAACTGTTGACAGCATCAAGGGGACGGGGGAGACGAGGGGTGGGGACGACGACTACATAGTGTGATCTCAAGTTCAGCGGTTTAGCAAAGAAACTATTCCATTTGTAAAAAACTACTTTAACCTGCACAGACAGAACAAGATGGACGCAGCACAATACTGACTTACTGTGTTATCATCTGGTCAGGTGACATCGTGAACCAAAAGTTATCATTCATATGAAGTTGGGTTCCTGACCAGCTGGTCTTTTTTCTTTGAGTTGTGGTCTGGCTTCTAATACTGCTATTTAGCTGCTAGATGCTCCGCTATGTTTACCAGCTATGAGAGAAGTAAACAAAACCGTGACGCTGCAGGTCAGAGAAGCAAAACAAAGAGCTAAAAGTCTCCATTGAGCGAAAGAGTTCAGTGAGCATTCTCTATTACCATAAAGGTTAGGGATGCACGGATTGAAACTTCCATGGTCGGTTTGTTTTTTAAGTAACCTGACGATTTATATTTTCTTTCTATGAACTGAAGCGAGGCTTCCAGGCTAACTTCCTTCACCAACACCCCAAAAACAACGTTTAGACTGTTTAGACTCAAGGTAGCCTGTCAGAAAGCAGCAATGTTATCATTTTTCTTTGCTATTGTCGTCTATATGTTACATTATTCAAAGGATTAGGCAATTAATGATTGTATTCTTAATAAGGAGCTTTGGGGGAAATAATGTATTGTCTTTAGTAGTTTTAATAATGAATTAGAAGCTGCCTGAAGCTAGAGTTCTGAAGTTAAAGGGCTCATAATTCTCTTTCTTCTATTTATTATACATCGCTCTGAAAACATATCCTGAACACAGCTGGATGCATTCAGGTTTCTCACCAAAAACTGCTTTTTACTAGATTACCTCATGATAACGTTTCAGCATTTATTTGCCAAATTCTTAGTTTTACCGAGTAGAGGAGAGCTCGATCGCATCACGATGCGAGTGACTGTAACCTCCAACAACTTCAGCTGAAGAGCCGGTCACTGGGCGTCACTCCGAGCAGCATAATGGGAATTAACCACAGTGTAGATATAATATAAGTGTCAGATTAAGTGAGTTGTTGAAAATGTTTTTAACGTTGCTGCTCCACGGCTTATTTTGGACAACTTGACTGTCAGTGCTGACGTAAAACTATCATGCTGCACAGCAGCTTTAACACGCTCCTGTAGCGACACTTGGATGTTACTTTTCTAGGAGACAGAAATGACATCACATTTAATTAAGGTAACCTAATATAAAGCTAACCGAGTAGTTACCTAGTAGAAAACCTGAGCAAACAATTACTCGAAAAGATGTTCGCTGAGGTACTAAATAAAATCAAAACACTTGAGTTTGTTGGTTGGCGATAACAAACTGACATGTATAAGACAGACAGGCGGCGGGTGAGAGAGTGAGAGTGTTCTGCGTGTTTTACATACAGCGGTTAGCAATGCCTCGGGGCTCCTCTCCTCTTGCTCAGCAGCAGCCCTGGAGATGGCCCTCTCCGTGTCCTCCTGCAGGTGTTTGGAGTCGTTCGTGGGTGACGGCTGCTCCATGTACTCTGGCTCCTGCTGGGCCACTGCACGATGGCAAACGGCATCATGGGAGAAACAAAGAAAAAGAAAGAAACACAGTTCTTTACTTGAGTTTTCTTTTCACCCTCACACAGTGCACTAGGTCTACATGCAGCTGGAAGTTGTCCACAGTGCTGACAGGACGACATGTGGGAAGCTGGTATTTTGGACAGGTGCCTGGAGTCAAATTAGGTGTCCACCATCATTCAATAGAAATACACCTAAGTGCTGTGGGCTGCATCATAAACATCAAAGATCATGTTCTTGCAGCCACCTCTTTAAGCCGGGACCTTTCCTGTGATCTACTGTGAATACGGTATACAATAATACACACATGCCACAAGGAGCTGGAAGGGTAAGGCTGCATGCCAATATTTCAAAACTATTTAGGGAATAAGAGTTTTTCTGTATTCATCCTACCGCCAAGTATTGATTCTCAATCAATTATTCTACTCTGTAGTCTGAGTGTCATGGCCCTGACCTGTGTTGTCTGGAGGGCTGGAGTCAATACTCATGGGCTGAGGGGAAGAGGAAGAGGTGGAGATGCTGGATGCTGCCGAGGCGGCTGCGGCAGCTGCAGCTGCAGCAAGGGCCAGCTTCTCCTGCTGAGCCTTGCGGACCTGCAAGGCGTCCCACTCCTGGACCTCCTTCTCGAACAGCTCGTTGTCCTCCCTCACGTACTGCTTCAGGTCGGGAGGCAGTTTGTCCATGCCGCTGAGTATCTGTCCCGTTTCTTTATCAAATTCCTCTGCAGACACAACACAGAGAGAGAGAGAACGATCGTAATCTGGCCTGCTCAAAAACATGACAGTTTATTGCTGCAATGTGAGTTTATATACACAGACGCGCGCACAAACACACACACACACACACACACACACACACACACTACAAACTGTCTACAGGAGAGCTGGCAAAACCAAGCATGAGTGGAACCAGATTCACTTCTTTGATTTAAACTGAGCCAAAAGCTAACAGAACATAAGTCATGTTTTGTTCTAAATTAAAGCTCAGGGGTAAGGCTTTGTAGTTACCAGCTACTATCTGTATCCCTTTATGTAACAAACCATATCGGGATTCATATCTACATTTAGATTTAGAGAGAGTGGTTGGAAATTGCCTCGACCGCTTACAGAATAAACAAAATAACGTAATCATACCATGTAGCTAAATGTATCAAAAAATAAAGCACGAGTTGTATTTGACAAATGTGATATTAATGGTTAACAATGGTCGGCTATCTGTCAGAAAAATATTTCAAAGTGAGCATCCCTCGTCCATGTTTACCTTCTATGAGAAAGGGCTTCTTGTCGTTGATGTACATGAGACAGTAGGCACTGGCGTTGCGGTAGCCTCCGAACGAGTCCCGGACCAGCTCCTCCCAGGACGACTTGGTGACTGAGATGTCGTTGTACTTCATCCAGCAACGCTGATGCGGGTCGTAGATGTAAGCCCAGTAGTGGCCTGCATTGGCCTGGCCTTCGTGAACGAGCACTGCATGAAGTCGGTATGGAACCTGCAACAATGCGAAGCAGGTTTGGAAGGTTGATTTACAGGGGGAGAAGTTGATTCGGCTTTTTGTATTTCAATTATGTCCTAATCCAGGAAAGAGCTGCTCACCTGCATCATGGTTTTGTCAGAGTACATGAGCTCAATTGTTCTGTGGATTCTGTTTATACTGCCCTGCAGATCTGGTGGGATGAAAAGCATATACAGTCTATTCATTAGTAAGTGTCTTTTGCAACATTACAGAGGAAACAGTTATGTTGTGCCGGTACAGGAGACCTACCACGGGTGTCGTTTTCCACTTCACTCCTCCAGCGGTGCAGGCAGCCCTCGAGCACCCTCAGCTCTTCATCGGTGATGTGGCGCGGGGCGGGGTGCATGGGGAGGTCGGGGGGTAGCCGGGACTGGGTAAAGGGCTTATGGATGGGTACTCTCTGCTGCTGGGCTGCAGTGGTGGGAGCTGAGGCCGAGCCTGAGCTCTCTAAAGGAGGCAAGGGGTCCTGCTCGGCTGTGCTGCAGGGTGAGAGGCACACAAGATATTAAATGAAACAAATATAAAAAGTTGGTCCAATTTTACAATACCAGCTTCTTTGCAGCTTAGAATAATGAAAAACTAAGTCCTATTAAGGCTAGGGGTTAAAGCAGAAACCACCTAAAGTAGTGCCAGTAAGGTGAGCAAAAGGCAGCTCACAGCACCTCAGTGCGGTCTGAAAGTCATGCACGTCATTTTATTATGCTGGTGTATTCTGTACACACAACCTTCATTGCATACTCTGTATATATGTATATATATATATATATATATATATATATATATATATATATATATATATGTCTATATATATATATATATATATATATATATATATATATATATATATGTCTATATATATATATATATATATATATATATATATATATATGTCTATATATATATATATATATATATATGTCTATATATATATATATATATATATATATATATATGTCTATATATATATATATATATATATATATATGTCTATATATATATATATATATATATATATATATATATATGTCTATATATATATAATTAAAAGTTATATTTATTATATAATGTAATTGTTTTTTCACAAATACACTGCACGTGTTATAATTATTTTTCCCTATTAGCTTAATTTCTTATTGAGCAGCTCCTGTCTCCTGTCTGTTCCTCATGGCCTAGAACGCTGTTTTAACGCTCTTTATCCAATCAGATCTCACCTCTGTCTCTCTGTATGTCTCTCTCTCTTCTTTCTCTCTTCTCTCTCTCCGCCGGCTAAACAGTGACGGCCAGCGAGCTGGCCGCTGTGTAATCCCTGCGCTGTGTGTTCCCTGCACAGTGCACACACACTCCGGTACTTTAGGTGGCGCTGTATGCACCTAGTCAAGTTGGTTACTTTAATTTGTAGAATAACAACAATTTAATTTGGAGAGAAGAAGAAAAGTGTCCAGCTACAGATTGTAGCTGGACACTAGTCCCTGTGGACTGTGGCGGTGCATCTCACCCTGCTTATGAGACATGCGCGATCGAAACTGGAAAGCAGCTCTGCTTAGCACGCTGTTAGCCCCCACCCCTGTTTTTTGACAGCACAAGGCAGCTCTTTTTTCTTCTCTTTTCTACAAAAAAGGTCTAAAAAGACACTGTCCACTATCTGCTAAGTTTGTGCAGTTAAAAAGGGTTTTCTAAATATTAACTTAAAGTAGGATAAGAATAGAAAGGAAAGGCTGTAGGTTATGAAACTTGCCTCGGCAGGGACAGCTGTTGTCCTGTTGTGCCACCGGGGGGCGCTGACGAGTCAATGTCTTCCACTGGGGAGGTGCACACTGGCTTACTGGAGGCAAACTCCATGGCGTACTGTAGGACATCTGCCAGAGGGAACCTCTTGGGGCCGGAGCCGTAACTCAGATACCTAAGGGGGATACCAGAGAGGGAGAAGAATAAGAAAAGAGGACAAAAAGACAGACACAGAACTTAGAAATTCTTTACAGGGCTGTCTGGAGAGCTTTGTTGTTGTTGGCTAAATCATCAGTTGTAGGTCGAATAGTAGTACCTCTCCAGTCGCTGTTGAAGCAGAGTCAGATGCTCTTTCAGCCTCCTGATCTCCTCCCTCTTGATTCTGGTTACTTCCCTGTTCCTGTCCATGTACCTAACGACACAAAGACCACAGCCGAGGCTTCAGTCTCCAACACACTTGGCCTTCATTGTTTTTCCACAGATGAGAGAAAAACTCAGTGCTAACAGTTGTACTACCTGTCCATGTAGAGCATTGAAGGGAACTCCAGCTTGTTGTGGATCTTTTCCGGGCGGCCCAAAGCTTGGTTGAACTCAAATCTTGACAGTTCGAAAGTCAACACAGGAGGGAGTTCTGTGAACCAGTGCTGGAAGGAAAATAAGGAGTTGCTCTTGAGATGAATTCTCTTATCGTGTCAGGATGTAGACATTTTCTCTTTAGAGTTGAGTTGTTAAACATTCACTCAAAACTATATTTATTTTGGCTGTTGATTTAAATTTGAGCAGCATTTCACATGGCATAGAAGCATAACCTTTGATTACGCTAGTCATAGAGAGAAAAGAGATTTTTACTACTACGACTACTACTACTAACAAATGAAAAATAAACAAAACACTTATTAGGACTCAGAAGACATTCAAAATGTAGTAACATTTTTACAGAAATATATGAAATATACTTTTGATTATTTTCCAAGGAAGATGAAAGCAGGACAACGCTGACAGCATCGAGTTAGCCACTTATACTTCATGCCTAAGTGCAATAATATAACACACACGAGCAGTTTGGTCCTTCCACGTCGTCCCTTTGATCAACAGTTAAATCTCACTGAAAGTGACCCTTCAACATCAAAATATATTGTTTAAAAAATATATTGTTTTAAAATATGAATATATCATCTCTCACAGTCAATATAAATCCTGCAGGCTGAACATTACAGTATATAGTAATCTTTATGTATGTCTACACAATCTATGCCCTCCATGTAAACCCATTGAGTATTTATTTCTTTGTGCCATCTCTATTGTTTACTACTTACAGAAAACTGGACTTGAACATAGATTGCAGCGGTGCAGTTAAGCTAAACCAGCTTGTTAAGAATGTTTAGTTATCATCTTCACTGAATAATAACAGTAACACATATCACTGTCAATTCTAAAATAGTGACCATGATCTTTATTTACCTGCAGACTGAATCAGCTTTAGGTGGAGCAGGTTTATACTTTGTTTTACGTAAGTACATTCCTTCCTGTGGGAAAATTAAGCTCCTTATATGATCTGCTCCTGTTCGTTATTTTACATTTGTGTGACAGCACAATGTGGCGAATACAAGCTCGGCACTTTTGGTATTTTTTTCTTTAAATTAAAGCCCTGGTTCAGTGGAGAGAAACCCATCACTTCCTAAAAAGACTTTTTGTAAAAGAAGCAGTGACTAGTACAGTATATTGTACACATGGTACCTCAAATGGAGCTACTGCCATCTTGTGGTACTTGTACCTTACTACAAAATATTGTTGTAAGTTTGGCTGGCATGAACACAAATCCACCCACAGGGACTGAAATAGGACAATCACACTTTAGATGAGTAATCCCAAACACCAGAGTGTTGAAAATAACATGATTATAATGTTGAAGCTACAGAAACTTGAGAAATATCTAATCAAATATATAAATATACATTGTCCTTGTACTCTAAGTGCATGGTTGCAATGTCCTTTTTTTTTAATCATTATTTTTAATGTAGAAAAAGAGTTTTAAACGAAAAATTTTCCAGGAGAAATCCTGTATTCCTCAATGATGTGGATGGAGTGTCTGGTGCTTTTCCAGAGGGCTGGGTGCCATACTGCGCACTGGCCTGGTAAGTAGATGCTCCCAGCTGCTGTGGGACAGCCTCGGCAAGGCCACAGCGAACCGCAGGTCACACCCAGAATAGCACAGGTGTGACATAAGGACCGCGAGGTCAACCCTTTGGAGAGGATCCACTTCACAAATCCAAAATGATTTAACCCCGATTGTCAGCTCTGAAATTACTGCTCGTGCACCTCAAACTAACTTGGAATTTCATTTTGCGAAACACCCCTGGACAGGCGACTCTAGTCGTACTGCTTTGGCACTGACCTCTTGTCCAGACCTGGCGGAGTTCTCTGCCGAGTGCAGGGACTCGATCTCGCCCTCGATCATCGCTGCCTCCAGACATTCGTGGAGATCCTTAAAGCCATTCACCTGTAGCGGGTACTGCCCGAACATCTCGGTGTTCTCAAACTTTTTACCTGTGAAATTACAGAAAGTGAGTGAGTGAGTATCACATACAAAGGTCAAAGGTGTGCCAGGCATGACAGAAGAGTGCGAGAGGCAATGAGTGTGAATGCAATAACTCCACACTTGTTTGCATCCAAGCTGATTTTCTCTGGTTCCGTATTCACTCGCTGATCATTAAACAGCTGCATAGACCTCCCTGCATCAACTACTGATGAGAAGCCCCCCCCCCCAAACAAAACAATGGGAGAGAGGAGTTGCTGGCGGACATGCAGATGAGGCATTAAGGTCACTTGATGAGTCCACTGGCCCAGCTTTCGGTGGCTCTGGGCCAGTATTGTCACGCATAATAAGCACAATGTCAATCAGCCATCAAGGTCTTCCACGATCAATGCAGCCACTCTCCTCTTTTACATGGACCACGTCTCATTAAGACAAGGTCACCTTTCATTACTACGGGCAAGGACATGGACCATGCTAACACTTCATGCCTCTGTGGTTCTCCCCCACACCCCGCCGCTAGCTTTCCCTCTTTACTGGTTTGGAATTGAACAGCTCATCTCACCTTCCAGGACGCCAACGGCAAGGAAGCGACCGTAGAAGAGCTCCACCATGGGGTTCTTTGGCTTCTCACCCTCCCTGAAAGCACAACAAAAAGTAGCTTGAAGGAGGCAGCTCTGATTCAGTTCGAGGTAAACAATGTGCCGCCCAAGTCCACCAACGAGCACATCCTGCATGTCCACTCTGTGGCTACCTGTCTTCCTCAGCCTTCATCTGGAAGGCGTCCTCCAGCCAGTCCAGCAGCTTGTGGGTGAACTCGCTCACATCCTGCTGTTGAGGAGAGCAGACACACGCAGACAAAAGTGAGCAATTACAGGACTGCCTTTGGGTCGCGTATGTCACGGAGTCAAACTATGGGACTTAACTGGACCTCGGAGCAAGACGAGGCCAATCAGTCAAATCATTGGTACGTCTGTCATCTGCTGATGAACACTTACGAGGTGCCTCGTCTCAGTAGATGAGTCGGCGGATTGTTGGACTTCAAAGGGGAACGGGCTCATAGACATCGATGCCAGCTGGTAATTCAGGTCAACGGCTCTCTGACTAATACAGAGTAGTGACATGACTGATGAGTAAAGAGGCCACAGGGCTGACCTCAGTTGACCCTCCGCAGAGACTTAATGCTTATGGTGGAAGAACAGAGCTCCTGACATTTGACATGTGTACGTCACATTATAGCATATAGGCACAAAGAGCTAATTCCTAGTCAATAGTATATTCTGCAAAGTTCAGAGGGGTGCGAGGGAGGATTATTAGTTATAGATGAGAGCGGTTCAGTGTCTTGGATCCAGTAGAGCTGAGTCAGGAGAACGACAATGAAACTCAAGCCTGGGGTTGAAAGGGCAAGGCCTCCGCCAAGTGGAAGTACATGTCCATGTTTGTCCAAAATGTCGTCTTGTCATCAGTTTATCCTGTTAGACATCTGTATGAAGGTGTTACAACCATGTGAATTCTTGAGTTATGGATGAGGGAATGGGATGTTTTGTGGCCACCAAGATTGTAATCAAGTCGTCCTTCAGTCTACATGGACGTTAGTGCCAAATTTGAATAAATGCGATCAAGGCATGTCTGAGATATCATGAGTAGAGGACGGACGTGAGGTTACAGTGACCTTTGACCTCCACATTCTAAAATCAGTTCATCCTTAAGTCCAAGTGGACGTTTGTGGCGAATGCGAAGAGATTCCCTGCAGGCGGTGCTGAGCTATTGCTTTCATGAGCATGGGACGAACAGTTGAGCTGCCACTAATTTCCCATCGATTGTTTTATTGATTATTTCATCCATTATATTTTATCCCTCTCAACACCAAGCCGTTTCAGGGGCGTTGTTCACTCCCGTCATATTTTTCTCTCTGTGCCTTTGACCTTCACTACAATATTTAAGTCCTGTCCCTCTACGGAAACAAAAAAAATCATCGCTAGGAACACATTTTTTATTTGTGCAGAATAACATGGTTACACGACCATAAATCATAAAAAAGAAAAAAAACGCAAGTTACATTTCTTTGATATCACACACGATGTGTTTAATGACGATACGATGACAACAACTTCAAGCTTTGATAAACTGTTTTGCCAATTGTTTAAAGAACCGTTCAAAGAATGTATTTTTCTGCAACAAAAATCAAATTGACCATTTCATGCAAGTTTTATTAACAAACTGTAGGCTCACTGTGCCTGCACAATGCAGCTCAAAACCAAACAAAATGTACCATCCTAGAAATTCAAAATGAGGTCAAAACTGCACCATAGAGCGGTGTGTTTTCCAGTTCGACAGTGTGCATACTGTCATAACCTGCTTGCAGTACTGCCGTTGTCTTCACTGAACACTGCCTGTGCTGAGCGGTTCCATCATGCGGAGCGGGGTTGTGGCAGAAAAAGGCTTACCTGCTGCGACTCGCTGGACTTGAAGGCGTCTTTGAGGATTTCCACTGCGCGTGACGGATCCACGTATTTCCTCTTGGAGCCCACCATCAGGGAGAAGAGGTTCCTCAGCTCTTGCATGAAGGGCAGGTTCCTGTGTTCCTGGTCAGAGTTAAAACAATCAGCAAGTTAGTGATTCTAACAGTCATGTCAGCATTGTAACCTTTGTTCTTTCCTTCATATATATCCTCTATTCAAACACATATGACAAAAGTATCATTTGAAGACTGTTGTGAAGGACGTGGACCGAAAACGTGTGACTTTTAGCAACAAGCAGTGTTTTAAATAAAGGTTTCTCTGTAGCCTTCATCTGTAATTTGTGCATCGTCAACATAGAGGCATCATGACAGTGAGATGCGGAGGAACGTGACTCGGCGGTGCATTATAACGTCGCGCTTATTTTTCCGTGCCAGTGAAACGAGAATGCTAATGTCAAGATTAGCGTCTAAGCTCTCGCCGTGTCACACTGCTCAAGTAAAAGGTCAGTGGTTATGGCCGAGGGGAGTGATGTGAAGAGAGGACGACCATAAACCACACTTCCACAGCACAGGCTTACAGCAGATTAGCAACAGGCCGCTAACCTCGGTGAGCGCTCAGCATCTTTCTTGTTTGTTCATATTCTCCCCCACTGACAACGAGTCGGACAAGCGATTGCTACTCAGTGGTAAAACATGGAGCCCCGGCGTCGCTAATCCCTGTCAATGTGCATTTAATCTACACCTGTTCTGTGGCGTATGCATGTGTGTGACTGGGTGAATGATGACATGTAGTGTTAAAGCACTTTAAATGGAGGGAAAACTAGTAGATATCTATACAAGTAGTCCATTCACTGTGGCTGGACACAGTTGAGCATCTCAAATCTGCACAACCTTAGGAATCCCACTATCTCTTGTCACTTGCTAGCAGTGTGTTACGTGAACTGTCGGGGGCGAAGCGCTAAGCTGCAGTGACCTTGGGGCACGATCACACGGCTGCTGAATAGTGGCTCACAGCTCCAAGAGGGTCCAGCCCTCAGCGCTAAAGCACTGGGAAGCACTAAAAAGGATATAAACAGACCTAATGTGGTGTCACACACACCTTAAGGTAGAACGGCTTTTCTCATTTTAGTGACAAGCTCATCGTTATTGACCAACAACTGGACCTCCAAGTACAATTTTTTATATTTTTTATTAAAACGCATCGAGTGTTTTTCATTCAAATGTCTGGAAGAGCCAGGTTATACAATGGTTAAATTCATAAATTTAATGGTTGAGTTCATAATGTAACTGATGTAAGTGATTGTGTTAAATGGGCGTATGACACCATCTCATGTCAATCTCAGGGCCCAGAATGGAATCCAATCAAAATGTAATTATTTGATTGTATTTATTGTGGATTATATATGGATATATTGTGATTTAACGTGTGATTTCTCTCCCTAGTCCTACCTTCTGGTTGCGGGGCAGGTCGTGCACTCGGGCTGGCGGTGAGTAGTTGAGCACCAGCCTCTGGAACTCCAGCAGGTTGAACAGGGACTTTGAGGTGAAAGAGGAATGGACACGTGTTAATAACATCTAATAATAACGACAGCCGTTGGCCACACACATGGGAGAACGTGATTAAACTTCAGTGTCGTCTTAATGTGGAGAGGCCTCGCTCAACAACAGCCATAGAACAACTTCAGACCTTTTACATCGTGTGGTATTCCACTCCGTAATGCCGGGAAGCTGCAATGACTACCATACCTTGTGTAATTGCTCACACTACCTGGCACACATACATGCTATATGTGCAATATACTGTTTCTCAATCACTTTGTGTCTATCCTATACATTTTCCTGATTTAAACACAGTTCTTAATGAAAAGCTTGCGCTCTCTTTAAATTACACCACGACCTCCAAACACATGGTCAATCTGTCTCCTGCTTCTGCCAGCTGTGGTTTATAAAACTGAAATTAAAGTTGGACCATATACAAATATGACGTCAAACTGGAACTTCTCTGTATTGCTTGGAATACTTCAGATAGCTCTTGTTACAGCATGTGGTAAGTCATGAATAAAGAGCCCGAGGTGATGTCAGAAAGTACGAAAACGCATTATTGAAAGAGCTACACAACAAGGAAATTCACCTTTAAAAGCCAGAATGTCAAAAGCTAGGTTTGTTGTGATGTTTGTTTCATTTGAGGCAGCAAGAAGAGCCACTTACCCTCCCTGCTTTAACTTTGGTTCACATGATCTCTGTTTGGTATGTGAAAGTGAACATAAAAAGGCCTCAAGACTTGGATGTCTCATTTGAAAAAGAAAAAGTTGTTTACTTCTGCTCTGGCACCAAGTGAGGTGGGATCAGGTTCAAGCACTGCCTCCTTCTCAAAAGGTGGGGTTACATTACGCCATGTGATGGTGTATCCAGTGTTCATCCAGCATATTTCAGCTCAGGTCACATTCTCACACCGACTGCAGCAGCAAACAAGACACTGAGTCTTTGTGACAGCTGGGCTAAAAATGTCCCCGCATTTTCCATCATATAAACATTCAGATTACGGTCTCACCCATGACTGCTACTTAGGAGGACCGCGGCGGATTAAAGCGAGATCATTATGATTACATGCTACCACACGAGGAAATGCAAAAGTCAAGACCTATCGGGACATAACTGTAGCAGAAATATTTGCAAATGTGCATGGAGAGTGGTGGAGCTGCAGCTCAATGTGTGTGTGTGATAATCTGTAAGTGTTCAGAATGCATTCATGCGTATTCAGATTTGTATATAAAACTCCACTATAGTCAGATTTGCAAATGCACGGAGGTTCTTTAGAACATTTACACATCGGATTAAGGTACAGTTTCACAACTCTACACACACATTTGCAAATCTTTGTGCGACAATAACGGCCCCATAAAGACCTCAGTTAGTTTAGTTTCACAGACCACTGTCGGTCCATACGCAACCGCCCTCACGGGTCAGCACACTGTGTGTGGTGGATTAATGACACAGTTTGCGTTAAGCATCACAGTGTGAAGTAAAGTTTTAGTGCAGATCGTTATCCACCAATATATTCAGTAAAATATGTGATCAGGACATTATTTATGCATCTCCGTTAGCCGATCTCTGATGATGTTACTTTGTGAACAACCGATCTGTTTATAAATCAACAGGAGAGCGAGTAAACAATAACCATCAGGCTCTGTTCAGTGAAAATGAGCATTGGGGCGAAGGTAAATTAGAATGTAATCTTAATTATACATGTAATCTCGTAAAATGTAATGTTGGAGAGAAGATGTTTTCAACAACATAAATATTTATTAAGAGTCGGAATTATGACCCGCTTATAAAAGCTTATAAATAAAGTCCATAAATAAAGGATTGTCTTGGACCATCAGAGTGTGAGTGTGTGTGTGAGTGTGAGTGTGAGTGTGAGTGTGTGTGTGTGTGTGTGTGTGTGTGTGTCCACCTGTATAACAGCACTGAACCAGCAGGTATTGCCAACATTTTTCAGCCCCACGGGGCAGGTGTCTATCCTCTTCCTGTCATGCGGGTTGGGTGAGTCGCTCCACACTTCTGTGTGGGTCCTCTTCAGACTCGCCTTGTTCTCCGCTATGCTGGCCTCCAAAACTCTAAAAGAAATTGAATGAAACATCATTTACACATGATCTCAGCATTGCGAGACCTTTCTACCACTACACTGAGCAGGCCCAGCTGAACTCAATGGTGATAGAAGGATAATCTGCTTTATGCACCACAGCACTGCATCTCTAAAAAAAAACATGCTATTTTCATCTTCATCTTGGGCAAAGAAACTAGAAAAAACACCTCACGGCTGTACGCCTCCACAAACTATTCATGTTGCCATTTACATCCATGTCTGTCTAAGATGCAATCTCTTTATTATTACCGCGTGCGTGTGAAATCGTCAGAAATTGTGTGCAACTTCTTGATTTATGGCCAAAAACTGTGACGTGACCTTCCACCGCCAAATTGTAATCAGTTCATCCTCGAGTCCATTGTACAAATATGAAACCAATCAAGGTATTGCTTGAATATTGTGTTGATGAGAATGGGTGAAATGTGAGTTCATGTTGACTTTGACCTCTGACCTCCCAAATCTAATCAGTGTTCACGGCTGACGCCCAAATCGAAGCAGCATGACGCCACTCCCGTCCTGATTGTGTATTTAAATAGAAGGATGCAGAGCAGAAAAGCGGTTCTCCAGAGCGACCCAGTTCGCCCTCAGAGGGGCCGTTCTGTCACAATGAGGTTTGATTAAACTGCCAGTGTGGCTCCTTAGCATTGTGCTCCAGTCGGGTCACATTGTCCTTTCATATTAAGGGTTGTGATTTAAAATGTAATGTTCATGAGGCTTTTATTCTCTCTTATCAGGACATAATAAGCTAATCACATGATTTACAGGTTAGGGGACCATTAACGATGCTTTGGTCGGTGAATGAAAGGAAAAATATGAGGTTTAATTGGTGACTTCAAGTATTCATTCATTATTCCACATCAAACTGGGTCTAGCATTGTACAAAATATTCAAGAAACAATTTTAAAAACTGGATTTCTTTCAAGACCCCTTTGGCAGAAATAATTTTTTTGTTACATGGAACTATTATGTGATAAATCAGGTGAATATCACTGTTGGACGCACTCTGTTCACTCTCAGTTGTACATGTTGCGACAGAGTGATGCTTTTTTTTTCACCTCAGAAACAATGTTCAGAGCAGATCGGGCAGAGATGCAACACAGTCGATGAAAATGTGCTAACAAAGATATTCTTCACATTCAAACACATCATTTTAACTTGATTGTAGAGTGCAGCTGCCAATAACATTGGCAGGCTGAGGTGGACACAACACAGTAGAGTACAGTAATGAAAGGATCGGATTTGGATCAGCTTCATTTGACCTGGAACGATCTATTAACACGCGCCCGGTTCGGCCTCGATACGGATCCTCAAGATCGCCTTGAGACATCCCAGATTACAAGAGGGTCTTGTGTTATTCCAGAATATCTGTCACTAGCCTGTAATGCTACTGAGCCCACCTGCTGATGGCCTGCTCCTCATCAGTGATGCCCGTCTCCCTGAACGCACGGCTGGACTCCTCCAGGCTGAGGGCGATGGCCCGCTGCAGATCATCCTTATCGTCCCCGGTCAGGTCAATCACATCTGCATGGAGTGAACACAGACAAGCTCTAGTTTAGTTTGCATGAACAAGAACTCACATGTTTCATGGTTTCTACCAAGTTTCTTCACATTTCCTTTTAAAAAGGGATACTCTGTCTCGTCTGGTGTGAAGCCCTGGTTGCTTCCACCTGCAGCCCACGCCGCGATGACACAGAGCCGCTCGAAAATGACACATTTGCATAGTCTTTTAATCGTCCCTGTGAGGTCTCAAGACCTGCCGTGTCTAAAAGTTGTGAGTAAGCCGCTCACTTGTGTCCGCCTGGCTGCCGACGCTGATGTATCTGTCGCTGGCCACCTGGGACGTCTGGTAGTAGGCCGTCTCATCTTGCTGAGGAACCTTGGCGTTCTTCTCCGTCAGAAACGCCACGGCCTCGGCCAGGTCTCCATTGCTCACCTGCAGTAACAATGTGTTTGATGAGGCTCACGTCAGCTGGGTATAAACACGGGAGAGTAACAGCAACATTCAACTTGAACGTGGGGCCTGTTTCAGCTCAAGCCCTCATGAATACAACTGCTCATTTAAAAAAGGAGTAAGAACAAAAAAAAGTGTCTTTATTGACTGTAAAACTAGGTACATGTGTGGTTCAGTCATGACGAGTGTGGAAAAATGTGTAAACTGCCACTCTGTGTTGACCAGCCGTTTCATGTGAATGGTTCAAATGTTGGCGTGAGGAAGAAAAACTTCCCACCTGTCTCTTACATGAAACGGGTTTTACAAGGAACATGTGATGATGCATGTGTGAAAGCGAAGCGACTGTTTGTGCTGTGTGTGTTGACTTAAGTAAAAACAGAGAAACTGTATCAGCATTTGGCAATATCAGAAAGTGACAGCAAGAGAACAGCGTGTGTATTTATATGTAATGTTTCATGGTGTACCTGCAGCGCCTGCTGAAGCAGCTGAACGTCTGTGGTGCCCGTAATCTCCCTCAACTGGTTGAGTAGCGTCTGCTGGTGCTATTGAAGGAAGGAGAAGAGAGGATACGAGGCAGTTAAACCCAACTGGACCACATGGCCTCACCACGCACACACACCTGCAATGTGAGGCTTGAATGAATGCACTTCAAACAATGGGGGAGAGCACTTAGTGTCTGTGTTCAAGGCACACGTCTTAGGCGGAGTCTTGAGTGAGAGGAGAGTGACTGAAGCTTTCACAGGTGCAGCAGGCAACAGATGAGTGTCGGTTCAAAGGGCTCTTCATTGGTTTGGGGACCCGATTCTGTAGATTGTTTTCACACTGCACTACAGGAACCCATGGCAACGCGGTAGCACCATCTACGTCACAGATGTTTTTGCCCACTTTTTATGGAGTTGTCACAGCTACTACACAAAAAGGTAATGGAACCCATTCGCGCTTGGGGAAAATGGCGCGTTATAAAGCGACACGTAACAAAACAAGTAACAAAAACTGTCATCCAACACGTGTTCTGATCCATGAATAGAAAGATCAAGCTCTGTTAGAGTAACAGCACATAAATAATGCAATAAAGAGAGAAACTATCAGAAAACACAGCTAGAGGTATTACGATGATGCCTGACTGTGTTTACAGTGTAGAGATCCCGAAGAGCTCCCTTACAAAGCATTCATGACATTTTAACTCAGGCGCTTATAAAGTCTCTACATCTGACCATGACACACACACACACACACACACACACACACACACACACACACACGCACACGCACACACACACACACACATGTGACATGTCTAGCACGGCTGTTTGTCTCACTGGTCATCGGCCATTAAGAGCTTGTGAACAACACATAATTCTCTGCACACAGGGAACAACTTGTGGGGCTTTACAGCAAGTTGCTATCGGGTTCTTTGTGTGTGCATGTGAAGGAGTCGCAAACAAAAACAAATTGCAAAGACAGAAATAGAAGAGGCCTTTCAACATTTCCCTATTCACAGGCCCTCTACATGGAAACCTGCACCACCCCCTGCTCTCATGGTGCAATCTAATTCACGACAAAACACTCACGCATGGTCAAAACAAATCATAAAAGCTATTAAGCTGTGGAATATTATTCATAATAAAAAAGACTCAAAATGGTATGAGATCATTTATTTGTCTCAGCTGTCATTGTTGTTAACTATGTATTCATTTCAGCCCCAGAAGGTCAGACTGCATAATGGGGTTTGTGTTACACTGCTACTTTTAAGTTTGAGTCATCAACCGGTGGTTAAGTATTTATTTTTGCTCCAGACTTCTGGCTGTCATCAATAAGATATTTACCCCACACTGCTAGCATAAGTGTTGTTGTTTCTTGTTTCAGCGAGGTGATCTCCGGTGTGCGATACAAAATGACTGACTGCATAACCTTACTCTTATGCCAAAGTGTAATTTCTTCACATTTGGAGAAGAAGAGTTAACATCTGAAACTCTCCTCGCATTACAGCTACATCAGTCATGGTTTGGTCGAAAGTCTAACAGCTTAAGCAGTGTAATCGATCCCAAATGGTCCTTCGTTATCAAATGAAAGCTCATAATGTGCCTCCACGGTTTTGAACCGTCACACACTTGGCTCGCTATCTGGCTGACGTTACTCAATCCCCGCGAGGCATCAAGGCGGTGTCCATACCTGCCTCCGCCGCTGGCCATGCTTTGTAAACACAAACATCAGTTATGGGTTGACTAGCATAACCAAGGAAACATTACACACCCCACACGGCGTGTCCCCTTCTCGCTCCCAGCTGAGCGCACTGTAAACAAATAGACGCCGTGACGTCACTCTATAGCATTAATTACTACCAAGTGGACACTAACGCTACGGTAGCGTTAAATCTCTCACCGACACTCGGCCTTGTTTATTTCTACAGACAACACAGTTTGCCCTGGGTCGGTAATGTTGCGTAGGGGAGCATTTTACCGCATTACTACGTATGAGCAGTTTACTACCGTACCAATTACCCAACGTAAACACACACACACACACACACACACACACACACACACACACACACACACAGGGCGACGGTTTACCAGTACTTTAGCAATAGCTGACGTTACGCGCTGCCGTTAGCTAACGTTGATGAGCAACACTACGCTTTTACGCTAAGCTAACAACAGGCCTAGTTCAAATCGATTTACTTGCAATTTAGAAACCGCTCCTCGGCGACAGCCATGGCCCACGAAAAAGACAATGCAACGATAACCGTACTAACCGAGGAGCGGACGAGCCGACTCCGCAGGTACTCCGTGCCCAAACACTCCGCGGCTATCAGTTAGGCTAACGTTAGCTTGCCACCAAGTTAGCTCCAGTAAGCTTACCTTCTGAGAATGCTGCTGGAGGACATTCTGCTCCACAGTCATGGCGGGTTAAGAGATAAATGCAATTTAGTTCAAACCGGGAGTAGCAAAATGCACCGAATACTTTCCACTAAAGCGAGTTAAAACACGACGCTACCATGTCTCCTCCTTCATCAGCAACATCACGGGCGGAGTGACTAGTGCAGGTCGTCAGAAGGCATGAAAACATTGCTCTGCTTTGCCCGAGTTCTGGGATCGACTACTCGCGTCTGCCTGAACTGCAAATTACGTCACAGAATCGTTTTTTTAAATCTTGAATAAAAAATAAGAAATAAAGCAGCGATAAACCAGACAAAGACTCATCAAACTCAACCAATTATAGACCCATAGCACCAACACCTCAGTGATGGCTGTGTTTTTTGACGTGGAGAAGGCATATGATATGGTTTGTAAGATGAGGTTGTTGGTTACATTGACTATGATGGGAATAGGCAGCAGAGTATGTAATTGGAATAAAAGACTATTTACTTTACAAATGTATTAAGTTAGAATTGGGACAGCACTATCGAGAAGATACCTGGTGGAGAATGGTACACCTCAGGGTAGTGCAATTAATCCAATACTGCTCTCATCATGATAACTGTTGTGTTCCTTCAAGTTCAGGGTGATATTGGAAGATCCGTATTTGCTGATTATGTTTGCATTGTGGAAGAGGGGGAGAACATACACCAAATTAAAAGGAAAGCACAAGAGGTTGTGAATAAAGTACAAAAATGGTGCATTCAAGTTTTCTGTGGGAAAAAGTAAAACAATCTGGTTTACTAGAAAGATTCTCAGATAAAGATGTATGGACAAAAGAGAACAAGTGAACGTTTTTATGTTTCTGGGTGTGTGGTTTGATGATAAGTTATGGAACAAGCAGATACAGTGGATAGTTATGAAATGTAAACATATTGTAAAGGTGATGAGGGTCAGAATGGGGAGCCAGCTGGTCTGCAATGAAAAATATGTATATCGCTCTTATGAGATCAGATCAGATGAGAGCAGAAGGAATCGTTGAAAAAAAAAATTGTGGTCAAGTAGGACAGTTTTCAGCTGCCTTCAAAGTATACACAGGAAGTCACAGAAAAAATGACTTCCTTTTAACACATTAGGCAACTTGTAGTGTACAGTTCACGTTTCGATTCATTCATATGTGTTCATGAGTGTACATTCATGTAGAAATGTGTGTGTAGCTGCATCCTTTGTTAATTTTATGTCTGCCTGTGAAATACATCACTACTGGGCCCCTGTAGAAACATGGCTGCCAGCTTCATGTAGACGACCTAACGATTCTTATTTTTATTTGATTAATAAAACAATCAAGAAAACATATTTAATAGTATTGTATTTCATTCCTGCCAATAGATCTAATGGCAGAAATTAAATATATACCAACAAACTAAATACGGCCCCAGACCCGAAAACGGTGCGTTTAAGGTCTGGGGCCTTAAGGACAGTCTTATCTCTTTCAGGTCTTTTCCTGAGACAACGTGTGACGCCTCGACGCGGCGATCTCTCACTCTCTCGCTCTCTCTTTCAGGCCTCTTTGTGGGTGCTTTTGTACTGTTAATACTTTATTAACACTCTGCATTTACTTTTACTCATTATTACTTAATGCAGAACTTATGTGATTACCAATTAATTAACAAGTGGTAACACTTTCAATGACGCCTTTGTATATAATGCAATATATACATATTCGTAATCATTTAATAATAATAATAATAATAATAATAATAATTTAAATTTTTCAAGACACACAAAGAAAAGAAAACTATTGAATTTATAGTTCATTTGTAGTCTGTTTATAACACTGTATAGTTACAGTTATACACGCATGAATAGTGATGCAGAGTCAGATTGCTGGATTGTGTATCAGTGATCTTTTCAACTCAAGTGTTTATGCAGACATTATGTACTGGATTTATTTTACAAAGTTGCTTGTTTACAATGTATTTTAGTAATAAATGAAAAGTCATTTGTATCTTTGTATTTATTTGTGACATTTTGATTGAAAAAGTTATGAAACCAACGTTAAAGTCAAGCCGGCTTCATATTGTCTGAAACATAAAAAGATGGAGGACTATTGGACCACACCCAAAGCCCCGGGATGTGTATCAGGACTGAAACATGTAGATTGGCGCATCCCTATTCATAAATATTCATAATGCAATTTCTAACATTAATCACATAGCAAACCAGTTTGTAATGACTCATGAGGTCAAATATAATAAAACTTCATAGTTGATGGTCACTTACTAAGATTTCCTTGGTAAGGATCATAGTGCATTATAATTCTCATAGCTGTTATACATAAAAATATTTGTATCATGCATTATAATTACTGTTATATGTATTATAATGTGAATATTGGTTGAAGTAATGTGGTTTAGGCAGATGGTACTGATACAATATAATACTTTCACTTAAAGGGCCAGCGTGTAGCATTAAGAGAAACGGGGGATTGGTTGCAATCTGCAACGTCGCCAAAAGATGTGACCAAATGCTACACACTGTCCCGATAAGAAACGGCTCTGAATACTTCTTCCACCAGTCAAACCAATAAGCGAAAAGGAGGAAATATCATCAGGTGTTTATATAATCCTCAAATTGAGCATAAAAGCCACGCAAACACACAAAGCCAATTTAACAGCCGTAACGCCATCACGTTGTAGCCCAATTGTGCGTGAGCATCAACACTGAATATAACGGATAAAGAGTCTGAATTCAGTTGTCCGAGTTCCGCCCGAACTATTCAGACGGATGGAATAACACCTACGTCCAAACACGGGGCTTTCAAATGTGTCAGCTGTGATTAATTCAGTGCAGAGACAAGAACGGTCCTCTCTGCACAGAACTGGGTCATCCTTTAGATGTTCAGGAATAGCATTGTTTGTAATATAGTCATAACCGAGGCAGTCAGCATGCTTTGTTAACATGAACTGTGTCATCTAACTAGTACATATAAATATTAATGGGGATAGTCAGAACTGTGTGGTGTCATTGGGGGACGGAGTTAGCAACACAAAAACACATTGTGCAGGAAGCTTTCATCACGATGGATTTTTTTTTTAGCAATTTTTTTAATTTGATTTCTGGAAGAATGGTTATTAAACATCATGCAGAGTGCCATATGGCTGTGTATGTTGACAATCACACTAGGTATGACTACATTCCTTTGATTTGTGTACTCAGTCCAAACACGAGCTGTTGTTCAGTCTTCCTCCAGCAGATGGCAACATCCTCCTTCGGAGCTCCAGCTTGCATAATGACAGACTCCCACAATAGCAGCAGGAATGTGCAAAAGATAATGAATCATGAAAATTATTCCACTTTCTAAATCAAGACGCTTTATAAATCTCAACGTCTGCCTCCAATGCTGTTTTCACTGCGCTGCACCTTAATCGATATTTCATACGGTCGACGTTGCGGCGTGCTGAAATATTGAGTGGCCAGCAGAGAGTGTGTGTGAGGGTTAACCTAAGCACACAGGACACGTCCTGTGGAAACAGCCTTCTCCATCACACAGTTTGACCTCAAGGCAGGAAGTAGAGCTATCAGTCAGAGGAATCTGGGAAGCTGTCAGGAAACCAATCAGAAAATAAGTTGATGAATCAATTGGGAAAGTCACGCGGTAGCGGTCTGGACAGATCCCGCTGACAAGAGCTCAGACTTGTTTGTTGAAGATCAAAACGGATCCTGAAAGTGAGCCTGGGGGCTGAATGATAAAAAAAAAAAAACCCTGGCGCGCACCATGCAGGACTTTGTAAAAACCTCATCCCCCCCTCTGCTTTCTGTCTCTCTCAGTAATCCAACACACATACAATGGAAAGCTTACACTGTCAATTTTGAAAATCTGGGATGATAAAAAAAAAAAAATCATAATATAAAAAACATTTGGAACAAAAATACTGTTTTGGATGTGTACAAATTATGACAACCAAGATGGATACCAACTAAACAGATGACAGACACAACGTCTTGTTTCTTGAACCCAATTTGGAAACATATTTAACATAACATAACTGTACTTCGTTATACACATTTCATATACTTTGCATTTTTCCACTTATATTATTACATTTTCTTAAATGTCTATGTAACTCTGCTTGCTGCTGCCACAACCAAATCGCTCCGCTCGGGATAAATAAAGTATATATACTCTCCATCCATGTTGTATATTAGGATTACACTGTATTGCTACATTTCAAATGTATCTGCAGTGGACGTGGAGGCTTCTGGGGTTCCTGATCACCTGGTGCACCCTGGGTAACGTCACCTGGTCTGCAGGCTGCATGAACACAGAGCGTTGCGTCTTTCCTTGAGGATTCACAGATTCACATTCCTGAGATCCTGAGAAAGAATGGATGACAACGTTTTTAGCAAATATCATCATCAACGGCGCCGTGCCTGTCACTCTGACGAGGCCCCTCCCAAACCGGCTCCACGCAGCCTCTCTGTAGTGTATACACACTATATTGCAACAGTGTTTTGGAAACACAATCTTGAAATGCATCCACTCCTCTCCTCTGCGCTGCCTCGTGGGTCTGCTAGCGCCCTCGCCGGGTTTTCATTCTTCTTCCATGTTTTCCTCCGGGGGCTTTTAGAGACAGCAAGGCTGGATGGATACCGTACAGTTATAGTGACGGAGGAGATTTATTCTTTTTTATTAACTAAGGGCTTGCGGCTATTACATGTCTCTGAATGTGGCTGACAAAGCATCATCCATTATCATCCGCCCGCTCCGGAGCGGACCGTTGTGCCGGTGACGAGAAGAGTGTAACTGGCTTTACCTTCAAACGGGTTTTAGAGAAATTTGATATAATTGTTTGGATTTTTTTTTAAGGCGGGCGGTTTCTCCAAGCACGTGGACACTCGTGATCGTTCAAAGGGAGTGCAAATGCTTAGTTGGAAAATATTCCCCAATTACGCAGCATTTCCGGGGGGTTCAAACGTAGACAGCAGGGCCACACAAGGGCCCATTGCATCTTGGGGGCCTCTGCAAAGGGGCCCACAATGTGGCACCTTGGAACGGATCACAATGTCACTTCAGAAAGAGATTTCTGGGGCTAAAAAGGACCTCTTGTTAAACAAACGTAGTGCCATTTTCTATGTTTTCCCATAAAAAGGAACACCCTTCTTCGTCCTACACCAGTCTGCATTTTTGTAACTCTATAATCAAACTGTTTCTTTTCTTCTTCGTTGGTATTTCTGCCATGCAGACGTGCAATGAGGACTGCTGGGTGACACGGTTACGCTGTCTCATGGAAATCTGGAAGTATTCGATCAAATCCAGCCGCTTTCTTGCAGCAAACCCCAGAGGTTACTTTCGACACCGCTGATATTTATCTGTCATAAACATGAAACCATAAAAACTGATATGTCATCTGAAAAGCATTTTTCCCCCGTCAGACTAAGGCATGGGACCGTATATGAGGTCTCGGTCTTTTTACACAAGCAAGATAAGCCTCGGTGTGTTTTGCGGTCAGGGGAAATTACAGTGCCACGACGAGATCTCAGTCGCTGATCCTCATATTTAATATCAAATGCAGACGCGAAACGTCTATCATAGATGTTAATATGTGATACAGAAAATATGAAGACGGCGTACCTGAGAGGCATCGCAGCCCGGCTGGGTTTTAGTCGGGGAATGCGTGTCTATGTGTTTTGTTGAGAGCAGTCACGGCTGCAATAATGCACAATTCATTTAATTATGAACAACACTGATTGTGTCCTTTCCCCTCGCTCTCCGGTGCAATATGAGCATTGATTTTATGACACAGTAAAGAATGAAGCAGTTAAACCTGGCCGTGGCGTCCAGACAAGAGCTTTAAGAAGATTTCAGCCATTTTCCAGGCTTCCAATCCTCATTATGGCGGACATTCACCACTTCCACCAGTCCCCTTTAGTAATAGACAACATTTCATATCTTTTACGATGGTTTTAAAGGCCAAGTTAATGACTCAAGCCAGAATCTGTCCATATGAACTTAAGTAAATTCCCAGAGTGTTGCAGAGGAAAGGAGGAAGATGCTTTCTTGATCCTGACCTTATCTATTTTCTATCATGTTTTATGATCTCACCTGTGCCGAGTGCAAATGAGGTTGAATGCAGTATTTAATATATAATCCATAGGTTCTCAGATAAGGACTCCGTAGCCTTTGAAGGATAAAAAAAAATAAATAAATCACATGTCGAATAATTTAAAGAACAAAGTATTATACATTCTTCCGAAATGACACTTTTTCTTCAGAGTGCATACGCGTGTTCACACTGACAACGTGTGGAACACAACGCATGGTGAGGACCAGGATGCTGGGACTCAAACCGGTCCCGGCTGCAATCTGCCATTAATTAAAAAGAAGAAGAAGAAGAAGAACGAGAAGGACTGGAACCAGAACAAGAACAAAGAGAAGCTGTCAAATGTTGTAATCGTCCTTTACAGGTAAACGCACAACAGTCGTGTTAAATTCCCCCTCCAGCAATTCACACGCTATGCAGACGTTGGCGCCCTTTACACGGTGCACAGTAGTACACGGTGTACACTAGTACACGATGTACTGCATGGAGGCGAACTGTTGAGACGTAGCATGCTATTGGCTCTGCGGGGCGGTGCTTTTAGCTAAATGCTAACACAAAACATGACAACGTGCTCACATGATGAAAATGTTTATCGGGTATCCATGTCAGTTAGCGTGTTAGCATGCTACCAAGTGCTAACTAGCGCTGAACATAGAGTACAGCTAAGGTCGATGGGAGTGTCATGAGCTTACTGGAGGAAGTTGAGACGTAGCATGCTGCTGGCTCTGCGGGGCGGTGCTTTTAGCTAAATGCTACCACAAAACTTGACAACGTGCTCACATGATGAAAACGTGCTCACCTGATGAAAATGTTTAGCAGGTACTTACCATGTCTGTTAGCGTGTTAGCGTGATACCAAGCGCTAACTAGCACTGAACATAGAGTAGGCTGCAGCTGAGGCCGATGGGAGTGTCATGAGCTTTGCAGGTATTTGGTTGTCAGCCAAAGGAAGGTCTTTCATCACCAATGGTATAACATCCTGAGGCGTTTTCACAAAGTGTCACGGCAATCCATTTAGCTGTTGAGATACAGCAGCAGCCTGGATCGAAGGGGTGACCCCGCTGGTAGCATGGCAAAAATAAATAACACAAGTCTTTCAAAACATTTTCTTCCTCGATAGTCGTTTAAAATGGTCCACACACTGGAGTTAATAAACAGATCAGAGTCAGGTTCTGTGTTTCATAAAATAGAAGTCATCTTTGTGTGTCCTTTCAGCTGAGATGGAAGGCCCACTGCTGGTGCTGGGATGAGTCCCACATTGGAAATATGAACAACAAAACCAACAACAACAACACACACACACCTGTCCTGGCTCATCGGAGTCCTGCATTCAGGCTTCACTTCCTTCCAGCAGCACTGCGATGTGTTCCTGGCGTCCTGTGAGCGGCCGCAGCACAGCACCAGCAGCGGGCCTTCCATCTCAGCCGTAACGACATGAACACAGTTCATCATTGGAAACTGTCAGTTTGTTCGCGAGCATTTCAGTCAAACCCACAACCTGTTTATTAATTACAGTGTATCGACCATTTATGACTACATAACATACATCTTGTTCCGCTTTGACTTGTGCGTTTGAGGACAAACGCTGAGGTCAGCAAATCTCATATTTCTCTCAGAAAGTTATTGCACAACTTAACTTAGCTTTTCATGTGTGCAGTGTCTCTGTGGAGCCGACACTGAATCAGCAGCATGGCATTTAACGAGGAAGCTGCAATAATAATTGTAATAATAAGTAGTACTAAAGTAGTACTAAATAATAGTGGACAAAGAGTCTGATTGAGACAGAGTTCATATCCAATCTGTACTTTCTTAAGTCAAGCAATTTGAAAAGTGACATTTTTTGTATATGTTCTTACTATTGTTAATACGCATTGTAATACAAACACACGAGCACCCTGAAGGAGGCTTATTAAAGAAAGGCTAGTGATCTGGTTAGCTCTCTCTATGTTTATTGGCTGGTGATGACATCATGAACTCAATATGTAGCGCTGGAGTCATGTGGGTTCATGCAGGCCAGAGCAAGTCAAACAGTAAATACACTTGAAGGGTCTTAGCGGATAGCTCAGTGGCGTTATTGTCATGACAACAGAGCCGACGATAAAGTCAAAGTTCACTGTAAATCGACTCTCTGTCTCATCATGTCTCAACATTACAGCCTGCAGCGTTCACGCAACTGGTTGAAGAAGGACTTATTAAACACATGAATTGATAACATAATGAATCATCATAGGAAATACCTCTGACTCTGTTCATGAAACAACGTGAACAATGTCTAATGAGTCACACTTTACTTTACACGGAGCAGCGCTACCAACAGTGAGACGCTGCTTAACACAACAACCTCAATATGGCGACATATTTCTGTTGACTGCGCCGATGTGTGAAGCGTTCTTCTCGTGGTCTGGGAGATCCTCTCTGAAGGCCAGATGAGCGTCGTTACTTTCTCCACACTTGGTGGAGCATCCGAGCACAAACTCAAACCAGTTCCATTTGGCACGGCTCGCCCTCGATGGCCTTTAGCCCCCCGCAGCACAAAGTTCACATCCCCGAGCCGGCCTCAGCCAGACATGTTGACACCGGGCTGCCCTTTTCTCATTCTAGTGGGGGGGGGGGGTTGCATGAGAAATGTTTACTCGAAAAAGGTCATGACCCCGCAGATCAACCGCTCTGTCACGTCACGTGATGAAACGCACAGGAAATTAGTGGCGAACACATTTCCTGGAGACTCTCCAGAGTTTGAGTTTAGTGGAGATCAGCGACATCGAGACGCACGAGTAAACAGGCCAGAGCCCTCGGAGCGCCTGTGAGCAGACTTTCCCCCAGAGAGAGCTTCCGGCGGAGGCAGGAGACATCGGCCGAGCGGAGATTTGACATTGCTCCTTCTCCCTCGGCCACTTTGTAGAACATTTACCCCTCGCGCTCATCTGACACGGCAGATCTCGCCGCGTTCCTCCACGCAGCGTCAGCCCGGGGATCTCTCTCACGCCGCCGGGCCCGCGGGGACTCTCACTCATCATGAATATTACATCGGGCGTGTTTACTTGCACACATGTGGCCGCCATGACGGAGGCTTTGCAGAAAAGCGTTCCTTGATGTGAGCAACCTGGAAGGACAGAACCAAAAACCCGCCCGGTGTATTTTTGCACTTTACTCCGATGGGCTGTCTGGTGAAGGAACAAGTCTTTTGACTTGGTGACCTGTTGCTTCCACCCTTTCTGCACATCAAGCCTATTAGTCTTCTATGACGAATCACCGCTTCACGTGTGAGGCCACGGGAAGTAGCGGGTCAAGAAGCTATCGGGTATTCAGCGAAAGAAAGGACTGAAGCCGTGCTGCTACTTGTCATATTTACACAAAATGTCAGAAGAATGGGCCGAGTGTAACGACAGAGTGGGGGAGGAGGAAGGGTGTGCTGCGTGTGTGTGTGTGCTGCGTGTGTGTGTGTGTGCGTGTGTGTGTGTAGGGAGGGAGGGAGGGAGAGTACCACAGCTGCAGGCCAACAGTTGATCCTGTCCCGGGAAACAGGATCAGCCAGGTCAGGGTGAGGAGGAGGGAGGGGGCAAAAGGTCGTGGCCCCGCAAGGGAGGAGAGGGGGGGGTTAAGGAACAGACTTCACAAAGAGGTACATCTTCAAAAGCAAAAGCCCCACTGGGGGAAACCAGTATACGGTTGGGAAAATAAACCAGTTTGACCTCCTTTCTGGGAGCAGGAGTTCCCCCAGGTGTTTGCTTTGACCTCGTTGTTGTTCGCCTCTCGAGCTCGCGTCGCACCGCAGCGGCTTCGCGTCAACGTACGGAGGGACTTTGTTTGTCTTGACTGGTATCTGTTCGGAGGAAAGAACGTTAGCATTTTATTAATACATCCCGCCCTCGTGAGGCTCCGAATGGGGGGGGGGGGTCACGCGACCCATAAAATGCTAATTACATTGTGTGTGTGTGTGTTTACACAACATGTGAGGTCAGACCATGTGCTCAAAGTTCAAACACTGGCATGAGGAGAGGGTGACTGAACATCTGTGAGCATGTTTATCCCACCAATCACCATGACAACCAGTGTCAGCCAGCTCTGCATGGCCTCCATGTGAATAAACAAAGCACCTTAACAAGAGGGTGTCTGCTTACCACTCGTCTCAGCACAATGGCTTCCAAGCAGTGCACGTGTTCCCGTGCGCATGAGCCCGGACCCGGCACTAATAGGGGTTCGCTTGACCGTTGTGACGCCGGGGGAGGGGGGTCTGTTTGCGGAAGGCCCCGTGACGACGAAGGGCCGGATGCGGGACATGCGGAAGGCCTCGGCCTCCAGTTGAGTCACCGGTGGCGCTCACTTCCCTTTAGAATCACGCTGAGGTCAGCGAATCAAAGAGAGAAGCTGCAGACAAACGGACGATTGTTAAGTTTTACACCTTGACCTCGGCGTGCCTCGCGCCCCCCTCCCTCCACCTCCCCCCCACGCACCCCTTCTCACCCTCCCCTCCCCGATGTTTGCCCCGCTTCGGCTTTCGGAGGAAATCAAGGGGTGACTGGCGGTTCAGCCGCGATAAGGATCTTTGAAATGAGAGAAGTTCACGGAGGGGAAAGGTTACCGGGAGTTTAAAGAGAGTGCAGCCAGTCATGGGGAGCATTAAATAAAAAAAAAGAAGAAAAAAAAGGGGAAGTCAGGGCTGAGAAACTGCGCCGCGATTCTAAAAGTGCACAGCAGACAAAAAGCCGCCTGTTCACTCGCCCGGACTGCATATTCAAAAGCCAGCGCGAGGGGGAAGTTGGAGCGTGAACTCCTCTTCACCTTTAGGGAGGCTCACGATGCGGCTGCTCCGCTCCAGTCGAGGAAAGGGATCACAAAACAGCCGCACACACACACACACACACACACCGGGGAGTTAGGGTTCTTATGACAGGCGTTGGGGGCTCTGAATAGTCCTTGGGCCCTCGGTGTACATCTGGTGACCTCTGGGTGTCCTCCCTCCTTTTCAGCGTCTTTCCTGCCTTTGTTAGGACTCAGCACTGTAAGGGAACAGCAGCCAACTCAGAAGCAGACGTTTCAGGGCAAATACAGGACTTCCTCTCCTCCACTTTGATTAGACAAAGAGCCGCTTGGCTTTGATGTCGTCGTTAAACAACTTTATTCTCTCTCCGAGGCACGGCAGACATTGGGAAGTATAGCTGCCGTTTGATCGCTTTACTCATCTTTAAAGACTGAACTTATATCGTGCACCACGTCAATAAATGTATTTAATCATTGAACCCTTACAGGGACCTCTCACGTGAGTTTGGACCAGGCTGTGCATGACCTCTGGACGGGAGTTACAATAATGTAGAGGAATATAAATGTGTTTTAGCTTTGCACAGATAACGTCTTATCATCGAATATACACGGCCCCAATGTGTGTGTGTGTGTGTGTGTGTGGAGGGGTAAACAAAAATACACTTCTGAATAGGAAACTAGAAAAAGAGGAAGACATTCATACTAGGTCATGCATTTTAGTACTTTATTTTTGAGATATCAGTGCAAATGAACACCAAAAAAAGAAAAACATAAAAAAAGAAAGAAATTTTGTTTCAGGTCTTCACATGAAAAAACAAAACATCTTTATATATATATATATATATATATATATATATATATATATATATATATATATATATATATATATATATATATATATATATATATATATATATATTTGCTGCTACAAATGTATTTCTCAGATGCACAATGCAGATCTATGATTGTACGTCAATCCCCCCACTAATAGCCCCGAGCTCTTTCACAGAGCTTTTGTTAACCAGTAACAGAAAAGAAAAAGAAAAAAAAGAAATCACAAAAATATTCAATGCACGTTTATTTTTCACACATTTCAGAATCAATTCGCTCGACAGTCTGCGGTTATTTAGGGACTGTTCGTATTCTAAACGGACCTCTCTCTGTGATAAAAAAGACCTATTTTTAAGACTTGACATTTCCCCGTCACCAGTAGGGATACACAGGTAGTTCCCATGCGTCTGCATGCAACAGGCAGCAGTGAGGAGAGTCAGACATATTACACAACACAGCGCAGGATAGATTATCATTTACCACATAGAGACACATGCAAAGAACAAACCAACCAAAAAAAGATGGGCATAGCATCCTCTGCCTTTGTATGTACACTTGTACGCATATAATTCATATTTACATATCAGGGCATTAAAAACTAGGGTAATATCTTTTCTTAAACATTACAAAATAGTCATCTTTCATACTGAAAGTACTATTTACACAAATATATTGAACCATTGTGAAAATGTATTAATAATCGAAGAGACGTACTCCATAGGTATATGTATTAAAAAGATCACAAGACTAAATGGATAAAGCAGTGTGTGACATTAACCAAAAAGAATACAGTACAATCAAAATAAGGAGCTGGATACCGGAGAGCCCTCAAGACACCAACACGTGGTGGTGGTGGTTGGGGGGCAGGTACGCATATCCAGCTGCCTGGAAAACAAAGATGTACCTTGTGGTCTTCTCTTAATTACCATGCAATTCTTTTGACATTTTTATGAGTTAAGAGGCTGCCACAAAACAAAAACAAAAAGAAAAAAAGAAAAAGAAAGATGTCCATAAACCACAACAGTTGAAGAAATGATGACGAAAAGAATCACAAACTGTCAAATTCTCAACGGATAACAATACTGACATTTCTTCTTTTTTTTTGTATTACATGCCATTAAATGATTCTGGAAATGGACACCGAGGAGGACTCGGCGTTCGACGGTGCAAACTCCAGGTGCTCCTTCAACGGGACATGAAAAGAGAGAAGAGGAACAGCGCTGCGCTTCTTCACTCTACACATATGTGCAGAACTCGGATACAAATAACACAAGTTTTCGTGTGCGTAAAGAGAGCGGCGGCGGGGGTTTCACCCAGGACGGGTGAGACAACTTCCTCAGCCTTTTTAACTGTTGCTCCAGAAACCTGTTTCCACGCCGTTGCTCAACGGCGAGCACCGCACGCTGACCCATCTGCTCTCAAAGCTGCACAATCTGCAAGCGTGTCACCCGGAATTTGCACCGTCGAAGATTGCCCTTGAAACGTTCAATTCAAATGAAAGCATAACTCAATGAATTGTGACTATTCAAACCTCCGTTCGCTACATCCTGCCTGATAATTACACCACGCTGTGAATCTCAAGACAAAGCATTCATCATGGTGGGCTCCTCAGCGAAGCTACTGCAGTGTGAACTGTTTTCAAGGTCCTCCTTTGAATGAATTTATCATGTGCATTGTTGTAATAGACCGCCGTGTCTGCCCTAGAATGGCTTTATTTGGAATCTTATCTAAAATTGATGGGCCTCTGTCTTATCTGAAAATGTTCTGATGGAGAAAATAAATAAATGTCCACTGAACTGAGCGCTAACATTTTTGGAGTCATCAATAATGAATGTTGCCTGAAATGTTCCTTCTAAATGTTTTATGGCCGGCAACAAAGGGGACATGGAATAGTGATATGTGTAGAACTCGGATACAAATAAAAAGTGTAGAACAAGACCAAATTGTAAAGGAGGACTTCCTAATGGACCAAATGAAATATGTAAAGAATGATAATCACTGATGGGAAAGGTTCATCCGTGACAGTTGTGTAGTTTAGCTTCAACCAATTAGACATTTTGCTAGAATAGACCTGTTTTGTACCACTCCATGACGTCGCCTTTTAATATTGAGAAACCACTGCACTGTATGCATTTCAATTGGAACTTGCTCTATTCCACAAGAAAAAAATAAAACAAAACCATGTTTGCATTCTTTGTTGTTTGTCCCATCAAACCAATTTGGCAAGTCATTAAAAAAAAAAAAAAAAGGAGAAAAAAAAGAGTCAATGAATTTGATTCCGCTTGGTATTTTTCTGCAGTTGATACAACTTCTACTCATATGATTGGCTCAGCCCTTGGCTCTCATGGCTGTGCTTGTCATTGTGGTTGGGCGATTGCGGGATGGAGCTCAGACTGTGTTCATAAGCATGCATGTCACTGATTGGCTCTTCTTTAACTCGGACCATAGAGTGGGTTCCCTCTGCCTGATCCCGCACCTCTTTCCTCAGCTGAATGCTGCCCTTCTGCAGCATGTAGTACAGGATGGGGTTGGAGCGCGAGAGCCGCGGAGAGTCCGGGTTTGATTCACAACCCTCGCCCTCCTCCTCCTCCTCCTCTTCATTCTCCTGACTACTCCATCTCACAGGGCTCTCGGGCTCCTGTTTGACCAGAGTAGGCGGGTCCCGTTTTGGAGCGACCGGCCATGGAGCTGGCTGGCGGCTCCAGGGGGAGCGGATAGGGCTGTCCCCTGCAGGGGGGGTGGGCAGCGGTCTGAGATTACTCGGAGGCCCTGAGTTGAGGGAACCGTGGGGGTGCCAGCCCGGCAGGTGGAGGAAGCTGTGATTATGGGCGGGCTGACTGAGAATGCTGCCGTTGGCCTTGCCATTGGCCTGCAGGACGGAGGGACTGGGCGTCCCCCGGGGCTGCTGGGACATCTCCTTCAGGCAGTTGTCGGAAAGCAGCAGCTGTTTGAGCACATTGAAGCCTCGACTCTCTCTGGTGAGGGTTTCACTCGGAGGACTCCTCGGGGGAGCCTCCTCTTCCTTCACGACCCTCTGCTGCTCAGGCTCTTCCTGAACAGCAGAAGGCGCATAAATGTTTATGTCGCCACTGTCCACTGCTCTTGGACAGCTATGATTCAAACTGTCAGTCCGGTCAGAGCAGAGGCGTCTCTTCTTGTGACTGGGGCTTGGATACTCCCTCTGTTCCTCTTTAACCTGCCTGGGCTGTGACTCAGCCTGCATTGCAGAGCTGGTATAATAGGTAGCAGTCTGTTGTTTAAGCAGCTGGCTGAGGAGGCCATACTTTGCTATGACCTCTGCAGGCCGTGGTTCTGTTTTTAAGTCCTGCTGGGAATCAGAGAGGGGGCTATTCTTCTCATAGCCACTAGGTCTCTTTCTACCACTTGAGTCCTCAGACATGGCCGAGGACGGTCCCACCTCTTCCGCAAACTCAGTTTTGACCTTTACGTCCAAAGGGGGCCCATTGGAGCTGTCACAGATGAGGGATCCGCCAGGGCTCTTCTCATAGCAGCCCCCTGCGACCTCCGCACTCCTCCTGCCACTGCCACTGGGCCTATCTTTGCGAACGGCTGTAGCAGTGGTCGAGCCCGTTCCTAGAAGGAGCTGCAGCACAGTGCGCCTCTCTAGAAGGTTCTCGATCTGCGTTGAAGGAGGTGAAGCCTCTTTCTGGCTGAAAGGTGTGCCACTGCCGGATGGTCCGTCTGAGAGAGGAGTGGTGGTGGTCCTGTGGATTGGAGCATTGAGCCTTTCCAATAGGGCAAGGGGCCTGCTGCCGTCGAGTTCCTGACCAAGACCTTTGCTGGAGGGGATGGGTGGGGAGGACGAGGCTGTGCCACACTGAGCCAGATTTTGTAACAGTTTACTGGCACTGAAGGCAGGCTCTGAAGCCTTCTCAGCAGGGAAGGCTTTAGATTTACACAAATCCAATGGGCTAGACTGGACATGGGGGGAGGGGTAGGAGTACGGGGACAGTGCACCACTAGTGTCCCGGCTGAGGGGGGAGTAGAGGGGCTGGACTGGGGCTACAGGTCTATCTATGGGGCTTTTTGTCCTGGTCTCCTCCCAGGGCACGACTCCCTTTGGTTGGCCTCGACCAATGGCAGCCATAGTTACATCAACGGGCGAGCTGGGGTTACCTACGCTTTTATTAACCATCTCATTATTTCTGCGCTCAAGAAGGAGCTGCATAAGTGTGACTTTAGAGTGTGATTTTAGGTCCTGGCTCATTTCAGGCTCCTTGTTCTTGCACAGCTTTGATCCTGATGGCTCTGGCTTCCACTTGTTTATTAAAGATTCTGTTAGTTTGTCCAGAGAGGAGGTAGACATGGAGGAGGAAGAGGAGGACATAGCAGTGGAAATACAGGGCACAGCAGCAGAGGTTGGAGAAAAGGTTGCAGTGGAGGGTTGAGCAGAAGCTTGGGGAGAGAATGCAACTGGGGTGGAGGAAAACACTGTGGTGGAAGAAGAGAGGGTAGAGGTGGAAGAGCAGAAGGAGAAGGAGGAAGAGGGGGCAGTGGTTTTGGGCCCTGTGTCTCGTGTACTGGCCCGGCTTCTTATGGAGAGATCAATGGGAGAGCAACTCGAGTAGGAACTCTCTGCATCGCTGCTGTCCTTGGTCAGGCTCCTCTCGTGGATGGAGCACTCGCTGTCCGACGTGACTGAAGATGAGCCGCTTGGCGGCAGAATGCCACAGCTGTCCTCCAGGTGCCCATTCTTGGTCAGCTGCTTCTGGTTGTTGTGGTTGTTGAGAAGCAGAAGCAACAAGCTGCTGCACGTCTGCGGGGGACGGGTTGGACGGGAGTCAAAGCCTCGCTTCTCCCTTGGTGGCTGGCTCAGAGTGGGGTTTGGGGCATGTGCAGGGGGAGTGGGTGGGGAGCTTTGGCTGTGGCCACGTAGCAAAGAGGGGCTCTGTGGACTGGACAGCGCCGTTCGAGGGAGTGTTGTTGTTATTGTGGTTGTTGTTGTCATTCCATTTTGGGTTGATAAGGAGCTTAGTGTGTCTGGGACTCCAGGCAGAGTCCCTCCCACACTAGGTGGCCTGCTGTCCTGGCCATACTGCTGGTTTGCCATGGCAGCTAGTCTCTCGCTAGCAGACCTTCCTGAGAGCTGGGCTTTGAGTGCATGCTCCCTGGAGTACTGCTGGAGATGGGCTTCGCTGGACAGCAGCAGGGCCAGTTGACTGCAGGCCACACTGGGCTTGGGTGAAGGTGCTGGACTAGAACGGATTTTCACCATGTTAGCCACCGCCTTCAGACGGTCCGCACAGGACACGGATTCAGCAGTCGGAGGGGCGGAGGGAGGCGTGGCACTGTGCGCTGACCGGGGAGATTCTGGGGGCCTGTCCTGACTGTGTCCCCTGCGACTGTAAGGGGTGTTGCTGTGGTTTTGAAGTTTGCTCTTCCTCATCAGGCCCTTCAAGCGGCTCGAGGCCGTCCCATACACAGGAAGTGGCTCTTTATCCGGAGGCGGTGCCTTGGATGGAGAGGAACACTCACTGGGGGGTTTGTTAGAGTGCTGAGACATTGCCACACTCTGAAGCCGTGAGCTGAATGACTGGAGCAAGGACGCCAATAGGGTGCTCTCCCCGGCATGAGGAGATCCCTCTAGTGTTCCATTTTGCAGGCCTCCTACTTGGCCATTGAGCTCCATTGGGGGCGAAGTCATCCGCTGGCTGCCTGGATCATTCCAGGCTCCGGACCGCAGTAGGCGGGCTTTCTTCAGGTGCTGCGAAGAACCCAGTGTGGGCCCGTTAGTTCCAGCTTTGGGAGCCATTGGGCCATGATTGGGTAGTTGGAAGGGCCCGCCCACCTTGTCACCCTGCTCCTGGTTGCTGTGGGCAGCCTCAGACCTCCCGCTCGCCGTGGCCCCAGGCCCGGCTACCACTGGATGCATCAGTAAACCTTCCAGATAAGTTAGAACAGCTGAATCCTTGTGTGTCTCAGGGCCAGGCTCCTCCCCATGAGTCATGTTCAATACTAGGATCCCCTCGTATGGTTCAGCACTGCTACTGGGAAACAAATGTCCACTAGGTCATCTGGTTGACAGTGGCATGTACTTCCTAACCAAAAAGAAGTGTCTGCAGTGGGCCGGAGGATGCGCTGACCAGATGTGATCCCTTTCTGTAGTGGGCACAGTCAGCACTGTGGTGACACAGCATCCATGGCTGGAGGCAATCTGGGGCAGGTGGGCCTCCGAGGCATTGTTCTATGCCTTTAAACACGGTAGGATCCCAGAAGGCCAAGCTCCACGCTTATGCGAGGAGCAAGCGAGGAGTCAGCGGGATTTCACCACAAAGATGTTGACACATTCCGTGGCTTTGGATGTTTGGGATGTCTGTCGTGAGGCCTGGCTGTGGTCCTGTCAGTGGCGCCTTTCAGCTTTGCAGATCTCACATTGGGGACCTATAGGAGAGAGAGGGAGAGAGAGAAGAGAGAGAAACTGTGTGAGAAGCAGGGATTTGCACAGCACTATATCACATTCATTTCACCACCTTGTCTGCCATCTCTGTTACTTAGCAACATTTCAGATTGACTGCACACGGCTGCTTCTCCTCTCTGCACTCTCCCCTCACTGCCACCGAGCAGACGACAAATGCAGATTAGGTCTGATTGGATCCAAATTGAAAATGCAAGCCCACTACCTTGAAAACATTCAGGTCTTGAGCTGTAAGCCCCTCACAGCGATGTCTTTCAAAAGTGAAGGGCCTTGTGAGAGCTGTGAATAATTTCTTATGCAGCTTGTCATTTCAGTGGATTATCCCCCCTACCCCCACCTCCCCACACCACCTCCTGCTCCTTATGCACTTGAGCAGCATCTCACACGACGCAACCCTCCACACAAAGCAGGAGCCGCCCACCCGCCCACTCATCCACCCACCAAACCATCCACCCACCCACAAGTAAGCATTGAGCATGCATGCCAAGACACAAGCATGAATATGCACATGAAGACATACATGTGCACGCATACTCTGTCGCAGATTAAGTAAAAAACGGTCTGGTGGCTCAGTCTCAGGTATTTTTTTCTCCCACAACTGGCGAGCTGTGAATCCTCAAAAGGCTTAGCTCCTTTGCGCCCGGGTTGCTTTTAAATCAAGAGACAAAAGCAAAACATGAGCGGACTTTATGCGATGCGACTCGTGTTTTCGCGTACAGTACAAAGGCAGTGGGGGCATCACAGCGAGAATACAGCTAACAGACAAGCTGCACTTGACTGTCAAGTGTGTGTGTGTGTGTGTGTGTGTGTGTGTGTGTGTGTGTGTGTGTCGAGGGGTGGCTTCAGGATCAGGTGCACCTGTCAGACCGCGCCACTGTCAGGAGGGCAGAGTCGGTGACACTGGGGTGAGCATTGTGCCAGTTGCCATGACAGTTTCAGCGGCGCTGCCCTGGGAGACCTCTGCTCTGAACCCTGTCAGCGCGGTTTCCGTGGATACAGGACACCTCCGACAGTCCTGGCCGCGTCCCATAAAGGTTAATTAATACAGAGCTTCCCCCTTCGCCTCAGCTGCTGTCCGTGTCCTTTACCGAGGCCGCCCTCACCTTTGGTGTCCGCTGAGTGGACCGACATAGCAGGTCACACAACAGGACAGCAGCCCTTGATTATGACGAGAGGCCATGGCAACACGCGGCCACCGGCCTAAATACTTCACAGAGAGCAGTAGCCAGGGCCAAAAACAACAAAGCTGCAGGGTTCTAATCACGCTGAAATCCATCACGGTGGCCAAGGTCCACAGGTTGTCATGACAGTCAGGGCAAAGAGGTGGCACTTTTAATGCCACCTTGAAAAAGGAGCTGGGATTAGGAGCTGGATTCAAGTTGATCAGAGCGCAATTAAGTCTGAGTGGCAGCAGGAAAACAGGTTGGCGGCTTTTACAAGACGCGACAATGCATCGAATATAATCATTTAACCGAGATTGGCCCATCGGCGGCAATTACAGTTCAAGGCCATTTAAAAGCGGCTGACCTAAATTTGACAACAACAAAAGCCAACCTGGTCATACTGGGCCATCTGACGTCTGCTGTCATGCTAATCTTAGATGCTCAGGATTAGGGCTATTTTCCCGCCAGTGAGCTTAGCGCAATTATAATAGAATGCCCTGTAACACCGCGTTTGATCAGGGCGGTAAACACGTACACATGTTTACCTTCAACACCGGCCCGGCTACGTAACTAATATGCTGTGATCTCAGTTAGCCTAAGAGGAAAATGGAAAAGAAACACTGACACAGTTTCCAGCATGAGAAATGCTGTTAATCTCTCTGCCGCTGGCAGTGAACCTTTGGATTTACAGTTGACCTTGTTGATGATTTTGCCCAAAGAAACTTCAATACAGAGCAGACAAGGCGGCACAGGGACACTATGACACTGCACTCTGCTAGTTAATATACAACAGAGCCACTGCGTTCACTATCTCACACAAAGCACAAATAACTCCTGGAACAAAGTGGGGACCTTCAGGCTCTTGAGAGACACGGAATGACGGAGCCAGTGTCAAAAAGCTCGACGACAGCAAGGGCAAGAAAAAATATGTTCCCCTCAGTGACAGAGCTCGGTTAACAAACAAATGACCTTAATATAGGGAACGCTGTCCTCTGTGCCGAGCCCCTAAAGCACACGGCCCTCCTCCTCTCCCTCTCCCAATGTGTGATGTGTGCATTACTATTACATTATCTCCCCCGGTGTATACATTGGAAATGACCTTACACATCTGTTAACATGTCATCTCATTGGTGGTGGCACCCAAAAAGCCTGACCTCCACCCCCCCTTTTCCCTCCTCCCCCACCGCACAGCACAGATGAGCTGCTCTACGGTTTCTGTGGTGATTATCCATTATCCTTGACAATGTCAGCCAATGACAGAGCAGGCGCCATTCTAAAGTGATTTTTACCCCTACAGTCGGCCACGTACGTGGGAGAGGGAGGGCAAAGTGATGGGGAGGTGGGAGGGGGTGAAAGCGCTATCCTCCACTGGCTGCTCGGGCGCTCCGTGTGTTTCTCTCCTCTTGTCCTCTTCCCTCCCTCTCGTGCCGAACAGACACCGGGAACAGGAAAGGTCACTGCACTCTCAGCCGCCGCCGGAGTTCCATAGAATTACCGGGCAGGCCAACGTAAAAACGTGCCGATGCAGATGTCAAGGATTGGATCTCGTTATGTGACCTTCATTCCCTCTGTTGACCTCCAGACTACACCCACTGACACACAGCCATGTTTGATCCAGATTTTTTTTTTTTTTAAATCATAAAAAAGTGACTTCATGAATGACCTTCATTGTCTGGAATGGTAATCCATTTAAAATGTATGAGACCAAACAAAAGAATTAAAAAAAGGGGAAGAGCCAAAAGGAGTGGCAGTTAAAGTCAAGGTCATTCACTCCGCCAAGGCTTTTCCACTTGACGCAACAGCTGGTGTCCATGCAAAGCTCTGGGCGTTAATAAAAAGTGACAATGCTGCCCAAGCGGTGTGTATTACTAATGTCTGACACCAGCCTGGCAGATGTGTTCTCCCTGCATTTAAGGGGAGTCAAGGTTAAAGGAATTTAAGAAGGAGAGGCGATGCCTAAACACCATTATATCATGTAATCTGCGGCCCAACTCGGCTGCACATACTCAACGGGGAAGCTCACTTACACATGCGGTGTGACCGCTATTTGTAAATCCAATATGGCCTGACATGATTAAATAAGACAAAACATAAGCTACCTGACCAAACGCCGTTGCTCCGGGCCCTTTCTACCGCGAGTGAACGAGTGCGCCGGAGGAAAGTTGAATTAAAAGCTCTTTGTTCACCTTGAGAGAGGTAAACAAGAAGAACAACACGCTCCCGAACAGCGGGAGAGCCGGAGCAAGAAAATGTTTCTTGCAGATAAGTCAATCAGGACAAAATAACAATGCAACGCAACACAGACATGCGCGCCCACACAATGAAAACTGGGGCACTCTGACCCACTTCTAAAGATGCATTGACCAAACAAGTCATGCATAGTGCGCACATGCCTCCGTGTGCGCACACAAACACAAACATAGAGAAAGACCCGTGGATGTACCCCACATACAGGAAATGTGAGACACGGATAAGTCAGAACTCTTGTGTTAAGTAGCACAGGCGATCCATTGGGGGAGAAAGAAATCCTCCCACTCAGAGCACTTGCGTGTGAAGGAACAGTGTGTGATGACTGAGTGCTAAGATTTCAGACAAAATGGGACCAGAGTGTGAGGGGTTCTCGGCCTGCAGCTGGCCTTGGATGAGGAGCGCGGGGGCGGATTTTAACTTCATCTGTGCTCATCAGTACAAAGAGTTCTTGGGGTCGAGAGAGAGAGAGAGAGAGAGAGAGTGAGAGAGAAAGAGAGAGAGAGAAGAGGAATTTGTGCACGCTGATGAGTCATGTAAGCGGTTCTGAGCCCAGCTGACTGGCGAAGGACCCGGTCAAAGGAGCGATGAGATCATTGCTCTTTATCGTGGACCTCGACAGACCCCCCCCCCCCCCCACCTTTCTTCTTTTTTTTCACCTTGCATGCACAGGCTTTTGCACGGCGGCTGCTTACGGAAAAATGTTTGTGTCCACAGTAAATATTTGTGTGCCATTTGGAAGACCCACCCAAGGGCCATTTCCTGAGTGGCTGAGAATTAGTGCATCAATTAAACACACACAACACACAAACACACATTCCTCCTTAATGAGCCGTGGCCGCCATCAATCTATACCTCGTTCATTTCTATTGGGCTCCGAGGTAATCTTCCGCTTCCATCGGCCGTCCAAAATGGTGCTCATTTCCCTTCCTGAAACAACACACATTTTCCATTTGTAAACACCGGTGCTGGAAACCGGAGCAGATGATCGCCCCGCGGCCGGCGTCGCCGAGAGGCCGAGCTCGGCTCTCGCGGCAGACTGCAGCGGTGATGTCTGAGGGAAATGGGCCACTTTGTGATTGAGATCAAATGTCCCACTGTCAGGCGGCCCTGAAAGCTGGATAAAACCAGCTAAAAAAAACCTGTGGCCTTTAATGAATCATTTCCATAATATCCTTGGCATCCGCCCTAAGAGGGCTATTGCCGTGAGTCAGCAGGATGGCTGCCTTTACTGGGTTAAAAAAAGAGTGCTGCTACTCTTTTTTTAAACGGTTTGGAGTAATGCGGTGTGTGGCAGAGGTCTCAGTGACAGAAAGGAAGAGGACATATCTCTGTTATCATTTTGCTTTTCATAATGCTCCCATTGACCTACTTTCTGTTTTTTTCAAATCGCCCTAATTCTTGCTCAGAGTGAGGCTGGAGAATGATAACGCTGGGTACGGGGGCTGTGAAGGGACACTTCGCCACCGCGAGCAAAAACACCAGTTGTGTTGCAATTAGGAATCCAGTCCTATTCAAAGTCACACAATTAATGGGAGCCTTTAAATCAATTAGGTACATTTAACCCAATAAAGTATAAAACAATTATGTGTAACCTTTTCTGGGGGAAAGCTCTCGAGCAGCATCAATCCAGTTGGCAGGGCCGAGCGGAGCACATGCCAACCAACAGGAGACTTCAATAAGATTAGTCCTACACCTGGACTCCATGCCCAAACCCAGTGCTCACACAGCAATGGCTGCTGGTCCAGGTTCATGAGCAACCCCCCCCCTTTAGATACCAGTTTCTAACAAGGAGGCGGAATATGGTAATGGACCTTATTATCTCCTAGACCGAAATACTGAAGAGGCACGATGCAGTAACACGGTGTACACTAACAGTTTATAAGGATATGTGCCGTATCCTTATAAACTTGAGCGCAAGGCTTTTATAGAACATTGATAAAGCACGCAACAATCTGCTTGCCCTCCTGCCACCCCGGAGGACCTTGAACCGCCCTGCTGCCTTGTTACGCAACCTGGAGAAGACCCAAGTGTCCGCTTTAGGCAGGCCCCCACAGCCTTTTCAAGTTCACGTTGCGAGACGGTTTCCTCACGAGCAAAACAAGTCATTTCAACGAGTTATGGAGCTCAGATAACCGGGGGATTGTAATGGACTAACTGCCGCCCGGTGCTGCTGCACATGCATGTAGGCGCTCCATGGGACCTAAATAAGACAAATGTAGTTGTGACCTCCGCTATCTTCCTCTCTGCACAATAAGGGTGAAGGACGATGACTATACAGTGGTGGACCATTATCGTACGATATGTGGACGTGACCTCAATCTTTTTTACCCGGTGTGTTTACGAGTGTGTTTGTCACCCACATTTTAGCTGGCATGGCGTGATGCCAGAATGAACAGCAGCGTTTTCCCTCCACCATAAAAGAGACTTGGACATTGCACATGTTTGTCAACAGAGCCTGAGAGTCCATTTAATGTATTGTTTTGCTTCTGTGCTTTAATATAATTTCTTGTTTTTATATTAGAATATTTTCATATTTCTTTCAAAAATCTAATTCCAATGTCGGAATATTCTTAAGCATTTAAAGCTCACATCTCTTTGACAGAGGGCAGAGCTGTTTTATTGCGCTATTATGTCATTATATCATCATATCAGTGGCAATAAATGGTGGGAACGTGACAATAATCATGTTAATTGTGACAGGCCTACACTTAACTGGAGCTGACCAAAGCGGTGAGTAAACATGAGTTATTCCCAGAGAATCTGTTACTGTACGGAAAACAGGCCGATTCTTCAGGAATACGAAGGTTTACATCCACCATCAAAGAGTACTGGAAGCCACCATAGCTCTATGCAAAGTCCAGTATTTAAAAAGTAACTGTAAATCCATAACCCTCATAAAGAGCTCCACTGTTAGACAGCTGAAAAGCTTCATTTAAAATCCCCATCGCAATGTAACGTGACATAAGAAGGTCCTCAGCGATGACGACCTCCACAGATGATGGAACAACTGACCCCACAATTACCGGGTGGGTTCTGAAGGTGTTTTATTAAAAAACACTGCCAATATGACGGACTGTTTTCTGGGCTTGAGAGTTAGATATGAACAAAATGTAAAACAAAAGAAAATGATCAGAATGCAAATACACAAGATGAGCTAAAATACAGCTAAAAGTACAGTTTCCACATGCATTAAATAACGCTGGAAGTTAAGGTGTTACATTTCCAACAAAATCTGTCTTTGTGTGCTTAAAAGTATTATTTTTTTCTCCTTCAAGTGCGCCAAGATCACTGTGATCTCCACTTGAACCGGAGATAAATCCATTTTCCTTCCACAGATTAGGGCAGAACCCACTTTATTTAGCCTGACCTCCTCCTTATATTCAAACCGTCACACACACACACACACACACACACACACACACACACACACACACACACACACACACACACACACACACACACACACACACACACACACACACACACACTTTCTACAATATAAAAAGACGCTCCTCGTATCGCCCAGTGTTTGTGGATGAGCCGTCCTGGTCGGGAACTCATTATTACAAAATATGACCTCAGACATATGCCTTCACTGCCTCTCTCGATAGTCCACACCGGCCATATTTAATTGGGCGGAGAAAAATTATTAGTGGAATAAACCAGTTCAATGGTTTTTGGCAGAACAATGGTTTGGTTCGGAGGGACTATTTATCTGTGCGCATCGCGTCAGGCGTAGGTATACGTAGTCCTAATCATACATATACATATATATCATGATTTAACCTCGTGATCCGTGCAGTGGCTACTGATTATTGACAACACGGGGCGTGCTACTAACACACTGAACTGATCAGTGTAGTTGGCTCTGAACTGGAATTTCACAGTGAAACCATGTTGTGGGTTATGAAAGTAATCAGTAAGAAGAAGTATCTCAAGATGGAGTCGTTTTTCTTTTTACGCTCAGGTCCAGTCCCCAGTGAAGGAAGGGAGAGGGGCGGGTGTCAAGAGTTCAAACTGTTCCTGGTTTCCTGTCCAAGTAGAGGTTAAAACCCTCTTAACACCAAAGCAGTTTTGGGGCGGTTTTTCTTCTTTCCGTTATATTTTACTCCCCGTCACTTTGATTTTCACTGCAATATGAAAGTCCTGAATCTCTGGAGAAACAGAACAATCAAGGCGAGAAGTAGAGATAACACAAATACGTATTTTGTCTCGTATATGTATGAGCAAGTGTTATTGTCACGTGACTGTTGGTCCCAGCTTAGTTGAGCTGAGGAGCTCAGAACTTCATTCATTGTCTTTTACAGGATGCAGTCAATTCAAACACCTTATCAGGGACAAGACTATCAATGAGGCACTTAAAGTAACATTATTTTGATGAGGTATCCCCATTTTTGAGTTTGGTTGCTTCTTTTCTTTCACCATTTTGGTTGCTTCTATTGCGAGAAGCGTTTGTCCCGCATAATGTGCTCAAAGACCGGCAAAAAGATGAAAATCCGATGATGATGATGTGTTTGTTTAGTTTCGGTGATGGTTTAAAGAAAACCGGGGATTCAATTCAATTATATTTATTTTTATCTAGCCCAGAATCACAAATTTGCCTCAGTGGGCTTTACAATCTGTACACATACGAGAGCGTTTCAGAGGGTTAACTTCAATAAACGGCCTTCACCTGGCAGCCCAGGTGTCCCTGATCGAGCAGCAGGAAGGAAAACCAGCAGGAGATGGCTGGAAAATAATTTAAAAAAGAAAGAAGAATTGAATCCTTTGTTGCCTTGAAAACGACCAGGTTGCTTTTTACGGTAACCAAGAGGACCGCACCAAACTGTCAGTGGAGACGGGGACGAGCGCGGGGGCTGAGGCTCGCGGGGAAAGAGAGAGAGGGAGTCCGTCTTCCCTCGGACCCACCATCGCCGATTATACGAGAAGGGGGGTGAAGGGTACGACCGGCAGCCGGGCAGCAACAGGCCCGTTATGTCCCCATAACGAAGGAAAGGGGACAGGACGGCGGCAACTGAAGAAAAGTTCCCAACAGAGTATAAAAACCCACAGTGAGCCGATTGCTAACACGCCTCCTCTGCGGCGGTTGGGAGGCGAACGCAGACACACATGGTGCCCCCCGTACCTTGTCATCCTTAGCTGTGGAGGCCGATACAGGTAAAGTGCAGTAATCAATTTGCTCTACTGGCAGGAGTGCTCCTCCAGAATACTAATCAGGCCTCCTGCCCCCCTCCCCCCATCTTCTTCCTCTCGCCATCCCTCCAACACCCCCACCTTCTCCTTCACCTTTCTCATGACTTGACACCCCCCCCCCCACCACCACCTCTCCAGTGCCCCAGACCTGACCAAATGCTAAAGGAGGGCGGGCTGTCTTCTGCACAGATAACTGCTGCCACTAATCAAGCCTACGTGCACCGGGGCGTGGGATTAAAAGAGCTTGCACAGCTTGACTCAGGCACTGAGATGTGTTGGCGTGCACGCACGCACACACACACACGAGGTCAAAATGAAAACCTATAGGGAAGCCAGCAGCGTCTTGTCCTAGAAACGCACACAAACACACGAGCCTCAGACGAGCAAACAACACAACAAGGTCAACTTAAAAGCTGATGTTCGGCGAACATTCTCGCCGCTATAAAAGAACACACACACAAGAAGATTAGATCTAAATTTACTCCGCCAGTCAGAGCGGGACTCGGTGGTGAGCCACCCGTCTCTATCTCTCTCAGAACACATGTCACGCAGGGAGCAGCAGTGTTGTGCAGTGTCTAAAGCGGGGGTGGAGGTGGGGTGGGGAGACAAACTGAACTGTGAATTGACAGGGCCTTAATTCCCATTCGTTTTTCATTTGTAGGGACGGCTTACAAGAAAGAAGGGGGGGAAGAGGAGGTGGGGGTCTCTACACCATATCAAACACAGACCGGAGTTGCCTGGAGGCTGTAACTAAGCGCCCTCGATGTTACACCGCGTGCACACACATGTGTGTATATATACACACACACACACACACACACACACACACACACACACACACAGGCGATAGGAGTGTGTGACGGGGAGAGAGGGAGAGAGCGAGAGAGACAACGCCACCCTATGCATCGGCAGGGATATTTCATTATGTACATAACGAGTGCCATTAATCGCTCTTAACAAGAGGACACAACCTCACCTTGGCAGTCTCTCACACACACACACACACACACAGACACACACACACACACACACAGACACACACAGCGGGGAAGGTGGGTTGGGGGGGGGGGGGCATGGAAATATCTACAGTGCGCGCAGAAATTAAAATTCATCACACTGAGAATCCGCCGCCTACTTTTGACCGAGCGCATCGCGGTCCCCCTGAGGTGGGAGGAGGAGGGGGGGGGTTGCGGAGGCAAGCCAGCGGTCACGTAGGCGCTCATCTGATGGAGACGCGTAAAAACACATAAAAAAAGAGGAAATAAATATATAAATACAAGTGTGTGGGTGTCGGGTGGGTGGGGGAGCGAAATGCCGCAGTGGCGGTTGCCAGCGGGGGCTCGTGCCCTTGACATACTGACACGGGCAGGGTGGGGGTGGGGGGTAGCCGTCATGTGACACTCTTGTCACTCGCCTCATCACCCGCCCGCCCGCCCTGCCACCTGGCAGCCTCCCCCCCGCCCGCCCCTCCCTCTGAATTTATTGCCCACCTTCGTGCGACCTCATCCTCCGCTGACCTGACTCCGCTTTGGCCCCCCACCGCCCACCCATGCCCACTGCCACCCCCACCCATCCTGCCCCTCTGCAGTCCCAACACCCCGTCCGCCCCACCCCTAGTGCTCTGTCCCCCTCCCCTTGCGGCTGTGCAGCAAGGTCAGGCAGGTCACCGTGTCCTCATCTGTAATCCGCTGCCATTCGTCAGCAGCCCCGGCCCGGGCAGGAGGAGAGAGAGGAGAGGGAGGAGAGGCAGAGCTCCGACGAGGGGAGAATGCCCAATTAGGCAGCTGTCACACACACACACAGACACACACACACGCACACGCACACAGCTCAGCATAGCAGAGCAGGGAGATAGAAAGAGGGGAGGGAGCGAGCAAGGCTGCAGAATCAGCCTACTGTCCACAGACGGGGTGGGTGGGTGTAGGGAGAGGGGGGGGAGGTGTACATGCATCCTTTCAGCTATGAGTGTCTGTGTATTGTTATGTTGTGCAGTTTGGGGGTGGGTGGAGAGGGAGGCGGGGGGTCAGCAACAGTTTAGACATATATGACCGTTATCCGAGGCATGTCAACGGGAGGGGCTGACTTTTGAGGATGCAAGTGAAATTTGATGGAAGGGCAACCACTCTCAAAATGAGACCAGACCAGAGTGGGCACCTCTCCTGTCTAACCACAAGATGGATGAGATGATCAGGGAGGAGTTGCCGGGCGCTGCTGGGGACAGAAAAACACCTAATTGCCAGTTAAACTAATCTGAAGGCCGGGTCAGACGGAGTGGATGTTCTTTACAGTACCAGACGAGCTGCACATATCAAACGGGTGACAAACGCCCCGTGATTGGATCGTTCATCACCGGCGAACACATCTGTTTTTGAGTAATGGGGAAACTAATCAGCGAAAATGATACAAAGACGACGCCACGCCGGGGAACCGTGGGGAGATTTACACCGGAGCGATTCAGGACTCGAGCCCCGCACCTATTGATTGTTTGGCCCAACGTGCTTCCTCCTTTAATCAGAAGAAATAGTCAAACTGGTGCCATGCCAGCACGGGGGGAAGGAAGGAGGGGTGGGTGGGGGGGTTGGTGGAGCTTCAAAATCCAGCTTTGAGTGGTTGCTGTTCGAAAGGATTGCATCACAAGTGCGAGGGACACTTATCCCGTAAATCCTGTCTGAGTACAAAGTACAGTTCATGGAGACTTAGACTAGATGTCATGGGGGCTGGATGCATACATTTCTTCGCCCCCGGAGCTCCAGGTGCCTGGGGACAGGCGTCCTCCCTGCTCCACACACACAGAATGGAGTGCAGACCGGTCGCATTAATGTAGTTTGAGCATGCAAAGGGGATAAACACTGAAATCCCCGAGCAACGCTCCACAGACGGGACTCTCCCTGCTGCAATTTGAATGTCAATTTATTATTCATCACTCGAAGTGACCTGTTTCAAGGTACCAACGCTCACCCTCATTTTGTTTCTGAATACTGTGGCAAAATACAAAACCACCCTTCACCGTTTGGTTAGGCAGCTGGGCACGCAACCTGTTACAGTCATGTGACGTTTTATGCAAGTGTCATTCACTACAGGTTACATTGCAGTTACTTATCACAGTAACGCACCGTTTGGTCTCTCTGCATCCAGCTAGTCGTCCAGTACAGACTGGTCCAGGACGTGCTAGCTGGATGCAGCGGCTTGAGGTGGTGGTTTCTTGAAAAAGAAAAATTATAGAAAACTCCCCCAAAATAACTTATCATAGCCACAAGCTGTGAAAAAGCGACATTATTGTCAGATTTACTTACAGGTGTCCGACCTTCCGCGAACACATCTTGTGTGACTGCAACGGGTTCAGGTAGGAGAAGCTTTGTTTATCAGTCACTTTATTCTATATACGTCTTTTAAAAATGTAGACTATACCGTTTGCGCTAACAAGATTATGTAAAAAACATAACATTCTGCCCTTCTCATCGCAATTGCGAAACTATGAATGACTCAGTTGGGACAAACAGTCAATTGACAAAAACTCCTTGAAAGTTTCACTGACCTGAAGGCGTTCATACAGACACAGAGACAGAAGCGGCCAGGAGAAAATGTGAGTTGAGCTTGTAGAAATAGTTCACTATGTATAACGTGTGGCGCCTCAATTGTATTTTCCAATACTGGAAACACTTGTGGGCACTGATTTCTGTCATCAGAACTGTGTTCCGCCGCTCTAAAGACATGTTTGAGTTTGCTCTACTTCTGGCCATGACTGTGCCGTTTCCACCGAGTTGCAGGAGTCGCACACTGCAGAGAAAAACAAGGCCACAGTGAGTCAAATGTGACGGGAGCAACCAGAAAAAAAAGATGGAGACGTGGAGACACTTACTCAACGCCATTTTCTAGTGGTGGCATTAGTGTAAAGACATAGTGCAAATAATCCTAGTTTGATTTTACAGAATATAAAAAGGTTTTCTGAAGACAGAAAAAGTTGAATTTGACATGAAACACAATTTATTTCACGACACATCTAAATATATAACATAGTATGTTATGTATTCTACTTTGTGACAATGTAAAAGGCGATTGAAAGGCAAGAGACTAAAGAAACTGTGATGTTTCTTCAGGTCACTGTCACGCCCCTATCAGGTCCCGCAGACACACCACAAGGCCTTCTGGGAGTACTGGAGTCATTTCTGTTGGGCTGTCTCACCGCGCGGTTCCACCCACATCTCTTGATTGTTATTATAATGACTCAGTGTTTTGTCGGCCAGTTCCTTGCTCCGCTCCTTCACCACTGAAAGTACCTAAAGTGCTCCCAAAGTCTAAAGATTGTAATCTGCGATGTCATATTGATGCATGGCCCAAAGCGGCTCCATTAGCGGTCGGGGAGACTGACTTTGTGGACTCATACGATGTCTGCCTGTACTTTTTTACATCTACAAGGGAATTTAGATGATAGTCGAGGCTATTAGTTCTGTTCCAGAAACCATAGCCTTATCTTTGTCCAAAAAAAAAAAATCAGCCCCATTACTTTCACCTTGTACTTTTTTTTCCAATCCTTTGTATGTTGGTGTGAAATCTTAGGTGAGGAGGTGTTTCTCATTTCTGGCTAAGGATGATAAAAACCGTATTAGTCGAGAGGTAATAACACACTCTCAAGGCCACATTTTTGGGCTGTATAAAAATAATAACTGGATTCTATTAATAATGTGATACTTTAGTGAGTGAAAGCCTCTTCACTCTCCCAGACAGAGGGAGGTCAGAGGTCAGCTCCATGGCCAAGTCTCTGGGCTGGAGCGGGTGGTGATGCAGTGTTTCTCTGAAGGAGAGACAAACATCCTGTTCTTCATGTACTGGCTGATTTAGAGATTGTCTTCTTTCAGACCAGAGGAAATAAATCATCTTAAATACACATCAGGTGTTTCCTTTACTGCTTTGTGTCTCTACATTTATCTCCAACTCACCATTAAATATGGCCTCATTGGCCGATTTACACCTAACATTCATAGAAACATTTATGTCTAAATGTCAGTAATTAACTGCAGAAGTTTCATGTTGATATCAGTTATTTATTTGACCACTTTAGCTATAGAGTCTTCATAATGTAATTTAACAAACCATCTCTTTAAGGGTTGTTTTCTCTTAAGGAGTTATTTCTCAGACTGATCCATAAATCTCACTTCAGCAGCTTTCACATCCATCAAACTTTACACTTCCCTTCCCACATATATTCTGAGGGTTTCTACAGAGGGGTTTGTTCATATGACGCTCAGAGTCTGATTCACACAACATAATATTACTAAAAACATGACCAAAATGTTACATTTTTTAATGAATGTCTGTTGACAGTCTTTTCTGATTTACAAAGAGATATTCCAAATCCTCTCTTTTAAAAATACCAGTGACTGTAATATGTCAACAAAATGACTTTGCAACCTGGCTTCATCTAATATTTAACAGAGATGAATGCAAATTGACAGATGTTTGATAAGATAACGGTTCATTGGCATATTGCAACACATTTGATCTTTTCCAGTTGATCTTTATGAGTTACTTGTTTTACCGTTCACCTGTCTAGCCTCATTATTATTCAGTACAGCCTTCTGTACCAACAGGGACTTGCTCTCACGTCCTCTCGGGCCGTCTCTGAGCGCACCTGTCCGCCGCCTTACGAGCAACCCTGATGTGCGCTGTGGTAGGACGAGCCGCTGCAGCACCGTGTAATGGGCCCTGCAAGCCGATACCCGATTGACCGATGGACACGTGGCGACAATGTAAACAAAAAGTGGACGAGCGCGTTTACACGGCGTTCTCGGTGCGACTGCTCAACATCCGGTGACGAGTGCACTTGATGGCTGCTCATGGCGATGTGTACAGAAACCGCTATTGATTGACAGGTTGACTTTGTAATATCTGTGGAGGGACGGCAGATGGAAAAGCGCCTTGCGACCAACTCGCGGCAACAGGGATAATTCAATGTATGAACAAATAAATAAAACGTCATAGGGGCAGAAAGAAACGCACATACATAGAAGAGATATGTTGACCTTTTTCTGTCACACTACAGGTCTTGTTTCAGGGTTTCCAAACACATAAGCGAAATATTAGCAGCATATTGCAACTTTTTATATGTGATTTATTGCCTTATGATCGACCAGGTATCCCTGAAACAGGAATAACCACCTTGAAGGTTGTATGCCCCCGTCAGCCAGTGTCATGTTGCATTTTAAAGCCATGACATTACTTAATCGTGTTTTCTAAATTATACATCTGTGTAACATTGTCCTTCTTGAGTTATGGCCCAAAAACCTGTTTTGAGAGGTCACAGTGACCTTCGGCCACCAATGCCTACAAAACCTAATCACTTCATCCTTCAAGTGGATGTTTGTGCCAAATTCGAAGACATTCCTGAGATATCAGACAAGCAGCATAATAAAGGCACATTACAGTGTAATAATCGCTATATTGACATGCCATAGTAGGAAAGGCATAGGTGTTGCTGATAGCATTAACAATGGCTCTGTTCTACGTTCTAAGTGTCCCAGTGAGCCGTGACAATACCAGGACCTTGAGACTGAAGCAGATAAATGGAACTTAGCAGTCATTCATTTTGTAATTCACGGCGGTGCTCTTCCTCCTGAAACCCGTTTAAAAAAAACATTCCTGAGTCCATCAAATGAACACTTCAGGAGCTGACAGGGAGTGCAGGAAAACATAGTTTTGCAGGCTTGGGTATAATCAGAACGCGGAGAAATTGTACCAGTTAAACGGTTAAACAGCACAGTCTGCTCTTTGATTCACATCAGCTAAAAAAAAAAAACACTTCATAATGTCTGAGCTGAAGGAAGAGCTTTTGGAAGCGTCCGCCATTGCTTCACTGTCCCTTTAAATAACTTTTTTTCCTCTCCCTCTTCTCTACTCCCCCCCCCCCTCTTCAAGGTTTATCACTGTGACTTCTTCTCTCTTCCATCTTTTCCCCTTACACACGCGCACACACACGCACACGCACACACACACACACACACACACACACACACAGTGTGGCTGGCAACTACAAAGCAGTTAGCCAAGCATCTCTTGGCTCCGAGCAGAGAGAATAAGACACTCTCATTACTGCCCTTAAAAAGCTCCTGCCCTCACAGAATAAAATAAGAAAATCCACTGTGGACCCAGACGGCGGTGCAGAAAAGTCACAGGAAAAGATTTGAGGAGTTAAAGGCCATTTTTTCCCCTTCCAACTCAATTCTCTGCGTGTGCGTGCATGTCTGTGGTTTGATGGTTTCTGCTCCCCCCCCACCCCCCCTCGGTTCCCCTTTCCTGTTCCTCTTTAATGTCACAGGGCTGGCTCATATGACCTTGAGCAGCAGCGTTGGCACGGCAAGAGCGAGAGCTGCCTCGCCTGCGGGCGCCCTTGAACTGGATCTGCGAGACAAAAAAAAAAAGAAGAAAAACCTTCACGCGGCCTGATAGACATCTCAGCCCTCCTCCTACCCCCCACCCCCCTTTCCCTCACCCCATCCTACCCCCTCTCTTTCTCCACCGCTCTTTTATTCAATCTACGCCACTTCTTATCTGTTTCCCCTGGTGGGAAGAAATTTATCAGAATGCTGTATCTTTAACCTCGCTGTCGGACTAGATAGATAGAAACGGAATTTCAAAATGTCTGACTGGCCTGCACAGATTTATTTTTAAACCTCCTCCTTATTGCACAAGGCCTGCGTCGTTTCAGGGTAAGGAGATTGGGGTGGCGGAGGGGAGGGGGGGGTCTCTTTATGGAATACACCTGCGTGAGGAAATGGCCATCCAGCCCAGAAGTGTTGTTTACATACTAGGAAATTCCAGTCTATTTCTCCCTCCCTGCTCCGCTCCGAGTCGTTGGCACACGGCGACCTGGAGCTTCAAAACAAACAACCCCAACCCCTCCGCTCCAAGGATGAGCGCCCGGGTCGCCGGCCAATCAAGATTCTACGACTACGACAGTGGGGCGGCGCCCGGGAGCCTGTGTTTTGACAGGTTGACGATGACCCGCCGTGTCCCCGAATGAAGACCTCTGGATTTCCAAAGTAAACACCATGGTGCATAGTCCAAAGTCTGGGCCCGCTCCTGCATGACAGCTGAGTCTACTGTAAAAGGCACAAAGAAGGGTTGTTTTTTTTTTGGTTTTGTTTTTATCAGCGCGCAAACATTGCGGCACCCTCCTTGCAACGGCGACTCGGGGCCACCAGGGTTCAAGTGATACAGTCAATATTTGCATTGCCCTGTTAGAGGCAATGTGTTCAATACTGGGCGTATTCACAAGAAAAAGAACCTTTTATTTCGAGCTGAACGCGCACACACCACGCAACAGCATGTCTGTGTGTGTCTCTGTGTGTGTGTGTGTGTGTGTGTGTGTGTGTGTGTGTGTGTGTGTGTGTGTGTACTGCACTGGAGGTCTGGGCACTCTGCGACTGGCCCAGCCCTCCTGCTGGTACTCTTCATGCCTGACCTTTTAGAAACTGTAATGTTATCACATGTCACACGCAGGCCTGCTGGAAACCATCTGCTAAAGGCACTGTGGTGGCTCCCTATCACCCAAAAAAATCACAAAAAAAAAAAAAAAAAACACTGGCTGGAGTGGCCGAGTACTGGTTCTGACTGGTTTGCTGCTCAGCGTGTCTCACCTTCACAAGGCAGACGGCGCACTCCCCCTCAGAGGCTGCCGTTGAGCGACGTGAGCCATGAGCAGTCTCTTCAATTAGCGCTAAGGGGCTTTCGCACGGAGACATGCCGCTCCGGGGGCTAAGAATAACAGGAGACGGGTCGTGCCCCCTCCCTCCCAGTGGCAGGGCTCGTGGCACCGAGAGGGGCCGGGGGCCTGCAGCTAACCGGAGTCTCACTGCTTATCCTCCCCCCCCCCACACATACACACCTCCGCGCCATGTTTAGCCCCACCTCGGGATATTATGTTATGTTTGCTAGTGCGACACCTTTGCTAATAGGGCTGTTTTTTGTTTTTTTTGCACAGAGCGAAACCAATATGATTAACATTTGTTTGCTCTAATATAGTGATACAAACTCTAATAAACTAGGTGTTTATGTGCTGTGGAATGTCATCAAAAAACTAAAATAAATAAATAAAAAAAGGCCCACTATGGACGCCCCCCCCCCCTTCCTCCCATGCAGAAGAGCCAAAAAAACAGACTCGTTTGTGGAGGCACCACAGCGTCCTGGGAGATTCATTACAGGCAGATTTGTTCCACATAGTGAAATACGAGTGAGCTCTGTTGCCTGAAAATTGCATTGCTCCATAAACGGACCCCGATGCAGGAATAAGCCCAGATTCTCTGACTTTTTTTTTTCTCCCCTTCTTCTATACGAGCTCAAAACAACAGCGACGGCAAGTATTTGTGATCAAAACCAGTGTTTATCCCGCTTTGTCTGTCGGAGACGTAGTGAGAAGACGCGGAGGATATGAAGGCTCAGACCCATTTCAAATCAATATCAAAACATGTATATGGTGGCTGTGGACAAATGCCCACCCACACGTCGAGGCCAGGATTCTGTAAACCTGACAGTACGTGCCTTCACAACACGCCTCGATACATCTCAGATCTTTTATCCGCTTGACCCTTCTCTTACTTGTGGACCTTCGGATCGGGGCCTTCTGTCTATTCCAGTCTCTCAGCTGAAGACTGAGGGGGACAGCCCAAAGGCGCTGGAACCTCCTGCCCGAGGAAAGTGGCTTTTTTTTTAATCTGACCTCAAAGTGTACTTTATCACACTGCCTGTCTGACTTTTATTCCATAAAAATATACTTTTACTATTTTAATTAGCATGTTTTTAGTTTCATAATGTTGTTGTTTTTTTTAAATTAGCTTTGCTATCTAAATACAGATATAATTATTTGAGCTCACAAAGGTTGCGTTGAGTTTCATTGTGATGCCTTCAAGCTCTCAGAAGACAATTTGTTGTGTTTTTCTTTTTGGTCGGAAAAAAAAAAAAACGACTCCCCCACCAGGGCTTATGTAGGCAAATGATCTCTTCGCATGTCTGGCAGTGGCACAGATGATATGCAAAGAGGCCGCTGCAGCTGAATAAGCATGCGTATCGGCCGTCTCTAAACCACAGCTGAACTCGGTACAGTGAATAACCTGACCTGAATTAGAGCCCGGCGAATCTAGGAGAGAGCGGCTTTCATTTAGGAAAAACAGCAGCCCGCGCGTCAGGGGAAGGGAAATGTGAATAGATCGGTGCTCCGAGCTTGTCAGGTCTGACTGCGGTAATCAAACGGTATTACTGGAGACTGAGACTGAGGGGGAGCGTATAGGAGGCTCCTGCGCTACTGTAAGGCTTACATGTGTGTGTTCATTTTTTTTGGGGGGGGGGGGGGGTGGTTGGGGGGGAGATGTGCGTCTGGAGAGCGAGGAGAGACCTCGGCTTGGGGCGTATAATCTATGGTTCATTTGCAGCTTTTCTCCTCAGCATGACAAGCCGTTTACAAGACGTAGCCTCTGCTGCTGACCCAGTTCTGAGTGGCTGCGTCCTGGCGACAGGGGCCTGCCTCCCCATCAGGCCCTGCTCCTCGTCTAACTGACGATAACACCGCCACCCTCTGCCTCCGTGAACTGCGGGGGAAAAAAAAAAAATAGGTCGCCCTGACCCACTTTCCTTTTTCTTCTTTCTTTTTTTTTCCTCTCTCTCTCTCTCTTTCCTCCTCCCTAACATCGTGCAAGGAGTGCTGCAGAGCATGATCGAGGGAGACAGTAGAAGGGAGAGGGAGACAAAGGAAGAAAAGAAGTTAAAAAAAAAGAGAAAAGAGAGAGAGACTCCTCTGTGATGAGTCCCTGCACTTTGGCAATGCGCTTCTGTGGCCTCTGGAACAGGAGGGGCGACCCTTATCAGTGGGCCAGCTGTGTGTTTGGCAAAAACACTCCCACGCCTTGATGCAACAATTGCACCCGAGGGTTAAACGCCACCTACAGGCCTCTCAAGCCCGCCTCCTGTTTTCTCCATCTCTTCTGGGTGGCCGTTATGTCATATCTTTCTCAGAATGCTAAATGGGATCCTATGCCTTATTTAAAACACAGCGCTTTTTTGCAGTCATCTAACACCCCGTGAAGGTATGGCATGTTGCCAAGGCCAGAAGAAAAAATATATATATATATTATGAGCCTCTCTCGCTAGGGGAGACGTTACGGGGAGGAGGGGGGAGGGGGCAAGCCGATCCGGGTGCTGCCCTAATGCCAGGTAGCACACGACACTGTCACCCCCCCCCCCCTCCTTCCTCCCGAATACCTCCGCGCTGCTTTGGACAGCTCATGATGCATCTCAGATCCTGCACGGTGCTCTCATGCAAACCCTCCCCTCGTTAAGCCGCGCTCAGTATCCCGGTAATACCCAAAGCGCTGCTTGGGCAGGGGGTGGGGGCTCCTCTGACAGAAGCTGAGGGTATCGCTCGTTTGTGACACATATTCCGCAACGCCCCTCGCATCGGCGCTTGAAGCCATTGTGAGCGGACCCAATCGACGCTGCACCTTTTGGCTGCCGATTTAAATATTAATGCACCGGCCAGGAAATCATCACTCACTCTCGTGCCTTGGTGTCGCTTGGCAACCACTGTTTAGCTTCTGTTCGAGAGCAATATTTGTCGGAGTGAGTGACATTTAATTATCACCTTTCCCCTTTAACTGAACTGAATGTAATTCTGTGCAACCGCAGCATGTATGTAATATGTTTTATTAGTAACAACAACCCCTCTCGAGCAGACTCTTTGAGCATTAGCGTGCCTCACGTTAGCGTCCTGGTGTCACAGATTGACCCGCACCAGAACATTAGTCTCACCAGATGCTAGCCGCTACATGTGTTTGCGTGTGTGCTCATTTGCTTCCGCCACGGTTTGACACTCCACACTACAAAAACCGGAGGAGGGTTGACCCGCCGCTAAACTCACGCCGGCCCGCTGCTAAGCCCCTGCGTGCCAACGGTGACCCAGTGCACACAGACATGTTGGTGCCTCTGAGACGAGTCATGGAGCTCGCTGCTCCACTTCCCTCTGCTGCCAGAACGCGCTGCAAATGCGGCGGGGTCGTGCTGGGCCTTACATTTCTGTTATCAAACGTACGACCTGCGGGGAGCAAAATGTCCGTTTGAGAAAGCGGAGTCGGGGTGTCAGGTCTCCTTATTCAACGAGGGTGCGGGGGCTGGCGTAGGTTCTAGTTCCAGTTGAGGGGGTGGATGTAGGTCAAGCCCTGACTCCTCATAAGCACCCAAGGTCAGTGCTGAATGGAAAGGAAGGTGGCTTAGAGAGAGAGAGAGAGAGAGAGAGAGAGAGAGAGAGAGAGAGAGAGAGAGAGAGAGAGAGAGAGACACCCTGGATAAACCACATTCATCTGGGTCTAGTGCCAGTACCAGCCTCAGACACGTAAACACAGTTACACAAGCACACAGCTCCTCTGTGCTAACCCCAGGTGTGTGTGTGTGTGTATGTGTGTTTGTGTGTGTGTGTGTCAATAAAGGATCTTGCATGTTATACAAGCTTGAAGTATCGGGGCAGGGTTGTTGTTGTTTTTTCCATGCAGTCAATTGGCAGTCAGGATTTATTTTATTATTTTTTTATAAATGGTTGTTCACGGTACTTTCACACAAAGTGAATACTACGAGACAAAAATCAACGCACCGTCTGAATAAAGGCATCAACCAATCGCGTTGTAAGGAATGGACAGTTTCAATGTACTCACGGTGGAGAACAACAAGTATTTTGTTACACCCATCAACCTTGACAAAGACAGCGCAGACCAGACCAACGCCTTATTTTCTTACTTTTCAAAATAAAAGCTCTGGACACATACTCTGCATATCTGGTCATTAGAGGGAGCGAAAATTCATTCCAAGAATTTTGCTCAAATAGAAACTCAATAAAGTAGTATAACTCAACAGGATCCTGCTAGTTGGTCCTCAGCCTGTGTGAATGCAGTGAAAACCTTTTATTGAAGAAACACTGCACCTGTTGCAATATCAAAATATTAATATATTATTAATATATCTCTTTCGACATAATACAGTGAAACAAGAAGACCTCTGATTGGCTGAAACTAAAACTTCAAAAGCTTAAGGTTCCTCTGGGCTGCTTGTGTGTGTGTGTACGCTAAAGGTGTATCCAGCCGGGCAGCTAACGTCTCTCTGATTTTAAATGTCAAGCCCTAGCAGGCGACCTTAATTTTAGTTGCATCAAACAAGACAACTCTCTGCACATAATCAAGGAAAGCTCATGAAGCGCTGGGGAACACCGTGGGGGGGGGGAGAGAAACCTGAAAGTGGACGGCCTCCACTCAAACTCGAGACAGCTCGAGAGGATTTGCAGCAAGGAATGGCAGAAAATCCCCCAAATCCAGGTGTGCAAAGCTTGTCGCGTCATATCCAGGAAGCTAGAAACGCTGCCAAAAGGTGCTTCAAAGGAGCACTGAGCCCTTTAAGCCCACACCCTAGCCCTATTTATTGTTTGAGTTGTGTTGAGAGGTTGTGCATGGGGATTATATGTTATTGTAGCCCTGATTTTTGTGTTTAATTTGATACCGAACATGTTTTTTTCTTGACCTTGTGACCTTATATAAAAAGGTCGGGTCTTGTTTCAGTTAAGACACTTGCAGACATGTCATGTTTTAACTTTGTCATTATGGGACATTTTGAGTAGATTGATAGGGAGAAATACATTTAAGCTCCTTTAGCATAAGGCTCTGATGAAAAGATGCGCATCACATATCTCCCCTACTCAAGCCTGTGTCCATCCTGACAAACTGAAGGTAGCCGTCTTGCATAATGGCTCACTCCTTCCAGTACACGATGGGTTCCTTTTAATAAAGCTAAGGACTGCGGTACGTTTCGGCATGTTTTCTAATAACGCTACAGCGTTGGAGAATCCTTGACATTTAGCTCCACAGAGTAAAGAAAAAGGACATCTCTGTGAAAACAAGAATGGAAATGAGTCTCCTTTTGTAGTTGCCTACAGACTCTGAGTGCAATCTCTCCTGTCTGACATTACATTACATTCAGATCAGGGCGTGGCTTAACAAGTCACCAGATGAACTTTCCTATTATTATCTCACGCTTATTTACAGTCGGTGCTCACATGAGTTGTTTTTTTTAAATCACCTTTTATATTGCTGAATTCTATTTGATTCCACGAGATGTTATATGGTACATTATGATGTGACATTTCAGCTCTTTATACAAATGTGAAGAATCACAACATTGAAAAATTGTGACCCTGCTTTTTTGTTATCAAATAACAAAAAAGATACTTTAAAAAAAAGTTAAGTTGCAGAGGCAGCATACTGGAACTTTCACTCACTCTGGGATTTTATGACTATATATATATATATATATATATATATATATATATATATATATATATATATTTGTGTCACAAAACACGCTAAATGGCGAGCAACCTCAAGGGATACAGTGCCTCCCTCCGGCGGTCCAGTTCTACCGCTCCAGTGGAAAGACACAGCCGCAGAAAGACTGGGATTCATTATAACCTGCTTAAACAGGGTGGGCTATCCCGATATACCCAGCCACATGGCGAAGGTATCCTGTGAGGAGGCAGAAACGTTACCGTAGTCGCACATAAAAATACTCTGAGGCAGGCGCAGTGGCGCGCTCCAAGGCGAGACACAGTGAGCCAGCGCGGTTTAAACAGCGGGGCAGCTGGAGGGAGTGAGCGGAGGCAACTGCAATAACACAGACGCTAGCAGCCAGCTCACTCGGGACATGAATCACTCTGGACATGAGACGACCTTTCCCTGACATATGCTGGTATCAGTGATTGAGAACTGAGAGGATGACTCAACCCGCCAGGTTTGTCACCACCAAGGTGGTGGTGGTGGGCGGAGGGGGGGCAACTTGTGGCCAGCCATTCTGAAATTCAGACGGGGGGGAAGCTGCTCTTCCATGGCGCGACCTTGACCTCGTTTGACCACGCAGCTGCATGTGTACGCGTCTCCGCCCCCCTCGTAGACATACAAGGTCAGGAGAGAGGATTGGGCAGGGGGGTGGTTGAAGGGTGTCACATGATTGGATCTCCTTCTGGAGAGTTGCTTAAAAAGCCTCCTCTGCAATCAGGTCAAGGTCACGCTCTCGCCTTAATGCCACAGGAAAAAGAAGAGGAGAGAGTGTGTGTGTGTATGTGTGTGTGTTGAGGAGAGCACAAAGAGAGATGACACGGAGGTGGGGGGGAAGGGGAGGCACGTACTCCTCTACATGTTCAGCAGTCCTTGCTAACTTGAAAACACAAGCTATGATTCTATTAGCCGTATTAATCTTCCTGCTTAGTGGACACTTTTATTCAAAGTCACTTACGCGATTATCACTCTTGCACATCTCCCTCCGTTGCTGCAGCTGGATATTTACTGGAGGAATCCAGGTTAATTGCCTTTGCTCAAGGGCAGAGGGGTGAGCAGGAGTATGAGCCAGCAATCTTTGGTCACCAGTCCATTTTCCCAAAGTAATAGGTCATACGGCTGCCCGGAGTCATCCGCCCCATCTCCTCTCAAATGGCCTCTCCGCCGCTGGCCGCCTTCTAACGCGGTTGGTTACGAGGAAGCTGCACTCCCGAGCCGCGGTCTTTTCAGTCTGTTTACCCAGCTCCAGCGAGGACGCCACCTCGCTAATGGATTCACAAGCGGGCTGGCGGTTCACAAAAGAACGGAGTGTTTTCGGGAAATTCCAGAAACCACTTTCAGGAAAAGAGGGCTATCTGGTCTGTGCCCGATGTCCTCGATCCACGCTTTGTGGTGTGGGAGTGCATTTTTTAATGAGACATTTAGACATTATTTAACCATGTTGTTAAAAGATGTTTTTTTTATTGAAAAGGGCAATGTGTATTTTGTGTATTCATTGACACATTTGAAATGGAGTGAAAGGTTTCTGTAAGCCGGTACAGGGCCGGTCTTTATTGATCGCGAGAGACAGACTCTTTTGGACGAACCACCAATCGGTTTGCTCGGAGGAACACAAAATTAGGTATTTCAAGAGGGATTCAGTGACATTCCTCCATTGGAAACTAATGCGCTGCAGATTCATGTGAACTCGCACTGCTCCGACTCTCCGCGGCCACCCGCACAGGTCCCTTGTTGCCCAGCAACCACTCAGCTCATCACCAGAAGCCAAAAAGTTACACAATTACAGCTCGAAGCCAAGAGGAATCAGGGGTGTGCGACAAGTACCATTCATTGCGTTACATCCAGCTTCTATCGGATGTGGGTGTGAGTGAATGAGGAAGAGGGGAAACCCCAGCTCCCGCGTTTCCCACCCATCCAGCAGAGACAAGCAACGTGACGGTCTGAAAACAACCCAAATGTTAACAGTACACAGTACATGAGCCGAGCAGCTCTCAGGTACAAAGTTTAACCATCACCCCACCCCTCAACTTCACTTGTTTTGATACAGAAATAAATCCACCACCTCACGGCATAGACCGCATACCCCCCGCTCCTCTCCTCCACCTGTCATCCAGTGCAATATATCCATCATTCATTCATAAATTCTGAAAACTCCTCTTTAGTTAATTGCCTGGGAAAATTTAATTTCAAACGAAAGCTTTTAAAAAGAGAAAGATCTAATTAAGTTGCAGGGATCTCTCTGCCCCCTCCTTGCCCAGGAGGGCCCGGGGGTGGGGTGGGGGCGAGGGGTGGGTGGTGGTGAGGGGGGGGGACATGCACCGCGAGCCGAGCGGCACTGCACCGCACTGCTCCGTGTCAGGGAAGTCATACACCCATGTTTAAAGCAGAGCGTTACGTAAAGCCTCCCCCTCTGCACAGGCTTACTGCACCAGACGCTGTGTCCTTGCCTGGGCTGCTCAAGGTTCCCAAAAGGACAGGCTGCTAAGAAGTTGGGAAGGACGGGGCCCTGTGATAGCCTGCAAAGAGGAGGGAGGGTGGGAGGGTGCAGGGAGGGAGGGAGCTGCTGCCTGTGACAGCTTTGGACTTTGAATTCAGCGCCAGACAGGCTCATGCATCAATCCCTCAACTTACAAAGACAAGCCACTAACCTTGACGAGGCCAGGGACTCTTCAGGAATGAGTGGCATTTTCACTTAGCCCCGGCTTCTCCCCTGCACTCCCGCCACATAACCTGGTTAAAATAAGACACAGTTGAGTAACAGCCGGCTTCACTCCCTGGACATTGTGACCCGGTGTTCTAGCCCTCAAACCCTTAGGCCTCTTAGGCCATGTCAGGGACATATGCATTAATACACAAATAGCATTTAGCTTGCAAGCGCAGGCGTGTGTGTGTGTGTGTGTGTGTGGGCGGGGGGGGGAGGGGGGTCTTGTCCGATGCCTGTTAGGAGTAGCTTGGTTTAACGAGGCACAAGGTCCTCCAAATCAACCAACAACCGTTTTATCTCAGACTTAGTTCCAAACATGCTCCGAGTTGCGGGCAAAAAATTGGACAGGCTCCCTCTATCGCATGTTCACACTGTCTAGGTAGACCATTTATCTGCCCCCCTAAACGACTTGGCCCACTCAGTCCGTCTGACTGCAGCATCCTGGCAACACGCCTCGCCACAATGGTAGAGAATACCTTCCTGCTGCACCTTTACAGCCCCGGGGGCAGCGGCATTGCTATAAGAGCAAGAGAAGCAAAGGGGGGGTTCCACACCAGCCCAGCAAAAAGAGTCAGCTCCTCTCACGTCACCCAGGAGGCCTGCTCCTCCACGCTACATCTCTTCAGATACTTAACGTATCAGGGCGGGACGCCGTTAGTTCTGTAGCCACCGCAACAAGGTAGCTCGGTGCCGTTTGTCTCACAGCTCCGCCTCATTGATCGGCACACCAAAGCTTCCACAGCTGTTGTTTACCAACCGGGCCAATACGTCATGTGGGTAAATTAATTTGACCCACCCCCCCAACCCCTCTCTCTCTCTCTCTCTTTCATTCTCCCTCCCCTTTCGGTGAACAATTTCTGCAAAGTCTAAATAATTCACGACAATTGCAATCAGCGGCGATCAATCGGTGGGGATAATTGAGGGCCTCTGTCATTGCGCCAAGGCCAAGGTGACGCGCGAAGCGCAAAGGCAGAGGGGCGGAGAGTTGGAGGTGAGGGTGAAGTGGGAGGAGGAAGGGGGAGGCGGTGGAGGGTGGAGGGGCAGAGGGGTTGTCATTCAACAGATGAGCTCTGGCTAGCGTAGCTCTCGGGGGTTTGCAGCGGAGGCGTCCATCTTTCTTCCCTCCAGCATTTCGTCATCCCAGCGTCCAGGAGCGATCGCATTTAGCGGTTCCTGCCTCGTCATCAAAATGAGGCCCATTGACTTTGGCTGCCGTTCGTTCGTGACAGAACCACCAACAGGAGCCGGAGTGATCGTCTCCGAATGAGATAGTGCTGCTCTAACTGAGAGCCCTTAATAAAAAAATATCTCCATCTTCTGAGCTGCTCACAAGAGAGGCTCTCGAATTGCCCACACAGTGATTGGATTTTAGAAAACAGAATTAACTTCAGTCATTTTATGCCTTGTTTTCTGACACCGCGGCCTCTTTCTTTGGGTAGTCTAGTGGCAGAATAAATGAAAAATCAAATGAACACATCTGCCGTGCTGATTTAACATGAGCACAGACTGGCAGTTTTAACGTTCCATGTTTATCAAGTCTATACAAGTAACCGAATATTCATCACCGTCATGGTTCCCACAATTAAATAAAAAAGCTCCACTCGTGGAAAACGCTGCTGTGCGTCAAATCAAGTGCTTCCTTAACTAGCAGCCATCCAGATGTTTTCGCTCCACTTTTGAGGAGCCGTCATGCACACAGTGACCGCCTGTGAGAAACTTTACTGAATATCTCTTCTACTTTTTTTGCCTGTCGGCTGAAAAAGCACTGAATGCAGGGTCAGAAGGACCTCGTGAAGTAATGTTTTAATGCAAAGCTTTGTATAGGCAGGAATTTCAAAAAACATGAAAATAATTAATAAATGTGTATTTCAGTATTGAGCGACAATAATTGTGATTATCACTTTGGCCTTAATAATATTTTTTTTCCTTTCGTTGCTACATCAATCTATTTTCACTTTACTCCAGCTCAAGACGTCTTTGTCATATCCACTGCAAGACATCTTCAATCTTCCATTCATATTGTATGCAACCTGGCCCTGTTGTGTGTATAGCACTCTAGTCTGTAATATACTTGTGTAAGATAAGCAGCGGGGAGGAACCGGAGGCACAGAGGGGAGTCAATACCGAAAACCGATCCTTTCAAACACTTTGATCGGGCCTCATAGACTAATCTCCTATTGGGTCTTTGTCTCATCAATCGGAGATAAACGCTTTAGTCTGAGTTTAAATTCACAACATAACTGCCGCGGCGTAAATCTCCTTCCAATAACAGCAGCAGATCCGTTATTAGTCCAGAGTGTCTCCTGAATAAACAAACAATAAAAGACAACAATAATTTGGCTTAATGCACGCTCTGCACTACCATTACAGAGCCCGAAACAATTAGAGAAATGAGCTTGTGGCCATAGGGTGTGGGGAGGGCAAAGGGGGGGGGGGGTCTCCGGTTTGAATCCTCTGTGGGCTGACAAAGTGCGAGGCCGTGACTCAGTAGATGAGAAATGCTTCTCCTCCTCAACATCTACTGTCAAAGTGCCCTTGAACAATGTTCGGTGGCCAACAACGCAAGTGCTGGGCAGCTCCCAGGTCTATAATAAATCAAAAACCCTGCAGTAAATGCATGACACTTGTTCTGGTAGATTGCACATTAGGTTTTCTTTTTGGGGAAGGGGGTGCAGACTGGAGCTCAGCAATCAAAAGCAGGATGCCACCCAAAGCTTTGTCAGCCATGTGCGCGTATCGTGCCATTGTGTGACTGACAGACTGACAGACAGCGGGCTTGAGCTGGCACAGTGGTAATGGTTAGAGAGGCTGTTATGGAAATAAGTGCCTGGGCAGGTACTCCTCCGTATCTGTGGCATCACCCTGTATACAAATATACATTACGTTCAATGACAAACAAAGGGAGAGGACAGTCATCAAGTGACAACAAGCACTGGGATTCGGTGACTACTTTCTTTGTTTGTTTTGTGTGCCGTAATGAAACACATCATCGATAAAACCACAAAAGATGTGCGGAACACAGCTGCATAAGACAATTACACACACACGTCAAAACACGCCACTCTTCGGCTGTAGCAGACGCTTTTTTCGGTGGCGGGTGAGATTGGCTGTCACGGAAGGCAGCCGATGAGAGAGAGAGAGAGAGAGAGAGAGAGAGAGAGAGAGTCGAGCGGCGGAGTCCAGTCTTGTGACTGCTCAGCAGCCTCCGCATCATTTGCATTCGGCCATTTGAATGTCCTCTGGTCCTGTTGCAGGCTACTGCACATCACTCAACAGCAGCTCCCTGGACAATAGCAGATGGCCCAGTCAAATGGAGCCACGTCCAACACGGAGGCTCCTCTTGAGTTACTGGTCTCACACACACACACACACACACACACACACACACTTTTAAAAGTGCTACTTAAAAAAGTCAGGCTATAAATGTGCAGGTTTGCGTTATCTGTGGCAAAAGAGGACACGCTGAACTACCTTGAACATCTTGTGTAAGTTCAGGTCAAATAATTAAGCAGCTTAAATGCTCAACAAAAGAAGGGCTAAAAGGCAGACCTCCAGACACAGACAGTATTTAGAAGGCTTTACAGAAAGTTTGACTTCTCTCCACCTTACTTTTAGACTGCCGGGGTCTGAAGTTACAGCGGCTCTGTGAAAGTGTAGCACAGAACAGAGCGCTTTTTGTTTCCCTCGTCCTCCCATTACGACATCCAAACAGGTTCACCGCCGGGAAGCCCTGAAAATTGCCCTTTTGCAACTTGAACTGAAGTTCTCTGCCCTCTTTCCTGTAACTCGCGGCAAACTTTAGCCCCTGACCTTTTAGCCTCCGCCGACAATCCAAAGTCCAATGAAGCAATAGGACATTTCAGGAAAAAGGAACACCTACGCAAAAAAAAAAAAAAAAAGCCTCTCACTGGTAGTTACTTGTGAACTAGTTTTGAACACGACCAAAACATATCTGACATGACGGCACAGCAATGTTGACAGGCTGAACAGACCGAATGCATGCTGGATTCAAATCCTTCCTTTTTTTTAAAGGATGAGCATCATTAATAAACCATGAATCCAGATCACGGCTGTTTCTGGTGCATTAAAATGGGACCAAATGTTGTAGCAACAGAAAGGAGACATTGCTTTGTTACATTTTTAGCTACCTTTGCCCACACTGCATTTACTGGAGGTGCCCAGGAAGGTTAGTGCCATTGTCACTGACCCCCCACCCAGTGGCACTGAGAAATTAAATACAGAAGATGGCACTGCAGGGGCATAGGCAAATACTTAAGGCAAATTTAGGACTCTTCAGACATTAATACCCCCGCCCAAGTAAACTACGAGTCTGGGCATGGGGGAGATTTCTCATTGGGGTAGCCCAATATATCCAAGACATTTCCACATTTCTACACCTCACAAAGCCCATTCATGACTCAAGCTCAACATAGAACTACACTCACGGCCTTTACGTTCATTCAAAACCACTCCGACATTTCTATTGTTTTGTATTGAAGGAGCAGGACCTGCCGGGAGTCATTTCCAGAACAGTGCAGCTGTGAAGTGCTTCCCGTTGGTGGTGCTAGACCCGCTCCAGAGACAGGCGGCTGTCGAGTGTTTGGACCCCGGCGTGACAGGAACCGCACTCACGCCACATTGTGACACGGTCCGGCCTTCGGGTGTGTTATTGGCCGGGAATTGGCTCCGGTGGCGAGATCATTCATTCGACGGTCGGCGTGACAGTAGCGTTACAGTAGCCTATTAATACACCCGGACGGCGGAGCGGGGCGCGTTCGTGAGATTCCGCCACGGTCGCTCCCGACGTGAACACGAACTACCGCTGACGTTCATTTCCTCGGCTCTATAGCCACACGGATAAACGCCTCTAATGTAGGCCGAGTGTACTGGTCAAATGGTGGCCACACGACACACGGACAGCGGCTGTTCCTCCGCTAAAGCAGAAGCCTACCGCACACAGACGGGTCCATTCCCCCCACTTCTTTATACAGCGCTTTTTCACCCTTTTTTTCCCGCGGCGCGACATCCATATGCGTCTCTGTGCCGCCGTAAGACCGCTAACTGCCCGTTCCGAGCCTCGAAAAAACACGCTAACGTCAAGCACAATACTCGACATAGCGTCCCGTGCGCGTGAATTGTTCACCCCTCTCTCCTTTCATTTCCCGGTGCTAATAGTAAATTCTCCAGATATGACAGTGCGTTTATATGTTAGCACATAAAGAGCCCCTACCTGCGGTGTCCACCCACAGTCAGCCGGAGAGGCGCATCGCTGTTGTTCGGCAGGAGGAGGCAAATCCAATGAAAAACGGTCGCGTCCGTCTTGACACTTCAGGCGGGCGAACAAAGATGGCGAGGCAGGCTTTTAAAAAACAAAACGTTTAGTCCAAAAAGATGCCTCGGTGTTATGTTGTGTGTGTATGTGTGCGTGTGTGCGTGTGTGTGAATGTGTGTGTGTGTCCGCGCGCTGCGACTGCGAGCGAGCCGAGGCGTATAGCGTGTAGTCTGTGGGAATTGTTTATTCTCGGAGTCCCTCGCTGTGGAGAAGTGAGCGGACACAGCCTCACTCCTCCTCCCACTGCCCCGACACCACCCTTAAAGGAACAGGCCTCCACTCTGCTGCCCTGACACCACCCTTAAAGGAACAGGCCTCCACTCTGCTGCCTTGACACCACCCTTAAAGGAACAGGCCTCCACTCTGTGCCCACCAACAGGAATAACCCTAATGCCCTAATAATGAGAACAGTAATCAGAATCCTCATAATAACACAGTTATAATTATAATAATAATAATACCATAATATTCAGAATATCAACAATAACACTGTAATTAGTATAGTATGATTAATAATATGAACACATAAATAATACCGTAATATTCATAATAATAACAATAACACTGTAATTATTATGTATAATGAATTATAATAACACAATAATAATAATACACAGCAATAATAATAACATCTGAATTATAATAGTAATAATAACAACACAGCAATAATAATACCCTAATAATAGTATCACGTTTTAACAATAATAATAACAATAACTGTATTATATTACTAATAGTAATACTATTAACACTAATAATAATACTTACATAATAACAAAAATGATAACAATAACAACGATAATGATTACAATTTGCATTAAAGGGCAGTCTATATTATATATTTTTTATGTTCATTTAGTTGTTATTCCCAGAAAGAAATATTTGTTGTACGTTTTAATTGTAACTGAATTGTGTTCTATTGTTATTGTGGGTAGTACACATACCACCAGTTAGTATTAGTGGAAAAAGCCAACAGTAGCAGTAACAGTAGCAGCTGTAGCAGCAGCAGTATTCTCTATGTTTGCACTTTTTTTGTGAAACACAACAATCTCCAAAAATTGCTTCACAGTAAATATCAGGAGGACACAAAGTGAAGGCAATTTAAACGTTCAGGGGTTTATAGAAAAGCTTAAAGGGGCACTCCACCAACTATATTGTCTTCCGTGGCTCTGGAGGAACATTCTTTTTGTATCTCTTAATTGTGAAAATCCAAAACAACTTTCTTAAAGGGACAGTGTGTTGGATTTAGTAGCATCTAGCGGTATGGTTGCTGATTGCAACCAACTGAATACCCCTCCACTTAAGGCTGAATTATACTTCTGCAACTACAACTGCGGCTGGCCACGCAGTCGGATCGACGGACTCGTTTTGGTTTAAAGTTCCCGTGCGTTTTTCATACGCCAGAACAGTAGGTGGCGCAACGACCGTTTAGAGTCAACCTGCACACCGACGTTCACCGATATCTCCCTCCAGGAATTCACCTCCATCTGCTTGTCCTTATACTCCGTCAGACGGGTTATATAAATGCTCATATTTGCAGGACCTCTTCAGCCAAACGTTCTTCAACGGGATCCATTGTTCGTGTTTTTGCTATGGCTTTTAAAAACAGCGGTATTATGCTATGAAACCGGAAATGCGAGACTCAGAAAGGATGTGGTTAGCGGACCAATCACAGCCTTGTGGGCTTGCGTTGCTTTGATAGTCAGAAATTTGGGGAGACGCACGCAAGCACGCAAAATGGCCGATTTGACCATGCAAAGTTGGTCACGCGTATCTTGCGTGCTTTACTCGTTCCAAGACCGTGCTAGCATGAGCCGCCAAGTGCAAAATAGTGGTAACAAAGCTCTCCTCGCTCAGAGGCCGTCCTTCCCATCGTAACACTTCTTCAGGAGCGAAGGAAGTCAGACGCTAGCTAGCAGCGCCACGGTTTTGCACTCAGTGGCTTATGTTACCGTTGTTTCTTAAGCGTGTCAGAGAACTATTTTGACCATTTAGCCAGTGTTTGGTTTGTCCTTTCTGGGATACTGTAGAAACACGGTGGTGCAACATGGCAGACTCCATGAAGAGGTCCTGTTCGCTATGTAGATATAAATAACACCAATGACGTCATCGGGGGTAGGATAGGTCTGCTCTCAGAGAACACCTTTCCAAACAGAAAGCTTGGGTTACACAGTGATGAGAAGTTTGAAAGACTGTGAGAATTTTGGACAGGGAAGTTCAAAAGAAAGATGCTGTTAAGTTGCATTATGGGAAGAGTAGGATGTTTATGGAGATCAAAATATCTCGGCCTCAGCTGCATTGTTTTGATCAGTTGACTTATTAATGTGAATCTCAGGTCTCCCAAGTTTGTGGCGGATACTGAATCACTAACTGGGTCTGCTCAAATGTACCGTTTACTGTAACCTGACTATAAATGTCACATGTCTTAATGGAAGGTCATCTCAAACACACTTTACAAATATCTATTTATGTTGTTAGGCCAAAATAAAGCATGACTGTGGACAATAGAATTGACAGCATTTATTATACCACAGTAAGAACCTTTGCACAGAGTCACACCATGTTTTGTTTTATAATGAACAGTCAAATATTAATTAATAGGCAGCCTGAAACCAAAAACCTGAATGGAGACTACACAATAATTCATAACCTATCCCGTGGCTTAGAACAACAGCAGATGAATAAAATGGACTTTCCGTTAAATGAAGAAGTGGCCCTGACCAACCTTTTAGTCAGCATCTCCTGAACAACTCATCGGGCCTCTCTCTGGATGAGGTCCAGCGTCGGAGAGTTCAAAGCATATATCTGCCACAGCGCTGGAGATTTACAACCTTCCCCTAGCACACAGTGACCAAAGCGGAGAAAGGGAAAACAGCATCACCGTCACCGAGGTGCCCTTGAACGGGGCACCGAGGCAGCCCCCAGGTGTGAACGCGTGTCACTAAAGTGTGAACCAGGGTGTCATTCGTGCAACAGCAGATGCGCCTATGAAAGCTCAGGCGTATGATTGTGGACCCGATGCTTCGGAGGAACTTTCTTTCTTTCCGTCTTCTCCGGCCTCTTGTGCGAATCCGCCGCTATCAGGTCCACTGGCCAGCCGTCGGTCTTTTCAACATGGCCTTGAACAAAATGTCTCTGAGGACCTGGGGAACATCAGTGTTCTGACGAGTAAGAACACAACAACATAACCTACTTCTTACCCATCCCTGTCTCTGTTTCCGTTTTCCAAGAGGGGGGGTTGGGGGCTCCATCCTCCTCCCCCTCCCACTGCTCTGCTATCACATCACGCTGCGTTATTGGTCGCTCGCACTCAGCCAGTTGGATACCGCGCCTCCTAACCTGCCGCAACCCCACCGTGGTGTTTAAACAGTAATTCAGTTCATTGCCAGTAGTATAAACAGAGGCGGCACTTAACATGTCAGTCAGGTAAATTGGATAGTTTTCTTTTACAAGGCTGTTGTTCACAGTAGGTGTTACCTGCGATTTGCATTTTGAGTGCGACAGCAGTTAAAAGTCCGATCAAAGTCCTCGCCAAAGTGCCGTTCATAAAAAGTTGATGTTTGCCGCTGTTTATCGCCGTGGTCGGATTGCACCACGAGTGCGGCTCGAGACACTGTTTTTGTTGTCCGGCCTTAACTCAGGCGAGAGGACCGGCTCAGCAGTTTGGATGGCATCTCACCCCGTAACCTCTAGAGCTGGAGTGACCTTTCATCTTTGAACCCTGACCTCCCCGAATGCCACATAAATGGAGATACAATATCCTCCCTTTCATTCCTTCCCCCAACCACGCCACGCTGAACTTTGCCCCCGGGAGCTTTTCACAGAAATGTGGTTCAGAAAACTCTGTCCTTTGACCTTAAGTATATGGACAGATTGTGGCTGGCAAAAAAAAAAAAACAGTCTAAAGCCGTGTTTGAAAACATTGTGTCATGACTTGTATTTATGTGTGTGGTTTTTAACACACTCTGGGAGGAGCTGTTGAGGAGAGGCTGGTTACGGGTGTTAACCGGCTGGTTGCAGTGTGGCTGGTGACAAAAGGAGTGAAGGACATGGAGAAAAGAAAGTGTGGTATTAAAAGGGAAGGTTAACAAGCATTTAAACATCATTAGGTAAACGGACTATGTTGTTTTACAAGACTGACTTTTTACAATCTTGTTAACACAGTGACCCGTCGTAGTAAGTTAAACCGTGCTGGAGCGGGATTTGAGCAGACTAACCAACAGCTGTAGAGTGCAGGGAACATTTGCATTTCAAATTTCAGGTGCTTTATTTTGACAACACAGGAAGAGGGAAACGCGGGAGGCTGATTTCCATGCGGAATAGTTCCTCCAATTAAAGAACTTTGCACTTTGCTGCTTTTTAATTATCAGAAGTATTTTGTGAAGCAACATACAATAGAAAAACTAAAAGCAGACACTTCCGTTGACAAATATTTTTAAAAAAAAGCTATGCATCAGATGTGATATCTACGTTTATGGCCGCGGCGATATAGCCGGCTCATCTGCGACTCACCTTTCGTGTCAGCAGGAGTTCACTGAGCGGCTACTGGGCCAGATTACCATTCAGGTCGTTGGACGGGTTAGGAAGATTTGATTTGCTCCCTCCATCCAGCAGTAGAGGGATCTGACACCCGCCCTCTTTAAAATTGGTTCCCTATACACTGTACTGCGCTGAATGTTTTTCACAGTAAAGAAAAATGCTGGAAAACACATGAATGCGTGGGCAAAGGTCGGCTCTGCAGTGGCGTACTCTTGGCCCGGCAGTGCAGACGGAGGAGAGTTTAGAATCAGACGCCTGATTGTCTCAGAGGGAGCGAGCCGGAGTGTCAGCAGACATTAACCCTCCTGACCTTTGACCTCTACTCCCCAATTTCAGCCGCGGTGACTCCCGAGGTTTTTAGAGTGAAGGAAGGCCCTCTTGGGGAGGAGGCAGGTGCGAGCTGCAGGGGGAGGGCCCGCTGGAAGTCACACCACACTGTAACCTTTGAACTGGAATGAGTATGGAATGGCTGTGACATTCCCCACGTATACAACCGCGGGAGGGTTCGCCTGCAAGCATGTGACGCGGAGACACAGATGAGGCGCATGTGGATTCTTCGACTGCTTTCGCTCCAATGAAACCGTGCCGAGGCCGCACATTCGATTCAATAAAGTAAACAATGGAACGACAAGGACGACAAGCCACATTCCCCTTTTCGACCAGTTTTCGACAAGGCCAAACTTTCAAACTTTGCCACGAAAGTGGCATCTCTCACCGCAGACTCGCCGCCGGCCTCTGTGATGAGCGGGTTACTCATTAACGAGTTAAATTGTCTTTATTGGCGCAACAAACTGTGAACGGAGACAGGAAATGCATGACCTCTGCTCAAAATAAACAGACGGTAGTGATTATGACTGGATTACGGCAGACATGCTAAACAGCCATCCCCGGTCGTCCCGGTAAATATTCCACTTTTGTCCTTGAAGTGTGTCGGGGAGATGAAACTATGTCTGATAGACAAGATAGATAATTCCTGCGCTATAAGAGGAGATACACGAAAAGTCACAGCTGCCACTGCTAGGAAAGGTGTGCCAAACTACTGATTCAGTCTGATGACCCCGTCTCACCTTATCTTCTCATCAGACTCACAATCAGTACGTCCCGCGAGTTATTTAAGTTTGTTGGGAAAAGTGCTCCAGAAAGAGCCATACTGCCTTTGAATGAGATCATCACGGGACGCCGAGAGGTGCCCTCCGGGTCCGGTGGCGCTTATGCAGTGGATGTTACGCTCACAGTCCAGGTGTCAGTGTTATTTAGCGCAGCCTCCCTGCGGAGGGATATCATGATGGTAGGCCTCACAATAGAGAGGGTGTCTGCTTTCCCATTCAGCAGCTTCTTCGGCCTGCTACAGAGAAGAATGAACACCTATGGTCTTGGAAAAGAAAGAAATACATCTCAAAGGCCTTCCTGCCTGGAGCTGTTTTGTTAAGGTGTGACTGCCATTCAATATTCTACGTGACCTGAAGGCACACGGCACGTAAAAGTTTAGAGGTGAAACAACTAGTTTGTTTCCGGTAGATAAAAAAAAACAAACATCTGTAATCCTCGCGTATTAAAACTTCATCATTTCATCATTTTTTTTATTTTTTTTGCCCGGCAAAGCAAATGTTCTGCCAGGGAATCAACGGCGGGGCTGCTGACAGCAGTGGGAATGTTTACATCTCCCTACGCCTGTCCTCATATCTGATGCTTAACCCACACCCGCTTGCTCTGAAACAGAAAAATCAAGAGGAATTTTGGAGTTGTTTTTTGGATAACTGTCAAAGTATGGGGAGAGAGAGAGAGAGAGGGACAGAGAGAGAGAGAGAGAGAGAGAGAGAGAGAGAGAGAAAACAGGTCACTGCATAAAGCGTGGCTGCCTCCTCGTGCGAGAGCTGAGAGAGTTAGAGAGAGAGAGAGAGAGAGAGAGAGAGAGAGAGAGAGAGAGAGAGGCCCAGTTCACGCGTGTGAACGGGAACGCGGGACTAGGTCGACTCCTGTGCGGGTGAGCTTCCTCGCGTCCCCCCTGAACACGCGCCGGCCCTGCATCTTGTTGACCTAGTTGGTGCTCTTTGACTAATCCCTGACGATTCCGCGGGTGGTCCGGGAGGAGCTCTCCTCCGGTTTCCTCTTCGCATTTGAATATCAGATGGCGAGGGCGGGGCCTCGCGGGGAGAGAGAGAGGGGAGAAAGAAAAAAAAAAAACGCCAAGGGATTTGACTGGAGCGCCTGCCAACACAACATGCAATGTTTTCTTAGTGCTCAGCTCCTCTCTCCCTCCCCCGCACGCTATCACGGGTCTTCTTCTTTCAACCCATTTATTTCGATTTGCTTTCGCTCACGTTGACCCTGACGGTTACGGATACTTTAACCGCGTTTGTGTGTGCGCGAGCCAACCGAGGCCGAGATGTACCGATCACGTAGCCGCCGGTAGCCGTTCGGCTACCAGTGCTGCTCTCTCGGTTTACACGTGTAACAGGAGTTTCCCCCCGCAGACACACAGCTGACACGCTGTCTTCTCCGTGAGGTTTTATTACTAATGTTTGGATCCGATTACGTGTCGTGTACGACTCTTCGTTCGCTCTGTGCCGGCCTTCTGCGAGGTCAGAAACCTCTAAAAAGGCCTCTTGTTGAGTTTCTGATAGTATTCTTCAACCAGACGTTGGACGCGTGATGTGCTTATTTGTTTAATGTGTGTGTGTGACAATTGTCGCAGTGGAGCAACGCCTAATCTGTAGCCAATGCTGCTGGGTTGGTTGTTGGTTTTACACTGGGCGAGCTGCTTTGTTTGACTGGGGCTTTACTGGGAGCACACAGCGGGGGCTGAGCTGAAGAGTCAAATATCAGGGACAGGCACCTTAGTGTCCCCGCTGCACTCTCTATCTCACTCCCGCACACACACACACACACACACACACACACACACACACACACAGATGGCGGCGAGCGAGGACAGTGAAAACACAGCTCCGTGTCCCTGGGCCCTCGTCCTTCCTCCACCCATCCACCACGGGCCGTTCCCACGGGGCCGTTAACATCCTATTGACCCTGCTCACTCATTATCAGATCAGCATGGAACACACTGGGGCACTTTAACCCTCCCTATTCACAAACACACACACACACACACACACACACACACAGACATCCTGACACTCCACACGCACACCGGGGTGCAGATTACTCTGCTCTCAGAGCAGTATTTTTGGACCTCCCCGCTTCGTAGCAACCCTTCAAAAACCACAGCGGGGCACTAATCCAGCGCCCGCTCGTCGGTGACGTCGTGTTACGACGGAGCGCTTCTCCAGGAGCTCAATGCCCACCGGTACGTCTCCACCACAGATGCCAGCGGGTCCCGTGGGACTGCCACGGCTTTCTAGCATCCACACCCCCCCACCCCCCACCTCCCTCCGCCGCTGATTGTCAGTGAACGTGTTGACATAAATGTAGTGCGGCTACTAATGAGCTGCCAAGCGAAGACCACTGTCGGAGCTGTCAATACGAGACGGAGGCCGACTGTAGCTCATTACGCCAAGATGTCTAACAATAGATTAAAGCATAAAGATCTGTTTTATTCATTCCAAGGCCGAATCATCAGCGCGAGGAAGACGCCACGTAGACATCGAAATGCAGCGTGGACATATGCGGCCTGTGAAGACCCCCCCTACCCTCCTCCTCCTCCGCTTCTGGCAAATTGAAATTCTCGACAGGTCCGAGGTAGTGTGATACTCATGTAGGCACACAGCCCGCACGTCTAATGTTCATTGATAGCAAAGCCTACATAGGCTGTCATTATTTCAAGGCAGTATGGGAAGGCTTAGCCCCAGCGTTTGCGTGTGTGTGCCGCGCGGTGTGTCCGTGCATGTGTTTGTTTGTGTCACACAAAAAGCAGATTAGTGAAAACACTGAGGTAAAATAAGCAGCCTGACCTTGCTCTGAAACTGAAAGGCAATCCTCTGAATGATCCGCGGGTCAGTAGCTTTGTCCTTCAGACAGTTAAAGTCTATCCTTCTCATCCAACCCGCCCCCTCCCTACACACACACACATACACACACCACTCCTGCCTGTCTCACTGTTTCCTCCTCCCATCATCTCCCTCTCTCTCTCTCCCTCTCTCCCTCTCCTTCTTCTACTGTAGAATTCATATTGAATCCCTTGTTTTTCTGCCCCTTATGTAAAACGTATCCTCCTCTATTCTCCATCCGTGCAAAACTGTCACACACACACACACACACACACACACACACACACACGAATGCATTCAGAACTCTTGACGCGCGTGTCATCTTTTCATGTCTGTTCTTTGAACGCGGCTGTTTGTGTTATTTCAAGACGCGATTGTTCCCCGTGACAAGCCGTGATGGCACTGATGCGTCTGATCTGCCGCCGCGCCTCAAAGGCAGACGAGCAAGACGCAGGGAGAGGCGGCGGCAGATACTACCAGCCGTATTAAAGACTTCCCCCGCAAACTCTTTGAGCTGTGAAATGTTTGACGCTTTCAAACCTCCCCACCTCCCCCTTCCCCCACCAATGTCAGCTCGTTATGTTTGAAATGGACAGGCTTGTGTTCACATTAAATACGAGGGCCCATTACTTGAATGCTCTGCTGAATTTTGAGCTTGCTGCCAAATGCCCGCAATCATTATGTTTGAGTGAGTTTCAATCAATCAATCAACGGACCGACCAATCAGTCAATCAATGGTTTCTATTCATCACATGCGATCGTGTAGTAAATTCCAGTGAAATATCACGGCAGTTAATTAAAAAGATAAGTATAAAGTGCGGGATAGAGCGCCTGTCGAATCTTCTGCCGAATCATCCGCTCTTTGCAAATCTTTCTTTTGTTGGCTTTTAGAAACGAAGTGTTCCTTTCAGAGATGATATCGCGCATAGCTCGCTGCAACAACCAAACTTCCGTGTCATTCAGTTCACAGCTGAATGCAAAGGTTGCATTCCGAACCGCTAACGCAACTAACTTGAGTTGAGATTGAGAAACCACCAGCATGTAACCCGGTTGCGTAAAACCTGCTGGAGATGGACAGATAGATGGATATCACTGCCTTCCAGCGTCACGCACTCTTCTCCTTGTCGACAGAGGATCTGCATACCGGTTATTTTCTCTGGTGCTGATGACACAAAGGCGCGAGAACCCATTGCACCCTGCACCCTCGCTGACAAATGTCATAGTTTTTCTGAGAATGTAAACCCTTTTAAGTTGTTTTAGTTGTGATTAAAATAAAGGCTAAGTCCGAAGATAGGTTCAAAAATAGGTGTGGTTGGAGCAAGGGCCCTGGAAGTGGAGGAGTGGAGGGGGGGTCGGAAGTGGCAATTGCCCTCTCTTGTCCTGATAAGGCATCGCAGTGAGTGCAATCACATCACAAGACGGTCTCTAGTTTTTTTAGCTCTATATCTATTTCTGTGAAAATGCATTGAGGGCAACAAAGACACAAACATGCATTTGTATGTCGACACAATAAAGCTGATTCTGAACAGTTGCTAGTCCTAGTAGCGTTGACCATTGAAGTTAACTTTTTGGAAACTGTGCGCAAATCCCGCTCCAAATTTAAGTCCTGAAACTCCTTCGTAACAGGCCAAAGCTTCATTTGTTGTTGCAGATTCCAATTCTTTAGGTCCTAATCTTTCTAAAAAGGTGTCTTATCGACCGCTCGAGAAGGCATTTTGGGGGAATCTGACTACAAACAGTCGGTGTTGAGCGCAAAAGAAGCAGACCTACTTTTCGATCATCTGGGGATGATTTAGCTTTTTATTGGTTTAACATTAGCTCGTAAACTGGCTCGCTAGTCTCGGGTCAAGCTGCTAATCGGAGTATCAACAATGTTTGACGCACGGAAGAGGACATCTTAGCCCTGGATAGCGCCTGGCTACACCGTAGCCCCAGGAATATTATCTGTTGCCCCCAGAGGCTTACCTGCGTCTGAGAGTGACTGAGAGCCGATGAGTTCCCAGATTGACTGATGAACAGTAACTAACATCAGTGGGATGTCAATGTTGCAGACCTGTTTGAGACCAAGCGTTCTGAGATGATACTCAGAAAGTATAAGAGCTACATGTAGTTAAACTTAAACACAACTTACCATCGTGATTTTAAAAGCTTTTCTCTGACTGGTAAGTTTCAATAATTACAAATTCAGACATTTGTGGTTTTTAGTGACACGTCTCAACAAATTTCATCCCTTCGCTTTCCCTCTCGTCCCACCACAAGGTCAAACTTTTAATTCGGCAAGTGCTAATTAACAAATGGTAGCAGGCGAGCTAACATGGGAAACATTAAAGCTCAACATCTTAGCGCTAGCTCAGCTTTCATAATTCCAGCTGTTTCCAATGCACTTTCCCTTGTCCACTTCATCAAGTCTCAGAGGATACCAGAATATGATTGCACTTAAAATTAATGAATGGATAAATAAGATTAATTATTTATTTGGATCTCCATTAGCTGCTAGCAACATAGTAACTACTCATTCTGGGATCCACTCATCTCAAATTAAATATGTAATTCATGATTACATAATTGAAAAATAGACAAAAGGAAAGAAAAACAATAGATCAAGAACAATAAAACTAATGATGATATGCTGTATATAAAAAGTAATGGCCACTGAGGAAGTCAAATGAAAACAAAAAGAAAAATCAAGACGTTCCTCATCAATGACCATATAATGATCATAGACGTATGTGCCTGTAGTTTCAGCATTCTGACGCCGTTAGCTTTTCTGAGTCATGTGACCCTATTCTGGACTTTTTCCAAGTCTTTATCGGAGAATGAATAGATTCGAATTTGGTGGTCAAAGGTCACTGTGACCTCACAAAACACTTATTTGGCCATAACTCAAGGGATGACATTTTGCAACTCGACTGGTCGGTCAGAGGCACACAACCGTGAGGCGGTGATTCCCGTTCCTGCCTTTACAGTTAGGTTCCCCACGTCCCTCCCCTCCACCCCCTCGGTCACAGCCTGGCAACCTTCTTTTTCTAACCGTGACCTTTAGCTGTGTCGGACAGGCCTGCTTTCTGCCCACAAGAATAGCGCTGCGTGGACTATCACAACAGAAGGCATCCATCACTCTGAGATGCATGGAAACAAACAGTGACCCTACTGCGTGAGGCTGTTGCTGAGCAGGATGTCATGTGCATCAGAGGAACAAAGCCGTCTTCCCTGTAGGTTCAAAGCGATGGGTTGATCAACCAGTTTGTGGATATAAATACAGCTGCAGGTGCTGTTGTGTCAAAAAGGGCTACCGTGTTATGAGAGCACACTGACCCTCCCCCCCTCCCTCCTCACACACACACACACACACACACACACACACCTCTCTTCCCCCCCTCCCGGCCAAACCCCCTACCACCTCTACCACTGCCACAGGATGACGGATCGATCGAAGAGTGACAGCTGCGAGGAAATAGAGAGAGATTCAGGATTTACATCGTCCTCTGACACGCTCATATAAACGCCCTCCTCAATGATAAAGAGACTACACTCTGACAAGGACACCAGTCCTCGTGCTCACAAGTCAAAAGATTTGCCATCTCTCCTCCCTCCTTCGCTCTCTTCCTCTCTGCCTCACTCTCTTTTAGCAGATTTCAGCGCAAAGCGTGTAACCTTTGTGAATTATTTAGTTTATTGACCTCTGCGGGGATTTAATATGAAGGTCGTTTCCTGCTGGCAGAGCGAGCGCCGGCGGGGTCCTCAGGTGACACGGCCAAGGTCGCCCGTCTCCCTCCAGTTAATAATATATTTGTCACACGCAGTGTGTTAGCCCCCGACACAGCGCTGCTGCCTTCCACTTGATTAGTGCAACCAATAAGGACTGCCAAAGATAATAAAGTAGACATTGGCTTAAGGAGATGTGTCAAATGTCCACAGCATCTCTCTCTATCTCCCCCCACACAGATACTCAGAGCACCAACACACACACACACATACCGAAATTCACACCCTCTCTTTCCCTCCTCCTCCTCCTTCTCCTCCTCCTCCTCCTCCTCTCTGTTCTTGTTTTATTGTTTCCTAGATGAAGGTTAAAGGGAGATGCTGAACAGACAGAACAGCCCGAGGGCCATGGAGGGCCCGGCTGCGGCAGGCGGTGCTGTGGACACCAGCAGCCAGCCAACCTCTGCACCCCGTCTGTCCCTCCACAAGGCCATGCGGTGCACGGTGTGTGTCAGAGGGGCAAGAGGGTGAGTCGGCCAGGAGCAATGGGGGCAAGTGGGTTACAGCATCTGATGTACACGGGGGGCAGTCGAGAGCCGCCGGTCCCTGACCGTGCCTGTCACTGATAATAATCACAGAGAGCTATGGAGCCTTATTAGCACTTCCGTTTGGCTGAGACAAAATGGCGCCCCATAGGTGAAACCCAGGTGAATTATGGCGAGGCGAAGGGAAGCATTTACTGCAGGGGCGGCAAATGCGTTCTGGCACGGTGCTGTAATGAAGTTTGTGGAGTCTGTGAGGATATAGAGCAGGAGGTTTAAATCTTTAAGGGGGCAAACAAGCCTTAAGTGCAACATTATTGATCTGATTGTATGAGTGCAGGTGATAATGGAAAACACAAGAAGTCCGGCGATGGCGTGCGGATGATGGTGGTGGGAAAAAGGTGCACAGTCAAGGTTGAGCTGCAGTCTGTCCCCTGTTTTCCCTTTTCCTGGAAGAGTTTGTATCTAGAGGTCAGTGGAAGGTGAGTCTGACAGCCATATAGGGCGGCCAGACACCTGGAGATAACAACACGTTATCAGTCAGGCCTGACAGACACTGCTTTTATGGTATGCATACATACAGACACAGTCTGTCCTTTTAAACCCTGAAACATTTTGGAAGATCAATTGACAAATTTGTATTTCTTTCAGAATGTGAAAGCTAGCACACAGGCTAACTCCGTAAATTAAAGCTATCGTGTGGCGCTTACTCATAAAGTGCAAGCGAGCACACAGGCTAACTCTGTAAGTTGAAGCTATCGCGCGAGGCTTACCCAGAAAGCGGAAGCTAGCACACAGGCTAACTCAGGAATAGAAAGTTAGTTAGCTTAGCTTGCTAATGATAGCGCATGGATATCTATATCTACATAGATATTTGAATCTACATACATTTATATGTAAGTCTATATTTATATATAAATATTAGAGTTACTTTTAGTTAATGTTATTTCAATACCACACTCCAGCTATTGTTAACTGTCTCTATTTCCTTGGTGTAGTTGTGGTGACAGCAATTAATCAGACTGTGAAAACTTGCACAAATGGGCTGTCCTGTAACCTCAGAGGATCCAGGTGGAGCCTCACGGCAACATATGGAGGGCTGAATTCCCAGATGGGACGAACATCAAATAGCAGTGGTGCACAACGTTGGGCCCCCTAGCAACTTCCTGTGTGTCTGCTGGAAATGTAGTGATGTTATGAACTATTTTTAGTGCCCACCCGCACAGATATTGAACCAACCAAATTACTGAACCAGCATTGTCAGCAGGAACCAAAAAAGTCACGCCCATTGAAGGACAATAAAGTAGGAGGGGCAATCATGGCAGTCAATTTATACAAATTGCATTTATTCATTTTAGCAGTGATAGTTTTTGACCAAATCTTAATTTTTTCCTCCACGCCAGCGGCAGCCGTAGACAGATGCATTATGTTTGCAAGTTGTCCAATCGCCCATCTCGTTTTTGTGAACAAGATATATCAGAAGGGCCTGCAGGGAAGTTGATTACATCTGGCACAAACGTCCAATTTAACTCAAAGATGAACTTAATTAAATTAGATTTTGGTGGTCAAAGGTCAAATGTCAAGGTAATTGTAACATCACACCCATCCCGTTCCTGTGAACGTGGTATCTCAGGAACGACTCGAGGCAACTTCTTTAATTTTAGCACAAATGTCCAAAGATGACGAGATTAAAGGTCAAAGGTGGTTAAAGGTCAAAAGTCACTGTGACCTTATGTCCGTCCCATTCTCGTGATTGCGATATCTCTGGAACAGCTGGAGGGAATTTCTTTGCATTTGGCACAAAAAAGAATAAAGGAAGTGCCTCAGGGGATACCCACAGAAACAAAACTATTACTTTTTGTGCTTCATTGGAGTTTCCTGAGAATCTGAAGCTGAAAACAAAGCCCCTTTGAATTCATCACATGTGAGAGTGTGTCAGTGGGAGCAGATGAAGCTGATATCATCCCAAATTAAACTCCGGAGAGCAAGTCGAGATGGGAGGTGAAATCTGCCAGAGCATTAGCATGATCTATGATTCGACTGGTGGATAGACACAGTACATTGTCACAGAATGAATAGATTTGTTGAGTCTATTAATGACCTTCTATTCTAGACCTTTTTCTCTATTATCTGAACTGCGCGGCGCCATCCATAATTTGGATTCCTATCTTATGAATCATTGTTCCTATCCCCGTCTTTGCTCTATCATGACAATTAGGCTCAATGCTAGGATTCGTGTTTGCTAAATCCAGATTAACTCATCCCACCCATGTATCTATAGAACATATGAGAAGGATTAATGGATACAATGCGCTCCATTATATTTGAGACTGTCTTGTGTCGGAAGGAATTAACATGAGAGAGACCTTAATCGCTGCAGTTCGTCCTAATGCTAGAAGGTGACACTTTTTCCAACCTTGACATTATAAGGAATTAACTTCCCTTTTGCAAGTATTACTCCAGCCATGCCATAAAATCGCTAAACCCTAATAGCTGAGTAAAATAGCTCGTGAGCATGTTGCTTGCAGATTTGACTCTGTATGTAAAGATAATGACTCTCTCCTTTGGGGATCTCTCCTGAAGCTTACCCCCAGGCATCCGCCTGGAGAGGTCACCAGTGCAGACACTTATTGGCCTATTCATTAAGGCGGACTGGGGCAGAAGTCTCGGGCAAGGTCTCCACTTCCAAAGTAACTCTGTGGCTCAGACCTCATTTGCAACCAGACAAGCCTATTGTAACAGCAAATAAAACAATATTGATTTTGCAAGTGGCAACGGGGCTGTGCATCTTATTGATCAGGATCAAGCACTTATCACTCTCCAGGCCCAGAGTGTGCCAGTGTTAAGCGCAGGTCTCGGGTCTTAATTACGACGGTGGCCTTTACATGATTCCTCGCCTAATGATGCCCCAATAACACCGCTGTGCTTGACCTTCGCCGTCAGCGAGACACGCAGAGGTTCTGTTCCTCCTACACAGGATAACATTTTACTGTTCGATAATGACAGAACCGACCTGTGTTTGACCTATGTGTGGCATATTGCTGTTATTTAATCTTTAATGTCCCTCCTTGGTGTCGTATCTACTTACACTGTTTATCTCAATCACTCCGCCAGCAGAGATCCAGAGTGAGCCGGCGAGGTGTCAGGATGACCTTTTGCAGAAAGTGACTCCCGTGTCAGAGGAAGGTTACAGTTCTTACGTCACATGTTTGACCCCTGCTGAAGCTGCATATTCTGCTGAAGGGCTGCTGGGCAAGACACTTCACTCAGAGACAAATAATATTGTAGCAGTAAAACTGGCTCCACCACAGCTACAACCAGTGATATATTTTATTATGTAAGACACACACACACACACACACACACACACACACACACACACGCACACACACACACACACACACACACACACACTCTCTCTCTCTCTCTCTCTCTCTCTCTCTCTCTCTCTCTCTCTCACACACACACACACAAACACATGTATTTACTTTTGCTACTTTAAGTGCATTTAGCTAATATCAGTTTTGCACATTTACTTAAGTGACATCCTGAATCTCCTGACAGAGTATTGCTTCATCTCACTTGTTCATTCATGGTTAGAGGAAGTCTTATTTTTTTGTGGTTTTGTCCATTGCACTTAATAATAAAAGCATAGTTGTCACCAAATGAATTTCTGAGAAGTAAGAATCATCAGATGGGACAAGAGACACACGCTGGCTTAATTGGATTCTAGTTCAATTTGGAGAGAAAAAAAATGGTGATCAATTATTTTGTTGGGGACTATTTTCAGCTGTGGAATAATAGACGTTTGTAGACAAGTGAGTATTTACAGCAGCAGAATGGTTTATGCAGGATTGAGTCAAATCAATTACAGTGTGTGTGTGTGTGTGTGTGTGTGTGTGTGTGTGTGTGTGTTCATGGAGGAACATGTCACCCTATGCAATAGTCTCGCTCTCTGACAATGGAGCTCTATGCCACAGAGGAATAATATCCGTGTTTGGCAGACGGCACTTCATCTGCAATATCAATGCTTTTGTTTTTGTCTTTAGTTGCCAACAGCTGTAACATGTAATATTACCATACACATCCTTTAAAATGTAAAAAAGAAAAAAAGAAAACAAAAATGTCAGCTTGATAATGTCAGACAGGCCGCTGGAACAGATTGCTGACGTTCTCTCTCCCAGAGTGTTTTGCCTCTATAAAGGGCTGGAAAGTGCTGCTGTGTCAACTCCTGTTCGTGCTTTTCCGAGAGAACTCAAGTTGCCTGCACGCTGTGGCCATCAACTTGTTGTGTCTGACACTCAAGCGGGAGGCTCGGTGACTCATCTCACCTCCAGTAAGTTCAGCTCCACCTCCGAGTCTGCTGTGGCGGAAGCCTCGGCAGATGATCACCCGCACGAGTTGATAAAAGTAAAATGCAATTATCCTTTAGCAGACACTTTACGCCATAACACACACAGAGCTGCTGCAGCTTATAGGGTAATGAAATGCACCTTTTGCATATGCATTTCTGTTATCTGCCTCTGAGTTAAAGAGGTGTAGTTTTGATTCTCGGAGATGTCATGCTGTCTGAAAGATGCATTATGGAATAAAATAAAACCATTCAGAAACTCATGAATATATTTACTCAGCCCTGCCAGGTCAACAAACCTTGATAAGACCATGAAAGAAACAAACATACTGCGTGCACAGCCAACCATGATGAGCAGTGAGTAGAATATATTGCTAACAGGTCGATGTTTTAGACGTGGTTAAGATGTTCCTAACGGCGTATTCAATGTGACAGCGATGGGCTCTCACAAGGACAGCTCCGTCTTTTTTTTTCCCCCCCTGAACGTCTCAACATGTTTGGATAGGAAAAGATCTGGCCTCTATCTGTAAGGATTTATAAAACAGTGCTCCTTGAATGTACCGGGGATCTCAGTCATAGATTAGCAGGCTAAGAGGGAGCATTGCCACTCAAGGTTCTGCTGTCAATCGTTGAATCTCGGCACTAGGTCAATCAATGGTTCCTCCGCTCTCTCTCTCTCTCCCTCTCTCTTTTCCCTCCCTTGTTTTCTCTTCTCTCTATTTCCAGTGATCTTCTCAGATCAGTGGAGGAGGGAGAAAAATCAATGGAGTAAAGTAATCACTTGGCGGAAGATACAGCGAAGGGCCCGAGGCCCGCCCAGCTACCTGAGTTCCATTTCACGCACCAGCAGCTGCAACACAAACACACAGCGCCGGCCTGTGCTCCCATCTTAAACAACACGAGCAGCCCGACGCTCCGCACCCTTCGTGACCTATTCCTCCCCAGAGGAAACTCCCAGATTGCACTGCAGCACACCGCCACCGTCTACCCAATAGCTGGCTATTGATCCGCGGTCCCACGCGCTCAGACTCTGACAGCCCTGGCCATACCACATTTCCAAAATGCCAAAGTGGCAAAAAAAAATATGCCTCCCTGCCCCGGACATCACCGGCCGGCGTGCGCGGAGACAATGTCAAGTCGAGACCGCACGGCCTCCCCGCTCGATAGTTGTACAGCCCCGCGTCCACAAAATGGTGCAGTGAGCCATTTAATAAATGAAACAACCGTTTGAATGAAGTCATTCACCATCAAGTTGAGCAGCGTTTTGCATGTTGATGAAACTTTTATCCCTTTTCTTTGAGCATTTGCTTCCACTCACTTACACAAATTATTCGGCATCCGACCCCGCTCGCTCCGGCCAACATTTGGCGCAGCCTTCACCGTATGCCTGCTATTACCTTTGGCTGCCTTGAGAGGCGAGTGGGTGGAGGGTCACAGTGGGTGGCAGGGAGAAGGAGCCATGGGTGGGTATTTGTTTAACAATTCTAAAATGCAAATGACTGTATACACTGAAGAGCCTCTGTACTAACAAAGGACCTGAGGGAGAGGTCAGCAGTGTTTCAGAAGGGTCAGGCAAAGGAGGGATGGCCGCCGCATTAAATCCTAACCAGACAGATTCCGGCATGTGCCCAGGTCTCAGCACCCATGTTGTTTATGTATGGGGTCAATACGGGCCAGTCATTTCTGGTGGGGTTATCCATTTTAAGCTGCCCTGGCTTCAGCTTTAGTAGCTTTATTAGTTTTGCATGGGGGCAGAAAGGGAGGGTGCTGCAGCTGTGAACTATGGAGTGTACGAGGTTATGTTTTTGGGAGAGAGTCCGCTTTTAATATAATTATCAGACATGGTAAAATATGGCTCTCAGCGAGAGAATAAATATGCAATAGCTGCTCTAAGAAGTGGGATGAAAAGGGCATTCAAGATATTCAAATGCAAATTAAAATGCTGAATGTCAATACCATGTACCAAAAAACGATCAGTTCTAAAGGTGATCATTCCGAGTCCGAGAACACGAATGTCTTGACCAGATTTCATGTCAATCCACCCGGCGGCCAAGAGCCAAAGCCAAAGTTAGCGGGCTTCATCCTCGGCCTTTATTATTTATTAATGAGATATTCCTTTGCAATAAGTGGAGCCTGGTGATGTTAGCTTCATGAAGAAATCGTTCTTTTGAAACGACTCCCGAAGAAGAACGAGTTAACTTGATTCCCAAGCAGGAGTGAGTCACTGCACATTTGTGCACATAAGAGCCGAGTGAACTTGTTGTGAACTGATGCTCGTGACTCGCTTCACTCGTGGCAAATAGACAAGACAAATTGGATTCCCTAGAATAATTGGGCTTTTCATCACTACCAGAGCTACTGGCATGTTAGAATGTTGCCACCTTCATTTTAACCGCTCATGTCCGCGAAAGCAACCAACATTACTTTCCGGCATGTTAGCTTGGGCCTCTGTGCGCTTCGGTTAGCTTTGCGCTAATTGTGTGGAACAGAAACTAAAGTCCCTAAACCGTCCCCACTTATCGCTGCTCTTTGTGAACTGTTGCAGTCTTCCCTGTGTCGATGTCCCCCGCGCTGCTCTCGGCTTTCATTGTCTGTGTTGGACGTACGGCCGTTTATTGGGGACGAGCTGAACCGTCTCTCCCCGTGAACCGCAGACGGCTCCGTCACGCCACGCTAATGCACATCCTGATCAGGCTCGCTCACTTTAAGTAAGGACTTTGTGTTGCCTCCATTAAACCCGACATATATCAAAGCAAGACACCATCTGCTGTGATGTTTTTGCTCGTGTGCTTCCTCAACCCTCCCCCTCCTCCTCCCCAGCATCACCCCCTCCTCTCCACTTTGGCACCGACATGGAAAACACATCCACTCTACGTTTGGAGGATTCTTCGGCCTGTGGTTTCTCTAACAACCTCTGACTGTACGGAGGCTTAGAGCAGGTGTATATTTATTCTCTGCTGTCTCTCCTCAAAGAGACGCCGCTCAGCATTTAGCCAAAACACGCTGCAACCATGTCAGGCCGCGTTGAGAGCGGCGTGGCCCCGTCCTGCTGGAACATGGTCACCGTCAAGGCCAGGATGTTGACAGCGGAGAGATTAGTCAGTGGAAGACTTTAGGCTTCTCCTTTAGCTTATAGGCAGAACATGTTCCTGAGTGGCGCAGGGTCACCCTGATCTCCTGCTCTCTCCCTCTCCTTGTCTGTGTGGGTTTTTTTTTTTTTGGGTGATGTTATCTTTTCACTCTCCTCCCACTCGCTGCGGTTCCCTGAAGCTGTCTCGGGGATGAACGCCTCATTGTTTTTTTGCCCTTGCAACGCTTTCCAAAAAAGTGCCTTTCTGGATGTGGATGTCGAGCAGCTTCACACTCCGTTTGACCTTTTTTTCATTTTCCTTTGAAGGAAGGGAGGTCATGTCTGGGCCAATTACACGTTATGCCATAACACACCTCTCTTTGAATACGTCCACATTTAGTTTCAGATAAGGTTTGTTATGTGAGGAGGTTGGTTTGGTTTCCTTTCTCTCTTTGTAAAAAGAAGCCACAATCATGCTTATGCTTCAGGCAGCTGAACTTGTTGCTCTGAACTCTCACAGGGAGGATTTGGGTTCATCTATTCAGTTACACCCCTGGCATCTATACGAACACACTTTATTTGGTACTGTACGAACAATATCATATGGAAATGCATGTCTTGTGTGACTCACAGAGCACCATATTGTTTTTGACAACTGCCAAGTTGCTAATCAGTTGCCTTCCAGTTGTTACGCGTTCTCCCGAAGCTGTCTGGCGCCACATGTCGAGGTGCTATCCATCTGTTTACCCAGGTTGCGTCTGTTTATCTTTCTTTATTCCGATCATGCGCGGCACCGAGGCTTCACACAAATCAAATGCACCTTCAGATGTCGTTTCTCCACGGGGGGCTGAGTGATCGAGGAGGAGACGCGGCGCCTCCTCATGAGGGCTCTAAAATTGATGTGCCCTTTTGGCTCTCGTGAGGGTGACCTTAAAAAAATCAGAAACACTCAGCGAGCGGCACAGCCACTGTCTCACCGCTGATCACTCTCAATCCTCCACTCAGCTCTCCCCGGCGCTATTCAGACTCGGGAGCAGTTCAAATACCGAGTGCTCGCGTGCTTTAAATCCCCGCTATGTGCGGGCAGGCCGAGGGAACGCCACACAGCCGTGCAGGCAGGTAAGTGTGCGCTTTGGTGAATACTGAGTGAATGCGCGTAACTACATTATGTCAGATAGTGAGACAGCCCTGATGGAAAAAGAAAGCTATTAGACGGGGATGTATGAAGTAGCAGATGGGCTCAGAATTCAAATTTGGCAGGCCCTGACTACGACTGACAGGCGACCAGTATCGGTGATTGTTGTCCTCGAGTGAGAGTTCTGAGGGAGGAGGGGAGTCTCTCTCAAGCCAAAGGAAAAGGATGCAGTCGGATATTTTGTCAACGTCGGCACGGGGAGAAAAAAAAAAAATTGCACTTTGGCTTGCTTTGCATTTGGCCATTTGATAATCACTGTTGTCCCTGGAGATTTGTCATTAGCGCGTTGACCTTGGGGAGGTGCACGCACCATTGACATCTTAACTACAGGCCGGAGCACGCTTGCATAATGCACATGCAGGCACACTCTGATCGCATTGTCCGCTGAGGGCCAACTGGAGCGGAAAAGGCAGTGGAAGTTCAGGAAAGCGTGGCTAAAAAACTGAATGTGATGAAATGCTGCAAGGGCAAGACGTCTTCAACGACCCCCCCCATCGCTTCAGCTCACACACCCACACACACACAGACACACAACATCAAGATTTAAAAACGCCAGGACACACATACGCAGTCCCCATAGCCCATTACCTCAACCTGCCTCTCCACCTCCCCCTGACCCTGTCATCCCATCTCCCTCCCCCCCTCCCTTCCACTCATTACTCCCTCACCTCCTATATGCCACCGCTCTCCAACACTCCACCTGTTCTCTCCCCTCGTCTCGCTTTCTCGCTCCCCGCGGGTCGGCTCTCTGTTGATGTCAAGGCGGGCGGTGTGGTGAGTAATTCTCCCAGTGATACCGGTCTCCTGACCTTTCATTGCACCTTAAGGAGAGAGGGATTTCTCCTCATCGGCCGTGACGGCTCGCGATGCATTCTGGGGTGAGGGTAGGGGGGGGTTGCTTGTGCTGTCAGGACACACAGTGTCAGGCCTGACCCCCCCAGGTGGCCTACAGGCTGACAGCAGACAGACCTGCTATTTGTTGCCTAAAACACCTCTGAGGAAGATGTCAGGCGGCATCACAGCAGCACATCACCTGCCCCTGAGGCCTCTGGGTGCACTCCACCTTCACCGTTATGAACAACCTCCATCCGAAAACCCTGTACGAGTGACATACATCACATCTACTGGGTCCATATAGTCAGGGGGCGTGAATATAGGCGGTACAGGCAGTGCGGTTGCTCCGGGGCCGGTGGGAAAGAGGGGGACAATTGGCCCTTTGCAAAGCCCCGCCCCCTGCTGCCACTCTGTCAAACTGTCAGAGCCACCATGCAGCCCACACGGTCACTAACTGCACTTCATGAAGTAATATGATCATATGATCACATTTATATTTTTTTTTAAAAGGATGAAGGGATTTCAGAGAGAAGCAGGAGATAAAGATAGAAGCTAAAGCTAAAGACCACAGGCTGAAAGTCAACCACCTCCTCACCTGGAGATCCAGACAGAAGACAATAAAGTTAAGGAACAGCAGTGTTCCTGTAAAGTCGATGAGTCTCTGTTCTAATCATTAAAAAGCCAAAGCAGCGTGTGTACACATCCGGTACACCTTCAGTTGCTAGCATCGCGTGATGTGCTAGCTTTCTCAGGCTAATGTTAACCATGTCCACAGGTATTTACGTAGAAACGTAACCTTTCAGAAACGTACATCTCTCCTTCCAGCCTTTGGGTAACAAAGGTCACTATGACACAACGTTTCACCATGACGAGCTCTAAATCCACAAAAACCAGCCTGAACATGAAGAGCATGAACCGGCTGCTGCGGGGCTTGGCTGAAGCTAGCAGGAAGCTGACTATTCTGTATTTATTGTAAACTACCACAAACTATTGAATTAATTCGTTGGTATCTTTGTCACACATGGACACCGTATATATGCAATGAGGATTTATGGGTAATACGGACTTGAATATTGTCTGATGTCAATGTTGATCATGTAACCAGAAAATAAAATGGCCCGTGTGTGTGTGTGTGTCCGTCTTAACTACCTTACACCCCTGCATACAGTTGGCACCGGCAGCGCCCCCATACTGGTGTGTGTGATTGAAAACCGCTTCCTTCCCTAACTGCTGCAATCGTGGCCCAGAAGATGAAGGCTCTTTAAAACTCCTCCCCGAATGGTGAAACGATGGTCCACTTGCCCGGAGTCATAATCCCGTGTTTTGTCTGAGCCGGTGATGTGTTCTGTGGTTTTGCCTTGAGAGAAAGGTGTTTGATTGCCTCCCCTGCCGGCAGCGTCACCGCCGTAGAAAACACAAAGCCAGCAAACACATTTGATGACACGACATCACTCGGAACGAGCAGACGAGATGAGAGAGGACTCGAGTCGAAATACGGAGGGCAGTCCAGTTCAGACAGGGGTTAGTTAGTGGAATTGGCAGAGCTGAAAAGAAAAAGAAGAAGAAGAAGAAAAGAAGCAGGACTTCGTTTGAGATCTATGTCCTCCCCTCCTCCCGGCCTTCAAAGCCTCTTTTCTGCAGCTTCTCCTAATTTCCACCCGGGCCAGAAGAATGGGTAATTGCTGACCAGAAAACGGGTTTATTTTGCCATCCTATTAAAGAACACACATGGTGAGGATGTCCTTCCTGTGCCGCCGTGCGATCAGAGAGGCAGCACTGATGCTCTCGGCTTCACACACTTGAATGCACACGTAGGGGTGGGAATCTCAAAATTAGAAGTGGGATCACACCGGTGGTATAACGAGCGACAGCTCCTCTCTGTCTTTTCTTTTTTTTTCTTTTTTTTTTAAAGAAGGGTGGCTGTTGTACAAGCCTCTTTTTCAGGAGTCCTAATTTCCTTATGGTCCCTCAGTGACAAACCCTTTGTCAGAGACTGGGGCTTTGTAGATATTTAGGTGCCTGGGGAGAGCATTTTTTTTATATCATTATTATTATTCCAAACAATGAAGCTCACACAGGGACAGAAATGGGTCACAAATGGATTATCTATTTTGCGTTTGTTTGTTTTTTGACACCGCTTTCATTGCGTTCTATATTTAGCTGTTGTGAGGAAGCGATTCATTATTGTGCCTTTGATAAAGTGGTGGCTGAGCGCCGTCGCTGCAGAGCACACGACCGCTTTCAGGCCTCAAATGAAAACACAGAAACTCTTCTGATTTGAGTTTTGCGGTGGAAAGCAAACTCCCGAATCCACGTCTGCCTGCTCTGTTCCTACACAGGAGGAGATGCATTATTTTCACTGCAACAGAGTATCTTGCACATTTTAATTGAAATCCCATCTATAGAGAATACCATCATCATTTAGCTCTGCATCAGACATATTTATTCATCATATAAATTCATACGTGCAGATCTTCCTCTGTTGGGTTGCAGGTGAAAGGATCCAGCAAGTGCCGCACATGGAAATAAGGCACAAGTTAAACTTGCAATAACTATTTTATTTATTATCATTTGGGCCACTTGGGGGCAGCAGTAACACAGCTGAGAACACGTTGACATATTATCGCCTTTTAAGTTGACTTTAATGCATCCAACAGATGTGGGATGAATCCCGAGTCGTGTGTTTTAGCCGCCGTCGTAAACGACGTCATGAAACAAGAGGGAACCAGAGCGCTGACCCTCTAGCGCTACAAAGTGCTGACCCTCTAGCGCCGTAATGCTGAGGAGAACAGGAGTCAGCTGATGAGTCTCGGACATCGCTACAAGCCACCATGTTCTCGTTACCCGTAGTTATTTAATCCATTGTTTTTTATGAATGTATTGATTAACCATTAGGCTAAAAGCCTTTTTGTCCAGCCACATTTTCACTCCGTGTGAGCTCGACTGTCCAAAGGTTAAAAAGACATCCGTCGCCTGGACTTTAATTAATCAACTTGAGTTAACCTAAATTCTGCTTGCTCCATTGTTATTTTATCGCTGCGAAGTGAAGGCTCCTCTCCGTCCTGACACGCTGGTACACGCCCACTTCTGCCCACGCCCACTGCTGCCCACGCCTTCTTCATCAGCACTAGTGCACCAGCGTCACAGGGTTCGGCCACCTGACTTTTACGACTGTCACAGACAACACGGTGTGTGTGCAATTAGCCTGACGTCACCACGCCAGTGGGAATGAAAGGGCACCTCGTGACCCACGGGCCGAGGCAGATCAAAGGTCAACGTAAAGGGCCAACTTGTGTGAGTGGCGCGCTCGCATCATCTGTGCTGCCCGGGCCCGCACAGGGAAGCTCGCACACGTCCGCCGAGCCTCATTATAGTTTCCAGTGCGTCTTTGAGTTGAACGACCTCCAGTGACACAGTGGATTATGTAAAAGAGGGTAAACAGCAGCCTTTGAGGGCCGGAGACGAGGTCTGGCTGCCCTCTCCTCTTTGCTACATTACTGTAAGGTTGAAGGGTGAATGTGGCCCCGGGGACGCGAGCCAGTCGATGGTGATGGGCTTTACTGAGAGTGACATTTAAGATAGGAACGACATCAAGTGTGGCACCGCTGTGCCCTGTGGCAAGCCAACCACATGGAGACAATGTCAGCATGATCTGGCTTTAGCCCCAAAACGCAGCGGATCCCCCCCCACCCACCCACACCCCCCACACACACACACACACACACACACACACACACACCCTCCACCATCACTCCCCTCCCACACACACACAAACCGACATATCTCTTACACATGTCAACTGCATCTCATGTCAAGTGACAGTAAACAAGATCTGCCACCTTCCAGATGTGGATGTGCTGTTGGTGCCTTGGGGGCGGATTTAGCTGCATGAGATTTATGAAATACACAATAAATGTTCTTCTATTTTAGTTTGGTTTTTTTTAGTGGTGGAGGGGGTTATTCTATTTATTTTTTTCTTTTAGCATTGAGATCATCAAAGCTAAATCCCCTTCGCTGCTTTTAAAAATAACATCCGCCCGATTAAGTTATTCAGCCATCGCTAAGCTAAATGTGCTCAGGATGAGCGTGAGGGGGCCTCCTGCACCGGCAGCGTTCAACACAATAGGTTTCACGTCGTACGGGAGCCAAACAGGAAAGACGTGAATCACAGTTGTCGGGGCGAGGAGCTGCACCACCCGGCATAAGCACTCGGCACATCGGCGAGCCTCAAAATCCAATTATGGTATTCAGACGTGGCACAGTGACCTTTGACTTCACATTCAAATGGTCAATTTCAGTGGAACTCACAGACACACAGGAGGCGCGAGAAATTGTGTGTGTGTTTTTTTTTCCTCCTCCCTCTCTCGCTGAGAGCTTATCTTGAGCCGCGCTATTATTTTTTTATTAGAGATCTGTTTTGTGCCACACGTAAGTCATCAGAACTACAACTCCCAAGGAGAATGGAGATCAGATAGGGAGGTCTGGGCAACAAGGACGGGGAAGCCATTTAAAGGTGACATTTCAGTCCACGCAGCAGATGCTGCCAATCTATCTTCCCCCGGCTCTATCTGCTGCCCTCGTTTCACATCCCTATCTCTCTCTCTCTCTCTCTCTCTCTCTCTCTCTCTCTCTCTCTCTCTCCCTCCTCCCCTCCACAGCTCTCTCTTTTTCGGCTTTCTTTTGCTTTCCTGCTCGTTCTCATTCTGCCCCCCCCCCCACCCCCCCTTCTCTCTGGCCTCCACCATCCCCCGCCCCGTGACGTGCTGACGAGGCAGCAGGGGAGGAAGCTGTGTAATAAAAGGACGAGCTAATGAAAGGTCGAGCGGGGTCAACGTGCTCACATACCTTTGCCGGGACAAGGGGGGGAAGAGAGGTCATTTATTCCAAGGGGACAACTGTTTCACTTTTCGGCTGAGGCAGGGGGAGGAGGCGTCGAAAGGTCAAAAGGTCGCAATAAAGGACGCCGGGGTCGTGGCCTTTGGGCTGAGATTCTGCACGTCCCGGGGTCAGAGGTCGGCGCAGGAATGCTGGGTAAACGGGAGGTTGGGAGGAGGGTCAAAGGTGCGGTCTCCATCCCCCGTTTGGACGGACATCTCTATGAGTAGAGGTCAGACTCTACCTGCAGCAGCAGCTGGAGCAGAATCAAGGTATAACTGTGATTTAATATCATAATTACGCACAGTGGAGGGCATATAACGGGAGATAATGAATCATATTATATTCAGACTGTCGGAAGAAGAATTACGGCATTTAATTAAACTTTTCAAGAAGGACTGTTGCTGCGTTGTATAAAATTGATGCAACTAATATAAGATCCCATGACTCTCATTCTTCCAAGACTCAAAATGTAGAGGCTTGCACACTGTAACTCATTACAAGTCTGAGGGATATGCAATCATTTAAATAAACACATGTGGAATAGTTAAGATTATGGAAGATAAAGCTAAAAGAAAGAAAGCCCAAGTACTTCTCATTGACATCACTGTAAGGCGTATGGATATTAACAGTGTCGAGCTAAGCGCTAATGACAGATGGGATGAGCTCAGGGCCACGGGGAAATCAGCAGGTGTGACACTGCCATCTACAGGAGCCGTGTGGAACAGGCAGCGCCGCTCCGCGCTGACTCTGTGAAGACTCCAAGAGAACGACTGAATGACAGGAGGTTAACGTCGGGGTCGGCAACGGGAGGAGGCCTTTTTTAAATCCTCTTGTCCACCCGTTTGCCGCATCAGCATTAAGTTAACAACATTTGCAAATATTGTAAATATTCATGCTCTCATTTACCGCACTCTGTTTATTGTGAAATGTCAAATGTTATGCACCTCCCCCGCCAGGACACATTCCTTGTCTGTGAAAACATACAATGCTTGTGATTCTGATTTGGATACCAGATTCAAGTCAGGGTTTTTTAATCTAAATATCAAAACACATGTTTCTCCCATAATAAGGACTTTGTCATCATATTTAAGACGCTGCTGGTGAAGCGACGGCGTGCCTGCGGTTGCCAGCTGCTGGTTTGATGCGACGCTGGAGATGACAGCAATGAGCCTCTAGACATGTCACGCATGTGAAAGAACAGGATCACTAGTCCTTGTTTAACTCACGACAGCGTTCAGACCTGAGGCCTCGTGTGATCCCTCATCCGGTGTTGGAAAGGCCCCAAAATGAAATAACGTCTGAAAACGTCCTCCGATTTGTACTTCACCTGATTGAAAATGTAGTAAAGCCCAATAATGTAACAACTTGACCGAGAATGTAATAAAATATCTTGACTGATATTGTAATAACATTCCAACCCTTAATATAATATAATAATGTAATATTATTCATGGCCCTCTTGTGTAACGTTAGCCATCTTCTGCAGCGTTAATCATCTTCTGATGGAGTCTGAGATCCACTCTGCTCTAATGGACCACTCGTTCATCCCTCACTGAGAGGGATTCTGAGCCTGATAACAACGGGCCCTCGCCTTCTGTTGTAAATATCAAATCAATACAGCCTCCAGTTTACTTTATCGTACATTAAATCACTTTCAAGTATTATTGTTTTAAGCAGCAATCTGGACTCTCGGGTATCACCAATTTGTATACATGCACTTTACATTATCCGTCATATTGATCCTGGTGTTTGAAAGGTAATACATTATCAATCAATTGTTATTGCAAGACCAATGAGGCCATTTTTATTACGTTATTGGTCAAGTTATTACATTATTGGGTTTTTGCTCGTGAAAAGTGCCGATTTTATTTCAGTTGTAATTCTTTTATTATTTTGGTGCTTCAAGAGCTCCGACTACAGTAAAAGGAAAGTGAAACACATTGATAATCGCTCATGAAACGTGCTTCAGTCTCGTCTGGACAACAGAAACGATCTTTTAGTTTGAAGCGTTGGAGGATGAACGGGAGCCGGCTGCGTCCGAGAGCTTGCATGGTCCAGTGGAGGCAGCACAGAGGCTCGCGGTTCACACCCTAAAGTTATTGGTTGATTTGGGCCCAAAAACAACACAATACAGAATTTTTCTCCAATGATCAACCAGGATTCACCAAACAAGGAAAATATGAGTATTTACTTTTTTTAAAAACTTTAAAAACAAAAAAAATGAATAAGGAAATTGGACCTAATCTAGAATCCAGAAGTTTTTTCAAGCTGCATTATCTATGCCGACCACCAGGGGGCGACTCCCCCGGTTGTATAGAAGTCTATGCTTCATGTGTTGAACCTGCATACTTCAATTTGGCTTTATTAAATAATTTTCACTGATGTCGGCAGTATTTTTTTTAAAGATCCGACAGCCATGACAGGAGGTTAACGTATCTCTTCCCCATGAGCTCTGTGTCACACAGAAGCTTATGTCTGGGACAGATGTTCAGCAGCAGCAGCAGCAGCAGCAGCAGCAGCAGCAGCAGCAGCAGCAGCATGACATACAGACATTCAGCCATAACATGAGCGTTTCCATACGCTGCAGCACTGATAGCTACTTAGAGGATCGAGAGCGAAGCCATAGGGTCCACAGTGTGTATGGTGGGATTAAGTTAAAGGTAACCCAGAGGTTGCAGCCCTGCTACTGTTGAGGTGCCCTTGAGCAAAGCACTTAATCCCCTCAGTGTTCAGCAGATCAGACTGTGGTTGTACTGGGCGGCTTCCAGGCCGGCCGGTGTGTAACTGGGTGAGTGTGGTGCACGCAGTGAACTGACCATTGACTAAAAACACACAACTAATAGATTTGAGAAAGTTCAGAATTCATATCAATACTCTTTTTGTCTATCTATATCAGCATAGTATAAATAATCATTAAAACACGATACTCTGTAAATGTGTTGGAGAAGAATGCTCGTGCAGATCTAATTTAATCAGATAGATATCCTTAAAGGGCCACTCCGTGAGGTGCATTGCTGGAAAAAGGTTGACAAAATAGTCGGCGAACAAGCTCTCCAAAGTCTGAAAAATGATGACATTATCATCCTCCTCCTCATCAGACGCTTTGCAGCGACCAGGAGTCCAGGTATCTCAGCCGCTGCAGCTTCCACTTTTCACTTTGAAGAAAAAGAAATCATCCTTTTTGAGTCTTTGAAAGCGCAATGCAATAAACCCCTTTAATCTCATGAATAGCAATGTGAGATTTGATTGACATCACGCATGTAAATTAAAAATAAATCCTCGCTGCAGTGAACACAGAGATGCAAATGCAAGTGTCACTGTTAGCCTCTGTGCTTCTGATTAGCACAGAAATATGGCTCTCGTGCTCTGACCCAATTCTGCAGCCGAGCTGCGATCACAACAACATGAAGGGTCTTTATCTGCATGAGGAGGCAACCAGACAGACAGCGGGGCAGGAGGAGGCGACTGGACCGGGACCGACCAGGAGGAGATCACCAGCAGTGATGGAGGTGTTGTTGTTTTCAGAAGCCTGTTCACTGACTCGCCAGGTCAAGAACTGAGAGGCAGCGAGCCGAGAGCTCGGCATTGAGAGATCTGTGAGACTTCCACTCACACACGTTTCTGCAGCATCACCGTGCACCTGTGGGGTGATGACGTCATGTCTCATGGCTGTTTTTTACCCCGAGTTCAATCGTCCTAGAAATACTGTCGTTCGTTAGCTCCACCTGTCCAATCAGAAACAGTGAGGCTGGAGGATTAAAAGTATTCCTGGCCTGATTAGGAGCTGTGTTGTGAACCTTTAGCTCCACACCAGCAGACGTGATAACGCAGGACAAAACCTCGTGGGGGGGGGGGGGGGGAGGAGACACTTTGCTATTGTTTGTCTGTTTTTTTTTGTGGTGTTCCTGGCCTCTGCTGATCTCGTCCAGGTCGTGACGTGATGTCTCCGGACACACGGCCGTCATTGTCTTGTTGTTTTCCCTCCCGCAGGCCCGTGTTGAACAGAGGGCTCACCGCGTCTATTGGATTACGCGAGGGATTTGAAACTAGGATTATGGGCCTTTGGGTCCACGGGCGGGAGTGGGGAGGAGGGAAAGGGGGGTGGGGGTGGGGGCTGCGTGCGCTTCTGCATCAGAGGCTGTGTGTGCGTGCGTGTGTGTGTGTGTGTGCGTGCATGCGCATTTGAGCGGGAGGGTGGTGGCGGTGTGTGAAAGTGTGTGTTACGCATCCCAGAGAGGCCACACAGCTTGTCTCCACTTGGCTCCGTTGTCTCTTCTGGCACGGACCTTCAAACATGAACCTGTTCTGCTTCACTCTGGTAAGATATATCTTCATTATTATTATTATTATTTTTTAAGCTTTTTGGATCCGGGGCGGCGTGTTTTTTGGACCCCCCCGCAGCCGGAGCGTCCCGCTGTGGGAGAGATGTGATGTTTTTGTTGTTGAAGGATCTGGAGGTCCCCCGGAGGGACGGACCACTCTCCCTCTTCTTGACTCATCGGGTCCCTCGTGGAGTCTTCCTGCTGCGCGCACATTCAATACAATACAACTGTAACATATAACTTATTTTTTATCTGATCATTATTTAATTGTTTAATGGTAATCCTGTCCACGTGACACATTCTCCAGCAATGTAACAACTTTCTGACTCTGCATGGTGTCCACGAGTCCTGATTATTGAATTTCTTATGAGTTGATATATGTTTAAAAATCAGCTTGAACAAAGCTCATCACAATGTGAGGATTATCATAACAAGAAGATACAAGAATGCTAATAAGTATAAAGTCTTTGTTGTGTCTTTATCAGGGATGAGGGTTTGTTGTTGGAGGTGATGACGTGTTCAGGTGTCACGTGGCTGCATGTTCAATTTGATTATTAGAGGCAATTTTTAGCTGCTGTTAATACACTTACTCCTCTTCCTCTCAGGGCCAGCTTTGGGGCTTTACTCTCAGGTACACTCCTCTATGCTATAGCAACACAAACAGGACACAATGTCACAACAGAAGACGTTCAGATTTATGTCAGCGGTTACATAACTGATCTGAAAAACAGTGTAAATATAATATTATATCATATATTTTCATGATATATGAAAATCAGCATGAAATGTCCCCTTTAAAATATTTAGCCCACTCAAATATATATCAGGAGAGCCAAACATGTGTGTTGTAAACTTCTTTCCATGACATAAAACAATCATTTCACGTAGATTTATCATACATGATATGGTTATCTTTTCTTTGCGGTCTTGTATGTTTGACCATCAGCTGAAATAAATGTATGGACATGGTGCACTGGAGTCTTTGGTGATTGTTGGTGGAGAAGGATGAAGGGGTGAAGGGATGAAGGGAGATGCTTGGAGAGAGTTGATGGCAGACTGCTGATGTGTAAACCTTCAGATGGAAGAAATGAAAAACAAAAGTGCGTTGAACAATGAGTGAGTGTGTGTGTGCAGAACAATTCCACCAGTGAAGATGCTGGACGGTTAGATTAGAAGACCTGCTGGTCTCTCCTTGATGTAAAGCTTTTAATTGGTTTTGCATTGTTGACTCGGACTGATGATTGATTCCAGACAATTCCTCTAATTGAGCCTCAGCAACAGGAAACCTTTAGTCTCTTGAACGCAGCCAATCAGTGTGCTGTAGTACTTATAATCCCACTGTCCTCTCCCCCTCCTCTCAGGATGGCTCCACAGAAAGCATGTATGAACCGCCTTATGGACAAACACCCAAGGAAGTCCCGCCCAAGTACCATAGCAGCCCTTCTCTCCACAGGTGTAAGCTTGAATGGGGCGGTTCAGATCCAGCCATCGCTTCCGTAAGTTCATGTCTTTATGTGTTTCACTCAGATTCGACACCCACAATGTACACAGCTGACGCTTTCCAGACATTCAAACCAATTGGAAACCGCTGTGTTTGGAGGCTTGTGACACTCCTCACATCTTTTACTGGCTGCACCAAAATGTGCATGTTAGCGGGATAGTTAGTTCGAATGCCAAATCAAAAGGCTTCCTGGATGTTTGTACCAAATTTCCACCCAATAGTTTCTGATATACCTATACGGGGGCGCCTGTGGCTCGGTGATGGAGCAGGTCGTCCTTCGATAAGAGGGCACGTAACCTCAAATTGCTCTGGCAAAGCTGGGTATGAATGCGTATAAATGATGAGTTCATGCTCTGATGGGCAGGTGGCATCTGGCACGGAAGCCCCTCCCATCAGTGTATGCATGTGTGTGAATGGGTGAATGATGACATGTAGTGTGAGAGAGCTTTGAGTGGTTGGAAGAAAAGAAAAGGGCGACACAAGTGCATTTGCATTTTTCCATTTCCTGGTGTCTCTGCTGAGCTACAACAGTTCCAGTGTCCACGTCAGCTGACTAAATGCTGGCGCATCCAATTATTTCTTTCTCTCTGATTTTACCTCTAAGATGCGTCTGTCTTTGTTCCCTCAGGGCCGACCTCAGAGTACAATAAAAGTAAAGAGAAACAGCAGACGGTATGTGAGTTTCGTTAGCTCATGAATAATTTTAAAGAAGGCATTTCTTTAGATTGTCTCGAGTTTGGTTTGTTTTTCACTCATCGGAATGAACTCATTTCCCATAAGGAAAACACAATAAATGTCATTATCTTTTGTCATTTCAGGTCATGTGCGCCGACATTTCCCTCGAACGATGAAACATTAGGTTGGTGCAAAATGTTCACAGTCCGTGAAGTTCATATTTTCAATGATTTTCTTTCAGACTTTATTCAGAAGTAACTTCAGGCTCACATTGCTCATATTGATCTCACATTATTTTACAATCACAATGAGAGCACTCGTCCACGGCTTCCCCTCCACCTTGTCTGTTGCAGACAGGAGTTGTACCTGCTGGATGTCATCAGGTGACGAGAAGGACCTTTCTCATCCCAGGAGAGGTAAAGACATCTACCTGAGCAAAAACAAAGCGCTTCCACTGACACACCATGGTGCACTGAAGATGGAGATTAAAGTGCAGAAACAGTTCTAGCATATCAGAGACTGTCTGGTGTACGACAGCTGAAGGATCAATGCTGATGCCATTTATATGTTTTACAATATACAAACGAGAAAGGTGCACTCTGCAGAGCTCCACCCGGAGTCCCAAATTGGCTGCGAGGCGTCATGATGAAAAACACTTCATTCAATCTCAAAAACAAGAGGCTGCGTATGCAATTGACTCAAAGACACATCTCACTCAAACCAAAATGAATCTCACCAGGAGGCTGAGGGGCAGAGAAGTACAGCAGTGTGTCCTGGTAGTTCTGCTAGCGAGTAAGAAACACACCCTGCAAAACCATGAAAGAGAGCCAAGTAACAACCTGTGATGTACACAACCGATGGGCTGTAAGATGTGGTAAAACTCAGTGATGTCTGCGAGCAATCGGCTCAAAGTTGTAGTATCATACACTTCATGCAGTCCTGCCATAATACGCATATTACAATCTTGCCAAAACATTATATTAAACCCACAAAGCAGTTTGCCAGCGTAGCAGCGACTGAGTCGCAGAGATATAGCAGTGTTGAGACGGGTGGTGCCGTTAGCTGTTAGCGATCATCCAAACACACCGTCCAACACAATACGAGTGAGTCGTCGAGCAGCGGCTGAGAGGTACACAGCAGTGTGTGTACTGGGGGTTTCGTTAGCTCATCCGATTGTGTCTCTTGACGCAGGCGAGTGGCTGGGGGTCGGAGACGCACTCGGTTGTGTTGTCACTACAGGCCGGTTCAGAGTGAGGAGTCAGCAGACAGTCAATGGCAAAAAAAACAAATAATAAAAGGCGTTTTGAGAAAGAGGGAGTCTCAAGAGGTCTGACCACCAGGTGCACACTCACTCACTCACTCACTCACTCACTCACTCACGCCTGCACACATGCGACCTTTTGCGTGACCCTCCTTCCGGCGATAACAAGGAGGAAATAGAGCATGGTCTGACCCGTGTGGTTGATCCTACAGAGATGTGCGACGCTCCACGTCCGAGCGGCACGTCGACACGAGGCGACAGAGAGAAGGAGCTGAACTCTCACAGGATGCAGACCGATCCGCCCGCTCAGGTGAGCCCACACCATGCTCACTGTATGCTTCAGCATTCTCATTGGTGGTTTTAATACTACATTCTCTCACTTTTTTTGTGTACACCGAGATTTCACAAAATGTTTTGGTCATGGAAATTTGGTTTAAAGTCATGGACAAATCATGGAAATCTATTGGTCCAATGTCTTTAAACCCTGCTTAGGGCAGGTTTAACCCTCACAAGAGCCCGATTACGATGATATAGAAGAGAGACTCTTAATTATCTAAATAAAAATCACATTTGAGTTTAGAGTCCGTGAATACACAGCATAAAATTGTAGTTTTTCACATTTGGACATAATCACTTAAGTACCATGAGGAATTATTATTTGCAAAGCTGCCGAGTCTTTTTTAATATCGCACCCGCACCTGACACACCTGGATGTTTGTTCACATGTTAGTGTTCGTCTGTGGTTGTTTATTGGATCATATTACAGTCCGGCATCTCTAAAATGAATAATAAGGCTGTGTTAGGCCCTTTGACGGTAGATAACACAACCTTTGTTTCAAAGCGTGAAGCCAGTCTTCTGACCACTGCTTCAGAGTTCGCTCGCTCGGTGCCCGCGTGGTCACAGGAGTTACAGAAGGGGAAAACTGAATCTATGACAGAGAGGTCGTTTGTAAGTCAGCCAAATCAGATCCCCAGTTCACTTTGATCTGCTTTGTAATCTCGGCTCTTCCTTTTATATCTGCCCTGTGTTCTTCTGGATTCTGTACCGTTTGGTGCTTTTCATGCCAGCGGCTGATAGTTGGGAGGGAGACGGGACAGCAATCGCCTCCACGTGGAGAGAACAAAATGATAGGGCGGTGCCAGTGTGATAAGGTGACTTTTTTGTCTGAGCAGGAACCCGAGAGGGAACACAGAGTGTTTCTGAAGGTTCAGCTCTGCCAGCATTGGTGAATGTTGAGGCGACGTTGTAGGGGTGGAAATAGGAAATACTCACTTCCTAATACTGCCCTCAAAATCTTACCGAGGTACAGTGATGTCATAACAAACTCAAAAAGTTTGAAAAGGTAGACTGAGACTGATATATTATTATATATACCGGTATTCGATCGTTAAAGGTCCCATATTGTAGAAAGTGAGATTGCCATGTCTTTTTTTTTTAAATTATAAAGCATGTCTAGGTGCAATTTAGAGACTGCGTGAATATTAAAGCGCTTAATCCGCGAAGAAATGCACATTTATTCAGAAACAGCGCCTTTAAAGGATCAGTATGCAGCAGAAAGAGGGATCTATTGGCATAAATTGAATATAATATTATTCAGCATGTTTCCTTTCGTTTATTTTCACCTGATAATAAGAAATATTCTGCCCCGAAACTGTGTGGTTGACATGAACGGTGAAGGCCTGGCAGAGACCAGATATGCTGATATGCTCGGAGCAAACTGGGCTTTTTTGGGGGGTGGAGCCTGACAGTGACAGGCACTAATACAGAGCGCTTCAGAGAGAGATTTAATACAAATAATCAGACAGATAGTATGAGAAATATAACCTTTTTCTTTTACATTAACATGTAAAACCCAAATATGAAGCTGTAAATGATATGTCTCCTTTAATACTGATGAACCGATGTGTAAGCAGCACTTAAGTGTTGAAAGGTAGTTTTTCTTCTCCATCACATGCAGTTAGGGCTGAATGTGTGTCCACTGCATTGAGCGCTCACGTTGTTTCTTTCGTGCAGGGCGGTGAAACTGCAGCTGACACCGCAGAATCAATACGCACTACAGGAAGACTGAAGAAGTTACAGAACCTGCTGCAAACAAAGAAGGCCCATCAGAGCGGCGCTGCGAGAGGGAAGAGGACCTCGGGGAATACCGGTGAGTCTTTGCGGACGATGCTCTTCAACCTGCTCAGAAAGCTGCGCCGACGCAATACCAGGACCTTCTGCTAATCTTCAGATCACTTGGCAGATGCGTCGAGTAACAACAATCCGGTGCTGACCTGCATCGGCCTGGGGAAGAGAGCGGAGAACCCGATGGCGGCGACGCCATCGCCACAGCGCCAACAACGGCGGACCAGAGACGCCCATGACGATTCGGAGGAGGAAGGGCTTTGGAGTCCACAGCTTGGAAACTATCAGTGGAACCCGTTTGAGTGTCCGCAGCCCTGGACTCCCTTCTACCACACCTGTCGACAAGCCCGACACGAGCCGTCGCTGTGCGGTGGCACGTTGTCGCTGCCCCGCACCACAGAGTGGGACCGCTTTGAGAGTTTGATCCAGGAACTGGACGGCAAACAGTCTGACCTGTCTCCTCCAGAAATGATCCGCTGCATCACGGATCGGCCGCTCCCGCAGAACACAGTAAGACATACCTCAGTGACATCACCTGCAGGAAATGGGATCAAGTAAATCAAGCTCACAATCTAGTATCTTTAAACAGTGGGACATATTGGGAAATGGTGGGTTGGCAGGTGGATTTTGTGACCTTTTGACAAAGAAAAGCGGTTTCCTCGGTCTTCCAATCTTTATGCTAAGCTAAGCTAACTGGCAACTTGCTTGCTATTGCAGTATATTTAACAGACTTTTCATCTCGAATTACTACAAGGCCTTCAGGTAATAGCCAGTGTTTGGTTTGTCCCTTCTGGGCTACTGTAGAAACATGGTGGTGCTACATGGACCCGCTCCATTTATAGATATGAAGGGCTCATTCTAATCCAACGATTTCAAATGATTATTTATATATATATATAAATAAATAAATAAATAAATAAATGAATGAATGGAGTCCAAAAAAAAAAAAAAAATTGAAATCCACATAAAACTGAATAGATTAACTGCCTGAATTATACATCTGAAACATGATATTTAATATATATATATATATATATATATATATATATATATATATATATATATATATATATATATATATATATATATATATATATAAATATAAATAAATAAATAAATAAATAAAATTTCTACTGATAAATCCCCGAAATGCTACACTGGCCCTTTAAGTGGCTTCCTCTTGAAACATGGTGGAGAGCCTTTCATTTCATCTGGTTATGCTACACATTTTATTTGAATATCAACCGCTCTTCCTGTTGAGGTTTGGCGTAACAGAGCAGACCAACACATGTCCTGAGGTCTGTTCGAACAAACAAAGGATAACACATTGTAGGTTTACAGTTGAAGCCCGTCAGTCTTGTGCGATCCAGCAGACACCAACAAGAAGCTCCATTCAGGACGTCCCTCTGTCGGCGCGGCCTGCTCCCACAGGATCTCTGAAGTATCTTTAAACTGGGCTCTGCATGGCCTGACTTTCTAATTGAGCTCTTGGGGGAACATTTAGACCAACAGCATTTAAATTTCCAGCGAATGCTTTTTTATATTTTTTTATTATTGCGTATCAGATATTCAGAACTTCGTAACGATTACTTTCCTGTTCAGCCTCAGTAGGCACAGCTCATGCGTCATATATTGCTGTTTAATAATACCAACAAAATGTCAAACTCTCATCCGGCAGGTCAGAGCAAACATGATTCACAGTAAAACATCAGTTTACTAACGGTCAATGTTGGGAATGAGCCAAGACTTAGTGTAACAGATGCTCTGTGGGCCACTAAACTGAAGCTAATGGCAAACAACAAGGAACGACTCTCTGTCTCATTAACGTCATGGGAAGGAATAAGATCTGCACACAGTACAATGCAAGATCAACGCGACAATATCTTTAAAAAAGCATTCTGATATGAAAACAAACGACATGTCTCTAACAGGGTTTAACCTAATTCAGAACACAGATCATGAAGAGGGAATAAACACAAACTGTTTGTGTTGTGGGGTCACACACACACACACACACACACACGCTCAGGCTGATAATGTGCCCATCTGTCACCAGGACAACACACATGTTAATCGCTCTCTCACCCAAACAGTTGACCAGATTGGGGAGATTTGACGCTTCCAAGCAGCCCTCCCCTCCAACCAGGCCTTCAGATAATGGAAGCGCTCCGGTAAGAGAAGCGTCGTCCTCCATCTGCCAGTTTGCCCATCGAGGAAATGTATTTACTTCAACGTCCTTCACGACCAAATCAGATTTCATCTTTTCAGACAGACCGGGCACACAGTGGCGGGTGAAGCCGTCTGCTCACGGTGCGCTCTTTGTGTTTCAAAGCCAACGCAGGAGCAGGAAGGCGACCCGAGCACACCGAGGCTGCCGAGGAGGGAGGCGGAGAGCTCCTCGCGCGGCGGCGACAGGACGCACGCGGAGGCCTCGCCTGGCAAAACGCCGCCAGCCATCACCGTATGTCACGCACTCTGCGCAGCTTTTATTAATGCGACCGCTTTCGGGATCGCGGCACCCGGCGCTGGCTGTGGTTAGCACCTAATGAAACATCTGTTTCCAAGCAGACAGCTGTCAGCCACACACCTGCCTGCCACGCCGCAAACTATCAATCACAGGAGCGCTTTTGCATTTTTTTGACACGAGGCTGTGAAAAGTGGAGCTCAACGCAGAACAGGGACTGACAGATCCAGCACGCTCTGCCGCCTTATCGGGTTGACCTGGTTAAAAACAAACGATGTGTTCACACAACAATATGGACACGAGTCTCAGTGGAAACGCCCCAAAGACAGTGATTTACTGAAGTAGAAATGGGTGTTTGTAGTGAGAGGAAACTGCAGAGCTCGTCAAATGTCTTTTCTTCTTCCTTTTGGAGACGTAAAACATTATCCAGCAACTTCATCAAACCTTGACCAGACTCGCATTACAGATGTTTGTAATTCATAAGAGGAAGTATGAGGGTGTGAAAACACATGATCATGAAGACTAAGTCATGATGATTTAATAAATACATGTATTAGGTATTTTAATACACAGTTTACTGTAAAATCCATGTATGTATTCATTAAACTGTACACGTCACCTGCATTTTATCAAGGAAAATACCTGTAAAGCTCAAGAGGACAGCTTCATTATCTTTTTTTATATTTAATTTTATACAATTGCTTTTGCAATTGCCCTAGAAACAAAAACTGGTACACAATCAGAGAGAGCACAAACTCATGTAGGCATATAATTCATGAGCAGCTATGCTGAACCATGAATAAAATGATGAGGTGAACGACCGCCATTTTTCAAAATGTCTGATCATATAGTAGCCATGCCAGCTGTTTTTCACTCGGTACTATTAAGATGTGTGCTTTGTACCATCATTCTCATCAGAGAGATGAGTCATTATGATTAATAAATACTTACTAAGTCTTAACAGTGATAAATAGGCATTCATGAAGCATCCGCATTAAGTCATGCATTAAATCATTGCTCATTGTCATCACTGGTGACATTAGTTATTTCTATTAAGCACATGTTTTATCAAAACTATTCCAGGCACCTTTTCATAGCAGGATAGTAAATGATAACATTAATGAATGCCTCCATGGAACAGAGCCATAAGGCATGACATTATTCACACCTGTGTTCACCCTGTGAGGACCACGTGGCTGCTGGGAAAAGGGCCTCACGTAACGTCATTGTGAGTGCTTGCTTCGACTATTCACTGAGAAAGAGGTCATAAATGATATCCGATAATATACACTGGCAGTGACTGTGTTCATGTGATGTATGAACGTACACGAGGCTGGTTAAGTTGTCCTAGCCAGTGTAATTCTAGAAAAACGCAGGTTCGATGGGGATGCTGATGCAAACGTGGTCCCCGTACAGGAAGAGGAAGTTAAAAGCTGAGCGCAGGTAGCTGGGGATTATTCCCGCCACACATCTCCTGTAGGTCTCAGCTATAAAAAGCCAGGCAACCCTTGCAGGATTAAGTGTTTTGCTTGCCAGAGGAGCCGCGTGTCCCAGAACCGGAACATTGAGGCGCTCCGTCGCATGAGGAATCAAACACAGCAGCTTTGGGCCCTGACTCAGCTCTCTGGTTGGTTAGCTTCCTCTTTTGTTTGCCTGAAGTGGAAGATGACGGATGGTAGGGAACATAAAGCATATAATGCCGGATAAAAAATCTGACTTGTGGTGGGTTTTTTTTTTTTTACTGTGCAGACTGGGAACACGCAGAAGAGGAAAGCTGGTAGGCGACCGTTTAGTAAAGGACACGGGCGGTCCAGTAACTCTCTGGAAAGCCTCTACAGCCTCAACAGTGGACAAAGCTCCTCAAGTAAGCACCTTCAGGCCCAGTCGAGACCTTTCTCTTTCTTCCCACCACCACATGATGAATTATGCAACCTTTGCTTGTTCACCCAGGTGTCCCGTTACTGCCATGTAGGATGCACTCATTTGTGGAGCGACAGCAACCTCTGACAAATCAAACGACTAGTTATTGACGTGTGGTGAGCTCACTTCGACCCTTCATTGTTGGTGTGCTGTTCCCCAGGTGGAGTCACCAGCGGGTCAGGCTGCTCCAGTAACAGAGACAGTCTGAGGCTGGAGGACGACCTGCTGTGCACACGAGCGCTCTGCGGCCGAGCAACGGTCCATACGGACTTCACGCCCAGTCCGTATGACACCGAATCCCTCAAACTCGAGGTAAGCAGGTCAATGTGTTTGTCACAACATGCACATTTCAGTGACGCCACTTGCAAAACCCATTCCGCTAGGTTGGAGGAAAACATCATGGTTAGGCTCAAAATAAGAACGTTAATTATGTCAAATGTTAAAGTAACACAAGTAGGGAATACTTCTTTAAAACATCACTCATCAACTCCAAAACGTCTCCTTGAGACTCGTGTGTGTTTGTTGGACCCATCCACCGTTCCAATTCCCCATTAGTTGACTTTCTTGTCTTTCTAGATTGTGATAATTATTATTATACCACTAAACCTTCATACCACATTACATACATCACCTTCCAGGTGACTTTCTCTATGCATAGTTTTTAACTACAATACAGAATACCATCAATTAGTCCTGAATGGTCATATCACCTCAACGCAGTCTTTTACTCTATTTTGTCTTTGTGGCTGCTAACAGAAATATGAACGCAATAAAGCATTTTGTATTCATTTCATTTTGACCTTGTATTTGTGTTCCCTGTATTAGTAGTAACATATGTAAAGTATCTATAGCTACTCTGGTACAAGCATCTCTTCTCTGTCTGAGATTTCACATGTTTTGAACATGCTCTAATAAATGCAATGGACCTAAAAGTAAACTTTCATCCAGGTGGGAGATGTGATCGACATCATTGCCAAGCCCTCTATGGGAATATGGACCGGCATGCTGAACGGCCGAACGGGAAACTTCAAGTTCATTTATGTGGATGTGCTGACAGAGGAGAGTCCTCATACGCACACGGAGACACAAAGCCGCAGACTGAGACAGAAATCAACGGTCCGGGAAGTGTTGAGGCGCCTCAGTATGGAGGTACTTTGACTTTGGGAGTTGGACGCAGCATCACTCATCTTCCATACCAGACCGTGTTCCTTCAGCTTCTGAATGGTTATTTTTTTTATCCCACATTTGCATTAGGAGCATTTCCCGTCCCTACAGCTGAACGGTTACCAAACAGTGTTGGACTTGATGAGACTGAGGGAGCATCACCTGACGGAGCTGAATGTGACTGATCCAGAGCACCGGCTTCGTCTGCTCACCGCTGTCCGTTCCCTGCAGCAACTGCGCTGTGAGTAATGGGGAACGTGGGAAAAGGAGTGTCATCACGCACATTTTGTGACATGATAAAACCGTAAGATGATTTGCCGAGACGTTTAGCTCCAGAAAGGGAAAAGGGACAAGCAGATAAGACTGGGAGGGTATCCGGGCCACAGCTAAAGAGGTTAAAGATAACAGGATCACCCCCAAAGAGTGTAGCTGAGAATAGAGCAGCACACAAATAGGCCGCTGAGCCCTGATGCACGCGAATAGTAGCTGTAAAAAGGATTACTTACTGCTCATCTATTCAACTCGGGGACCGAACATCCAACCAACCCTTTTTCTATGCTTCACAGCTGACAGTCAGTTGGAGAACAAGGCCAATCAGGGGGCCGAGCCCCCCGGCGAGAACATGAAGATGGATACGAACAACTGCCCAAGAGACTCCGGCTGCCACATGCCATCTGACAACCCCGACAGCAGCACAGAGGACACAGACCTGCACTTTATCTCTGAGTACCCGCTGCCAGCTGAGACGACAGCTTCGTGAGAATAATCTGCTTCCTGTTTATTCCTTATGCTGCTTTTGAGACGACTTGTGAATAAAAAAACCTGTTTTTCTACGACTTGGAATGGCGTCATTTCTCATCACGTACAATAAAATGGCCATGCTGAGCCTTTAACGCTGTTAATCCCCAACTCCACTACTGTATGCCGGGCTGAAAATGGAAAGATTTGAATTTGTTTGAAATAAAAGTATTATGTGTTCTTTTTAGTGTAATTTACTGTGTTTGAGAACCGACTTCAGAGAATCATGATGAAATGTATAAGTGTTGATCGCAACGTCACAGTAAAGCTGACAACAGACCATCCAGGAAAAAGCTAGTTTTCAGTAGTACAGATGTCTGGGCAACTAACGGCTATTTCATTATAAATTAGTTTAGACTTTTCATTTCTTGATTAGTTGTTTGGTCTGCAGGATGCCAGAATTTATTTATTCATGAGGTGGAAAGTCTTTAGTAAAACAGCAAATTGAGTTAACATTGCTAATCATAGAAACAAGTGCAAGCTAACTTCCTGTTGTAGCCGGTGCATTAACGTCATTGACAATTACACCACTTTACAGGAAGTAACACTATGTAATAAAAGTAAACACCTAAAGCAGCAAACTACTTGCAACATATACAGTAAATGCTCCTTAGAAGTGTCTTAAGACCAAAAAGTCTCCAGCGAGCCGCAGTGCTAGTGTTTATTTACCTTGTTTACCAATTTAGCATAGCGTGTTAGCCCGCTAACAGTAGCTATAGCTGAGGCCGATGAGGATGTTGTTAGCTTTATTTGGCCCCAAACCAAATTAACAAATACAGGTAGAATGCATGAAAGTTAAGCTGCTCAGTTTACTGACCTATTGTTAAACAACACTATTTTTTTCCCCTCCATTTTGAAAATTTTGTTTTGCGATTTATTTCTTACAAAAGACAAAGCTCACATTTATCAGAGAAAAAAATATGACTTTTATTGACCAGCCGACATGTCTACGGCTGCAGAGGTGTAGCTGTAACTAGAAAGTTGTACCCTTTTTATTTAACTAAAAGACTACACTAAATAGTCAACGCTATACTACCAGTCCATTAAGTTAACAAAAAGGCAGTCACGTGAAAGATGCAATAGCTAATATGACTAAATCAATCATGGCATGACAGAAAAGAACATTCATCACAATATGCTCACAATAACCCCCCCCCCCCCCCCTCCATAACACTTTTGCAGTCCCTATTCTGTCTTTTGCACATAAAAGAGGACATCAGTCACAATGGTAATACATGAAAACAGAAAATATACAATTGATTTGTCCAAACCATTGAAAAACAGAATAAAAACAACTCATATTTACAACAGTTTATAATACAGAACACTACACCTCTGTTATAAAACAGTGAAACAAATGAAAAATTGAAAAAAAATACAACATTACAGTCCGTATTCACTTAAAGGTCACTCAAGCACGCAGATTCTTTTCTCCTTGTTGTCAAATGGATTTTGGCCCAATCACCATTAACATCACCAAAGATACAATGATGTTTTTAAATGATTCATAATAATGATTTAAATAAGGTTTTGAGCAGCACAAATCCCAGGTTCACCTGGTCAATGGATTCAGTTCAGGGGGAAATAACATCCGACTCATCAAGAGACGTTTGGTCACTGGTCAGCTGACCCCCGAAGTGATGACGACATGGACACACACAATGTCCCAGTGAAGATTTTTGTTAACAAATTTATAACACTGAAAACACGAAAATGACTTTTAAAAAAAGGTAAGTGGTGAACTATTTTCATGGAAAATGCTGGCAGTATTACGGAAAGAATGCACATAATAAATGATATTACATACACACATTACATAGAACTCACACATTAGCAAGTGAATAATGTGTTATTTTAAAATCTGAATCAATAGGCCAAACACTTTAGATACAATTTGGTATCCGTGCTGTCATAACTCCACCAGTTGACCAACAGATTGATTCCCGAGCTGTGCTGCTTCTTCCTTCCGATCACAAAACGAGGTTCAGTCCGTTGAGCGCTGAAATCAGACGTCCAGCTGTCGCCAGGTGTTCAGTCAGTGACCGAGGTCTCCATGAGAGTACGTGGCATAACCGTTCTCAGGGTACAGACACAGCTCCTCGGTACTGCTCAGCCCATTGTTGACTTCTGAAACAGATGACAGGGAGATGATGGATGATGATGATGTCCATGTCTCTTTATTGAACACATTAATGTATACGCCATTTAGCTGGGAAAGATTTAGTTGGATTCCCTTTACAGCTTAGGACTGCATATACTGTCCCATCATACCTCAATGAAAAGTGAAGCATTTTAAAATTTGAACTTTCGGCACCCCTAAACGGCATTTACAAACCAGGGGAGTTTTGATTATGTGATATATTTAAATCCAAATTTATTTCTAAGACTGCGGTTTAATTCATAAGTACTTTTACAGAAAATCTTATTTTTTTCTGAACTTTCGCAAGTAAAAGCATCAAAAGGCATCACATTGTGTAGGACATACAAAACAACAAGGAGGCAACCAATGCTGAAAGGCCTTAAACCTGCATTCTCTGAAATGCCCATCAGGGGGCGACAAGAAAGAAGTCTGATAGTATAGAAGTCTATGAGAAAATGACCCTACTTCTAATTAAACATCCTACGACAGAGGCTTTGAAGTGCAAACACAGAAAGAACTCTTTCAACTTTGACAAAGGCAGCAGACCAGACCGACTGCTTCTGTTATTATTTTTAACAATAAAAGCCTGAGAACTCAATTTCACTGCGGGACAAACTTATAATAATAAGTGTGGGTAAGCATGTTGTGCTGAACTGTTATTATTGATAACCATGATATTTAAAAAAAAAAAATATTGATATTATGTTAGTTATAGACATATGATGTCATATGAATAATCCAGCCCCTCTTAAGGATGCTTTTGTACAGTTATAGACTCTCTACCTCCGTACACACATTGAGTGTAATGCATTTGACAAAAAAAGATAGATGAATTTGACTCGTGGCATCATTTATTTTTCTTTTCTTTCAAAATATTGGTGAAGGAGTGAAAATCTGATATCGTATTTCACACACGTTTTGTTGTGTCCAGTTTCAAACTGTGACATCCAGTCAAAGCTGCACCTGAGAATATGAGCTTCTCCTTCATGATGTTGACGTCCCGACTGGACCGCCGCGCCACGGCGCTCAGCATGATCTGCTCCGGGTTGTAAGTCTGCATCCCTCTCATCCTCCACCTGGGGCAGCGCACACAGATACAGACCGTCACAAGCATGCCGGGGCAATGAGTCCATTACATCATACAATTCAATTGTTATGCCCAGACTGGGTCTTTACAGTACGAGTACACATACACTGAATGGGATGCACATCGGTAAACAAGAGGAAGGAAATCGGCCTTGAGCCGTCGGGCAGAGAATGCACAAGTAGGACAGACAAGGAGGCAGAAACAAAGGCCGAAGCAGTCGCAGCAGTTACCTGATCATATGATAGCTGACAGATGCCAGGGGGGCAGCGGAGGAGAGGTTGCATGCAGAGCACAGGACAAAGTACAAATATCAGAGAGAGACAGAGAGGAACAGGACAGGTTATAGCGTGGAGGAGAAACAAGGAGACAGCCAGAAGACAACAGACACAGGAAAGAGACAGACAATAGATAAAGAAAGATTAGAAAGTACAGTTACACTTAGAGGCTGTTATTGGCACTGTGCAGTCACAGGAACACTGGCAACACCTTAAAAAGGGACAGAGCTGATATTCTGCTGTAGCTGGAGGCTTGGGAGACAGACAGGAGCACCAAAGCAATGTACTGCTGTGGACGCATCTTATACAGCGTACAGAGTGTACACTATATTTGAAATATTTCCACCGCTTCATCTTGTTTTGAGACCGTGCTCTCTTCAAATTCATTAGACTCCAGTGGCAGAAACAATCAGTTAGTTTGTGTTATTGGGGGACCTTAACACTTCAAACTCATCCTGATGGGCACAGCAGTACATTATTTTGCCCGTTTCTACAAACTCCATCTACTGTAGTAATTAGCCGAGCATGGAACAGTACCTCATACAACCACGCTGCAAACATCAGAACTATCCCTTTCACACAACACTACTTATATATTCAGAGATGTGATAAGATAAGCTAAATAAAAATACAACATGTACTGTGTTTCCTAAAGCGGATCAAAATGTTAAATTATGATTCTGTGAACAGGAGATTGTTTTTAATTTAAAACCATCCGTGTGTTCAGTGAATTATTCAGAATGAACGTGACATTGTTTCTGTAAAGACACATTGATGTTGAATGGAAAGTTTCACTACTGTGTGTACCACACATGCAATTGCATTGCATTACATTATAACAAAACCAAAACTATCTGCATAGGTTGGATACTAATTACTTATCAAAAAGTAAATACATGTTTCTTGTTAGTGCTTTAAACTAATTGCAGTAAAAATAAATGTGATCAAAATGTTTGATATCAGTTTTTTTCTGACAGACGGGTGTGTTCGGTATTCGATGCAAGCCTTTGACCTTCAACATGATCACTGCACTTACTTCTGGAAACCGAAAATCCCTATGACTAAGGCGATGGAGACCAGATCGGAGGTGATCCAGATGAAGTTGTAAGCGGTCCGACTCTGCAAGAGAAGGGAAGAAGAGGCAAGGCAGTTCCCAGTCAACGCCACCGGAGGTCACCATTAACATGCGTGTCGCCTGAAGCTGCTAACGCGAGGCCCCCCCCCTCCCTCCCCGAGTGCACAAAAGCAGTCTAGACAGCTGCTTCTTACTTTCAGATCCCTGCCCTTGTCTCACTCTCTTCCCAGGGTCCTGTTGTTCCCCATCACCGTGCAGAGCTCCCGATCATTTCTCTGCGTCCTTGCCCTCGAGTCTTGCTGGGCCCTCGTCCGTCTCTGTCCTCTCTCCTGCTGTCCTCTCGTCTCTCTGTGCGACCTTGTCCGTCTGTGTCCTTGTCTGTCTGTGTGTGGGTGTGTATGTGTGTGTCGTCAGATGAGAGACAGGGAGAGGAGAGCTGTTTACCATGAGCCAGATGGGGTAAGGCACCTTTCGGAGGACTTGGGGGGCATCAGAGGACACAGAAGGCACCCCGCTACACCACAGGATGGAGTAGAGCCAGGGCTCATTCACCGGGTAGACAGTCACACTCACATTATTGGCCAGAAACTCTCTGGGGAAAGAAGAAGAAAAACAACCATGTCAGCACTGAGGAGAAAAGGTCGTCTCCCTTTTAAATCCTTTGCTCCTTTCACTGCGTTTTGTGGATCAGAAATGCACATAAAGCCTACGGCGTGTCACCTAAAGCTGCTGTAAACAGGGTTGTGTCCCTGATGACGACAAAGTACACAAGTCATCACTCTGTTGTTGTTATGCCTGTGAATACACGCATGTTGTTTATGCATTATTACATATGCAATAAGGGCTCAGCGGCCTTTATGGATGTGCTACTTAGCGGACCTTAGGGTTCAGGTAAAGTGGCTGTGGTACTATATTTTATCTACATGGCAGAATAAACATTAAGAACATGGCAGGACGCTACCTTACACGCCAGCACCGGAATGATCCAGCTATCTAATCGAAAAATCCCACGTTGCCGTTGTTTGGTTCAGTGGAAAAGAGAAACCAGCGTGACGGATTTTTTTGACGGCGGTATCACAGAATCTAAACAGGCTCATGGGGCTTTATTATATATTTATTATTATTTTCTGTCAAAGTTACAACTGCTTTTCACCATCTTTCAGGTAGATGAGGATCACCTAAGAAAAGCTGGTGTTGAACATTTCAATTCCTCAATCAATATTTGAATCAAAATCCGTAAATAACTTGTGGGTTTTTAATTACTTTTTACTATTATGTCAGATTCATAACGGAGAATTAGAAGGAAAAAATGCATGAAGCAGAACCAAAGATAGTCTTTTTTGTTCAACTTGTTCTTCTTTCTTGTCAAAATGTAGCGACTGCATTACCCAGAATGCAACTCAATATCATATCACATCACTTTTGCTGAAGAGATGAGACTTGAAATTATTCCCATACTTTATCTCCATCCCTTTTCTCCATCCGCTCAGCAAGCAAAGCAAAGCAGACACCGTACGAGCACAAGAACATGGGCGCCATTTCACACGAGTCCAGAAATATGAAGGAGTTGCATCACAGTCATTCCTAAATGTCAATATTTTATGAGGATCAAGGCAAAAGGACAACAATGTGGTCTTTTAATGTTCTGTCTTTCCGTTTTTTCCAGCAACAAACAAAGCTCCCTGTTCTCTCCATCGTGGTCCGTCTCAGCATCCCCCCGTTGCCTAGCGCTACACGCTCGCTCTTACTGTAGGTCTTTGTGGCTGGCCTTGCTGTAGTGGAGGGTCAGGCTGGTTATTCCCCTGCGCCTTATGTCTTCCACCGACAGCTTCTCGTTCGCGGTCTGCTGAAGCCCTCGCACCCTCCCCCTGTCCGTGTCGGGGGTCCACGTCACCTGGCACAAACACATATGACAGGGACAGACCCCTGGTCAGACAGAAAGCTGCGGGCCTCACATCCAGAAATCTTGCACATTCATGGCATAAAAGAAAAAAGAAAGAACAAAAAAAAAGACGTTTTTTTTGTTCTTTCTTTAATTGGTGCTACTTCTAGAATTTCTAACATCAACATAATGCTGTTCATTTGTTATACAGTAATTACAGTAAACATGGTGATTATTTCTGCACCATGTTTAGCAGACAAACTCCGGGCTGCGTATTGTTTGTGCTCTTTTTTTGTCCAACAGTATTAACACAACAAGTACAACTCAGCCTCCTGGAGGACAATACCAGCTGCCAATCTCAGGGACAGTCGTTTGTGTGCTTAACTCAGTGGTTCTCAAACTGTGGGGCGCGACCCTCTAGTGGAGGTGTTACAGGTGGGGCGCAGGGGGAGATGCAGAATCTTGAAAAGAAAGTGTTTATAAATACTTTTTTTTCTTCCTTTTTTAATAATCCTTTATTAATCCCACAGTGGGGAAATTATTCTCCTCATTTTACCATCCTTAGTAATTCAGGAGCTTTGTGCTGCTGTGAAGCTCTGAGGCTTCAGTGTCTTGCTCAAGGACACTTCAACATGCAAACTATGGAGAGAACAGGGGTCAAACCGGCTACCTTGTGGTATTTTTTGTTGCTAAATATTAGTTATATTTTGCACAGATAGACCATTTTGTCCCAAACATTTTTCTTCCTCCACAGTGCGGCATGACAGAAAACGTTTGAGAACCACTGGCTGAACTCAACAGTACCACAAGCAGCGCCTTCAAGCAATCAAAGGTGGATTATGGAGTGACCTACAGTCCTCACCCTCTTCTGGGAAATCCCCGCTTTCTGCACCGCCCACAGCGTGTCCATGAACCAGCTCCGGTAGCGCGGGTGCTCTGGAGGAGGCCTGCGGACGTTGAGCAGTGCCGAGCTGTTGGTCCTGGCCGCCAGACGCAGCATTTCCAACAGACTGCAGACCGTCTGGTTGCCTATTCTGCTGCGGTCCCTGGCTGTGAGGCTCTCGACCGTCCAGTAGGGGTCAGTCTGGAGGCAGAGGGAAGCAAAGGAGAGACACAGATGTAACGTACACTTTGCGCTTTTGTGTACAATATATTCTTGCATTTAAATTTTAGTAATTTAGTATGCAGCCTATTTGTTCATTTTATTTTTTTAAATAGCGCTTTTTTTATTTTTACGTCTTTGCATCACTATTTAGCAGAAGAAATCATCGACACACTTAACTCCAGTACAAACATTGTCGTGTCCGCCGGGCATACGACTGCCTGTGAGGAGATCATGTGTGTGTCTGTCTGTGCACGGCTAATCGGACACACTTTTGTGCTCATTTAGGACTGGATGCTCAAGGACATCTTGTGAAAAACTCTTGTATAACGTTTTCTACTGTTGACTGCTGACTCCTCTGAACCGGTCAATAGAGAAAGAGATCAGCAACTGCTTCAGAAACATGTCCGGCCATCAGCGCGGTTAAAAACAAGCCTCATGTAGTCTGCTAAAGGCCACATTTTGACCTTTGTCAGAGCACAAAAACTGACAACCATTTTATATTCCTGAAGGACTTATTTTTTGTGGAAACAGAACCTGGTGAATAAGGTGGGGTGATGGTGGGGTGATTTAAGGGGAAACGTAGTGATGGAAAGGATTTCAGTACCTCTAAAAACCACTGGCCTGCGTTTAGAGAGCGAATCTCAGTCCAGTTGAAGAAAGAGGCGTCTTCATACTGCCGGCCTGGAAAGACCTTACGGACGTCTGTGGTTCGTTTCAACGTGCGGTCTCGCATAAGGAAGGGAAAACCATCCACGCTGAAACAGAAGAAATGGTCAGAAAAAAGAACTATACAACTTTAGTTATGATTTAGAATATACTTTGGTAATAAATAATAAAAACCTCACATCAAAACAGCTCAATAAAAAAAACATCAGAAGAAAAGGTGGAATGTGTTGATAACGAGCTCAAATGGCAATATTAATGTACATCTCTCTCAGTAAATGTCAACGTTCCTACCAAACAACCTATATGTCAGCTGTGGGATCTATATATGGAACTTCGGTTCATTAAAAGATAAATAACGTGGGATTAAAAAGGCTTCATGTGGTGAATAACCTGATAGTGACGTCTGCCTCCAGGGAGCTGGCTCCATACTGCAGGGCTCTGTTAAAGGACACCATGGTGTTTTCTGGTGCCAGCTAAAGCAGAAATGAGATGCAAGAGAACGTTAAAAGAACAAAGAACAAACAACAAACAACTGAATGCCCCTCCGCTCAATCCTCCCTTCCCAAGCCGGTCAGAGAAATACATTGTCTGTAAATCTTGTGACGACCCGGCAGTCCCCCGTTAGAGCCAGTTTTGGGTTTGTCTGTTCCAAGCTACTCCGTTTCAGGGGATCAAAACATAGTTATGAATATTATTTGACTTTTTAGAAAATAAATCACACTAAATCCTACACACGGTGAGATTTATTGAAAACACACTTTCAAAAAAAGTTAGTTGTTCTTTGTCGTGGATTTATTTGTGTCATTTGTGTGGACATACTGTGCGTGTGTGTCTGTGCATGCGTGTAGGAAAGGGACAGCTCTGGACATCTCTGAACATTTGTTTACAGCTAGTCATGTGGAACAGTGTGTGCTCGCCCAGCTGTGAAATGACAGTTCAGTGTGGTTCTGTAGCTGGATACCACTCTGCAGTGTGAAGTATTAGTGCAGAGCCATGCACACGCTCAGTCTCCGTACTGATGAAAATAAAAACAACTCCAGTGATCCATGAGCGGGATTATGCACCTATGAAAAAGGGGGACACCTGACACGGCCTCTGTAGGGACGTGTTCTCTCGCAGAGCAGTGAACCGGATCAGACTGAGGTCCGGCCGAGCACCCACTCACCATGGGAGCTCCACGTCGACCGATAATGTCCGGTCGCGGTCCGAGGCTGTGGCGGTCCATGATGCAGGGGCAGGTGAACGCGAGCGGCGCCAAATACACAGCCAGGAGGATGACCATGTAGATCAGCAACATCGTCACCTGGAAATCTGAGAGGGAGGAGTGAAGGGGTTTAAACAACATTTTGGAAAGGGACTTGCTGAAAAATATTAAAATCATGTAAAAAAAAAAAAAGATCACCAGTCCTCGTAACTCTGCATTAGTGTTGTTGTAAATACAACCTAAACGAAGACCAAGTCAGGTCCAAGACTAGAGTGTATCAAATCATTATTCAGATAAAATGAGGAACTTGCAAACCACATATGCATCCTTGTATCGGAAAGATCCAAATTTCCATACAAAGACCTTCAGAAAAACCTCTTCTATTGCGATGTACTGTGTGTGTGTGTGTGTGTGTGTGTGTGTACACATACATAGCATTATAAATGTCTTGATTAAATAATCAAAAAGGCATTACAGGAGATGAATTTGATGTGTCTGAATTTTCTTTGTCTCCTATGAGCAATCACAGTACTGATGGCAACAAATGAGTCAAGCAATGCAGTAATACGTTTCCTGGATCCCCCCCTCAATTGTGGAGGACGAGACAAGATAAATGATGGTCCATTCCAAGACCGGGACCATCGTAGACTACGACGGCTCTATAAGCCAAAAGAATTAGAAACCTTTACTTAAAACAAGTCAACAACACTTACTGGATCGCTCTCTGCGGACCACATATCCAGCTACCAACCAGCTGATCGCTGTGACAGTCACCAGGGCTCCAATGTGCAGGAAAGGTGCTGTGGACTGGCAACAAAACACAAATGGAGAACACTGTGGTAAATTGGTGGTCACTTATTAGAAAGTAACACAGGACAATTTTGAGGAGATTCAAATAATAAATACACATCAGAAATACGTCCAAGAGCAATGATCAGAGCTCCTCTTACCGAAGGAATAAAGTAAATTTAGTTGTGTGTTCCTTCCAACACAAACAGTGTGTGCGCGGTCTGTCTTTGATCATGCGTATTGTTGGTGACGTTAATTTACTTCCAGTGGTAGCAAGAACAGACGCGGTAGTCTTTCAATATTTGAGAGCCGCAATTTAGTTTTGAAAAGACATGTTTTTGTTTGTAACAGATTGATCGATACCACTCTTATGGTCTGTTAAATAACCGTCATCCAGCAGGTTACCTTAGCTTAGCATAACGAGTTAAAGCAGGGGGGAAAACAGCTGGCCTGATTCTGAATGAAGGAATAAAGAAAATCTGCCAACCGACTCCATAAAAGTGCACCACGTTGTGGTTTTACAAGGCGTCATGTGCCAGGACTACTTCCTGACACGAGAGCAGTGAATTCATTGCGTTATGCTAAGCTAAGCCAATTTACTTCCTGTCAGTACATTTAACGTCTGGCGACAATGCACAGATGGTGTGTTCCCTAAATTATTAAACTGTTCTTTTAAGCAAAGGTAAAAAAAAAAAAAAAAAACAGCAAAAACATCATGCAGCTATTGCACAGCCATGTCCTTCTGATGGTGGACCAACCTGCAGTGAAACCAGCAGGATGTCCCACTCATCTCCCCATACGTCGTCGACGGAGATGACGCCGGAGATCGTGGTGAGCAACGTTGCCAACACTCCTATCTGTGGAGACAACAAGGTTTGTATTTTAGAAGGAGTTGTGGAGCAAATTCACGGCAAAAATGTGAGAGGTGAATCACAGCACCTTGTGAACCCAGTAGAGGTTCAGCTGCTGGCCCAAGGATATATGGAAAAGTGCCAAGATCTGAAAAGAGAAGCTGCATTCAGTCAGTCTTATCGTCACTGAGCAATAAACACGTTCGCTAACATCTAGGGGTGGAAGCATTACCAATAAGAATGTGATGTAGCTGAATCCCACAGTGGTGGATGCGAGGATGGGGATCGTCTCGTCCCTCCATTCTCCAGAGCGGTTGTATACCAACCTGGAGTGGCAACAGGTGAGGTTTTAGTTCTCCATTAAATTTCAAAAATACATTTGTTGGTGGAGCTGGTTGCCGCCCTACTGCCTGCCCTTCACGTCATCATCTGAATTAGTTTCATCCTCATCTAATACGCCGGGCACAAACAGCTTACAGTCACATCGGGGGATAACCGACTCACCAGTTGAACTCGTTGAAGTCATTTTGAGCTACCAACCAGAAGTAGGCCCAAAAGAGAAGCAGGAGGAAAGAACTGCACAAGATGACGAACCATGTACACTCCCACTGTGAAGGAAAGCACAAGCAACAGTTATCACACACACATCAGAATATGAAGTTTGTTCTGCACTACACGCTCAGCAACAAACAGCCAGCAGACTAACAGGCAACATTCACAAGGTAGCCCTGCCCATTTGACTCAAAATGGACCATAATTTACTAAATGAACGTCATGCTGTACTGACGAAGACATGAAACTGGAGATTGAGACAAACTCATGTTTACTGAATAAATCAAGAGAGAAGTAGTCATTTATTTATATAGACTTCTATACAACCGGAGGAGTCGCCCTAGTGATTAGTAGAGAGATTGCAGGTTAAAGGCGCTTGGCTTCACTTTTCAGAAGTGGATTTTGCCATCTGTTACAACCAGAGCTTAAAAGGAGAGTGAATATTGGACTTACTTGTTAACCATAAAAACTTAATGGGGTGACAAGACGTTTTTTTTAAATAATTTTGAAGTATGCAAAGTATTTTGTTTTTAGCTTGGCTGACAAAAATGACCACACAATCAACTTGAAATTAGCTGATAATCAAATGATATTCAAACATTAATGTCAGACCCTTTGAGGATCTCCAGCAGAGTCTGGTTCTCAAGCTCTCGCATCAATAAAATGACTACTTTTACTTGTTTTTGTTAAGATCCGAGATGATATGCATGCAATAACGTGTGACCATCACTATGGTGTCGTCACGCTGCACTTGCCAGAGATTACTTTTCAAATCAGACACTCCTTCATATTTTCTCATACTTGTGGAACATTTCTGTGACTCTTCAGTCATGATGACGATATCCATCCTTCATGGTATTTGATGGAAGGATGGACTACGAGCCGAGAAAGAACCCATTGAATCAGATCCAAATCATGACGCAGTTACACATTTTTTATGAACTTATGGAACGGCCTTGGTGGAGGTCTGCGCTCTCCGGGTGTCCTTTCAGCCACTCGTAGCGCTCAAGGACTCGTCCCTTCAGTAGTTAACAGGATTAGGAGCTAATGCCATGTGAGGGGCGGTGTAAAGTATGATAGGCCTTCAACAAATCTTGTTGAGCGTTGATCAGCTTTGCGCCACACTGTACCTGGACTGGCTTACGTAAGAGGCTGGGAGCTAATGAGATGTGTGTGCAGGTGAACAGCATATGGCTGCACTGCTGAAGCAGTTGAGTCGGCACAGAGAGACTTGTGAGAGGTTTCACTTCATGCCAGGCGGGCATGCACCAGCGAAGGCCTTGTAACCCGCTAGCCATTGACAACATGGCAGTAGACGAGGGGGTATGACCTGGAGGTCAGGTGACTCTGAGGTACTGAGCCGGTGTCACATTGTTAAATTTACCTGTGCACCAAACAGTGGAAGGGCGTCCTAAATATAAGCCACTTTAATGAACTGGGAGAAACGCAGTGATTCCAATTTGCCACTTGCCAAAATGTTTGTCTCATATGATCCCGCCTTGGTTATTCTAACATTTTCTGCACTCTCTAAATGGCCTTGCAATAGAGAACGGTTGTCACTAACGGGTCAAGTAATCCCTGGCTGAGAAAATCTCCTTGGTGAAGAAAAATGGTGACGAGGAGAAGCATGCGCCTCAGTAACTTCTGTTAAAACTCCCTCAGCCGCTTAAGTGGGGCTGCCTTTGTGTCATTGGACAAATAAAAACCTAAATAGAAATTCATACAAAAACGTGAAGTAAAACGTGAGTCGGAGGGGATCTACAAAAGGATTTATCTGTGCTTGAAAAGCACATGATAAAAGCAGTTAAACCGTTAGTACGAAACACATTTACCACATTTCATCCACTCGTTATCTAGAGTGTGGTAGTTACCTCCATTTCACTTTTTACAACCCTTAGCAGGTCACTCTGTGCAGTACAACCCGTGCTGCGTGATATTTTATACTTTCTCCTGAGTGCTACATGGCCTTCAAAGGTCTCTCCATCTCTTCAATTAGAACCGTGGAGCACAGCCTCAGACAGCGCTCATAAATCCTGATCTCGGTGCTGACTTGAACCCCCCCCCCTCCGTCTTCCCTCTGCTGATTAATACAGTACAGACGAAGTCAGTGCCAGAGGTACTTGGACCCTGATAAAGCAAGTACACATGGGTGTATGCAGTGTGCAGTTATGCAAAACTAAGGTATAAATAAGTTACAAATGGACATGTGCAACGGGAGAACAAAGTAGAAATCAACATTGTATTCTCAAAATGTTGACTAGATAAATGTCTAATGTGTACAAGGACAGGACTTGCATTCATTTACAAACTGTAGACACAACATTGACTACTAATGCACACTTATATCCCACTATTATTCTGAATATGGCATGACTCATGGGAACATTACTCTGTTTGGATATTGTGAATTAGGCCTCATTCTGGATGGAGCAGTTTGCCATTAAGACATTTGATAATTATTCGGGTCTGAGAGGCATTCTTTGGACATGTATGAATATGAATATGCGTCTCAGTAGATGTAGGTTATGGGAGGCTGTTGAACAAGTCAGCCACCAGTGTTTTTTTTTACCTTTGAAAAAAGACACTGTGGCTAAATATTTTGACGTGATTAACGACATCTATGAGCACAGACGCCAGTCAAACTCAGCCGAGAATGGCGATGCCGTGGGATTTGTTAAGACACAAAGTCTACGCCGCACAGCTGGACAACGGCGTTAGTCCCGCCTCTGGCGCTGATTGGTAAAGCAGTTAGTCTCGCTCTGGCACAAATTGGCTCGATTGCTTTTTCAACCGCGAAACGGTTTCATATCCCGATGCCGGACAAATCGATCAACTCAAACTAGGTCAAGAGCGTCGAATCCACACACCCAGACAAGGGAGACTTGCAGAGTTGGCTAAAAGGCTTTATTTGAGTCAATATTTTGCAGCCAATTTAAATTATTTACAGGATATTCAACCTTTGTTTCGTCATAATGAATGTAATACGAAGTGTGTTCCGATACAGGGCTTGTACAAAGGCAATAAAGTAGTGCATGAATATGAGTTTACAGATCATTACAATCCCTCCTCGGCATTGCGGAGGTTGGTTTTTAGGGCTTTTTGCCAGTTATACCTGCAGTCTTTGAGCATATCTATAAGTAACACTCGGACGCTGCGTTTGCTGGAGCCGGCGATTTCAAAACAAGATTTCAACGATTTTAACCATCACAAACTCAGAGTGTCCTCCCAAAATACTATCAACAAGTGAACTTCCCGACAAATGGCAATGTTGTATCAATGCAGAGTGTATAAAGATACAATGAACAATACTATTATCATATTTATCATACCAATACTATTATTATATTTACAATAGCAATACAATTATATTTTTGTGCAATACGGTTATATTTTTTGCCTTATTCTTTTTTTTTTTAACCTTAAGTTTATTGTAATTCTGTGTTAGGAGGACCAAGCAAAATATGCTTTTCATTGTATAGAATAACTGTCTGTTATCTCTGTATACGACAGTAAAAACATATTGAATCTTAAACTCTTTGTCTTGATTCTTCACAGTACATTTGTTTGTACGCCCTCTGGTGTTTCGGGGAATTATGCGGCGAAACAACTCGGGGTGGGAACCACCAGAGGTCCCACGATACAATATCGTCATGATACTTAAGTCCAGAAACAATATTATCGTGATATATTAAGTAATGTGATGTAATGCAATTTATTACATTTTTTCCAACCACAAATTGTCCCCAAAGGAAAACTTTGTCAACAAAAAATATAATGATGTTATTATTCTAGGACCAACAAGTTTAGAATTAATTAAATAAAAGATCGATACACGGCTTCCTTGTAAAATACAATATCGCCACGCAAAATATTGCGATACTACGCTATGTCGATATTTTCCCCCACCGCTAGAAACAACGCAGAGAGAATAACGATCTCCGTTCATGCTCGGAGCTCGCAGGCCCGTCTGCGGAGGCTCATGCGCAAGTAAAAACAAAAGCTGTATTCTCTGAGGGGTTGGACCTCATCAAATTAAACCTAATTATGTGATCCTGTGTCAATACATATATTGATTGAGGCAGCTTTTAACGGTCATGAAGTAGAAGCAGAGGTTCAGAGTCCTGATGATGTTGAAGAAAGAGTTAAGTCTGAAACCCAAAGAAGCGCTGAGGTAGTAATCTGCCCCTACAGATAAAAGACTGTCCTGGATGACAAATCAGCCACACATCACTGTGTTGCAGTGTAAACAGACAGCATTGCAGTGTGTGAATCCTAACCTCTCCGCTTCAGTGTGTGAGTGTGAGTGAGTGTGTGTGTGTGTATTAATCTTTGTAAAAGGGGACAGAAAAGGGAAAAGGGGCAGCTGTGCGCTTGCATTTTCCCCTTTTGGTCAGCACATCATCAGTGCCCGCCTCACACATTCAGTAAATGGACTAATTTACGGCCGAGCCGCTGGCTCTTTGTGATGAAGACGACGTCCAGCAGCAGTGGCTGCGGCTGCCCAGTGGGTGTCCAACACAGCTGGGTGTCTGGCTCTGCTTTACACATCCAAACACTGCACTGTTTCTGCTACTTGCTTTATTGTGAGGATCGTTTTCCCCAGTTACTATGGCCTGGCCTAGAAGTCACTTAGGAATTCAGCAAAAAAAAAAAAGAAATTGGGATGACATCAAATTAGATAGATTAGTCTTGGAAATAACCTTTCAAATTAAATCTCTTTTAAGCATGATGATGATTCCTAAACTATATAATGAGTTGCTAAAGTGAAGCTACAAATTAATGATACTTTACAAACACAGAAGAAAGATTTTTTTTTAAAAAAAGGAGATTAGGCTGGGATAATTATTTGGGGTTTTGGCTCTTTAACGCTGCCCTACATCCTGCCATTGTAAACAAATATTTTCTAAATCAACAGAAGTTTATTTTAGCCCCATATGCCATAATCTAAATGACTGAATGCACGTTGGGGTACTGTTTTGTGTTGCCTTTGACAAAGCCTGACCTATTTTCTGCCCTTCAAAACCACAAAATGGAAAATAGCTCATTTATTCCTGAGACGCGATCAGGTTTCAGCGCAGTGTCAGCAGGATTATGCCCATTATCTTACTGCACATTATGTACAGTAAGATAATGGACACACTCTACTTTCCAAACATAAATCTACAAGATCCCTGCGTACATGTAGCATACGTGGAACTTGAGATAAGGATATCTGTTTGGACGTAAATGTATCATAGATGTATACGCCGCTACTCTATGGCATCATGTGTCTTGTTCTTATTACAACCAAGAAGACTGCGACTTACATGTTCTTCATGAAGCAGTACACATTTCTGTTTCACTTCTCCCCAGGAATGTGACGACCGAGTTGTAAGAAAGGTTACACAACTAAAACAGCAGATGCAGATGTGCTGAACCACCTATGATCATCTAAATAACTACACTCTTCATGTCAATTACAACAGCCCAAATGTAATAAGCAGTTGAAAGATGACATTGTTTTTTTGTCTACTTTCTGTGAAAAGACTGAATAACTTCAGGACTAATCTTCCTTACACAGATATCTGCATACAAATGCAGAATACAGGGGCACGGTTTCCTGGGTGGTATCAACCAATCACGCTTAAGCAAGATTTGGTGTCATGCAGGTGTGTCTGTGTGGCGTAAAGCATTAGCCCAAACGCAATCTGGTAACCCATTTAACCATTAGCTAGCTTGGCTCCAAACAAAACTATTGTCTTGAACGTTCAACTCCATCCACACATTTCTAGTTGCTAATAGTACTGGAAACAAGGACCGTTGCACAGAAGAGGAAGTCTACACCGAAACACCTCAAATATTGGTCATTGTCACTAGAGGCTAAATCAAAGAGAGTTGGAGCGATGAAGGTAACTAGCAAAAGAGCTGAAAGGCAATGTGTGACGTTTGGCTTCTTTTGTTCAATGAAATGGGTTTAGCAGACAAACAAATTGACCATTCTTAAAGTATTGGGACTAAAACAGCCCATCCAAAAAGTAACACGCTTTCATCAAAGAGCCATAATGTGATCACCCATCAGCAATACAACATCTTCGGTAGCGCAAAAAGGTTGTGACAGGAATAAAAAGTAATGTATTAGTACACCAAGCAAATCACATTTGAACTTCTGTACATTATCATGATACTCATACTTAGTGATCGGTCTTACCCTGGAGCTGTCGTCTTGGGAACGCTGGTAGCGTTTCCAGCGGCAACCATATATCCCAGTGACAAAGGACACAAAGACCTGTTTCTCATAGACCTGCAAGGGTTGGTGTTTCACCATGCTCCTTCAGCCTCAACGCGACACCAGTCCGTTAACATCCCACACAGGACTGGGAACCCTGGGGAAGATCAAAGGGTTACTAAACAGAGCAAGCTTTTGAATCGGGAGCTCAGTCTTTGTGCGTACAATTACGCCTTTCATCAACACGCCAGGTCACGTCATGTTGCCGAGGTATATTTTCACAAAACACTGCGAACATGTTGACGGTCCTGGGTTTTGTTGGGAGTAACAACACCTGGTGGAGGAAGTCAACACACTTTTCAAAACGTGAGTCATGTCTGGGACCGACATAATAATATGGTTTACAGTCACGGAGTCAACCTTTAGCATCTCCGGGATTTATGAAATGGGGGAAACCGGCATCGGTACGTAGGCAGCGTCTATCTATGGCTTGAGCCGTCACAATAACAATAAAATCAATAAAAAGGAAAAGAGTGAGATGGCGTCATTGTGTTGACCTCAACCTCAATTCTGCCTTGGAGAAAAGCTTGTTGCCTTGGTGGCAGGTAAAAATGTCTTGGCACAGGAGGTTGTGTTTTTTTCATGGCCTTCTGAAAGACATGGTGCTGTGCCGAACCCTCATTAGTCTTGTTTTTACTTTTCTCAACGTCATTTCAAAAGCTTATGGAACAGCACAATAGTATATCATGTAACCTACAGTATGAGTTGTTTGTATCAAGTCTAAAAATAAAGATGGACACAAGGGACACGCTCCCAGTTTCAGCATGTGTGCAAGCAGGGCCTTTCCGTTAAGAAAACCTTGGTGCGCTGGGAGAGTGACAGTTCCTAGGAAAATTTGGACTTTCAAAGCATCACTGGTAGCTTCAAGCCATTGTTTTAATCCGTCCAAGATTTTCGTGTACAAACAGATACCTGTAAAAATACCCATCGACATCTTGTAAATGCTGGCATGCCAACGATCTCAAGTACGATGGTGAACCTGGTAAATATAGCCTAGATATCAATGTGTAAGCATTGTCACAGTAAGCACATTACACATGCTGATAGTAGCTGCTGTGCCAAGGTTGTGCCGTGTCATTGTTCCGACACCCTATTATTCCCCCAAAAATGTCCCATTGGACTGAAAGCCCACAAACAGTAGCACATGGCTAAATATTATGCTGAATGACGTCTTCAAGCTGCTGCAATATTTTTCTTCTTCTTAGGATTGCAATGACATGACCCATCCTACTCTGTCTCTGATGGGCTTAACCTGATAGTCTTACCCTAAAGCTGACTAATCTCACGCCTCATACCTAAACCTAACCAACCAAACAAACAAACGACGGCAACAAGTAAGAAAATGCAGAGTGGTGTCATGACTTGAATCCTATATTGCCACAACAGTGCCCACAACCATCTCCAAGAAGTTGATGAATAATTAGCCATGTGCTTCTGTTTGTTGCATCTTCAGAGCAATGGGCCTTTAGAACAAAGGCAGCTTGTTTTCAGGGTAACAATGGGACATTTTTAGAAGTACAGTATTGGGGTATTGGAATAATGGGCTGTCGGAACAATGGGCCATCCCCACCCAAGTATAGCCTCACGGAGCCGTGGCCGTAGACTTTTAGTCTTGTTAAGTCTTCACTTAGTAAATTGTATTGATCGTTGGGTTACATGGCTGACTGACAATACTGCCTAGGATGCCAAGTAAAGATACTTGATGGCCGTTAAACCAAATTGCCATTACGCCGTACAAGCATGAAAGCCTGCCGAGCCTCGTTGAGCAGCGGTGCCAAGACCATCACTGTCTGGACTTGGTTTCGAAACGAAAAACTAATTTGAGGTGAAGACTCAGCTGACATAAAAAAAAATGTGTAGCATTTTACTGTGTGTCTCTTTTAATAAAAAAGGCGGTAATGAACGGCAATGTTCCAGTCTGATGGAGGCAGATAAGGGCGTGTTTCCTGGTCAACAGTCCTTATCAAAACAAACTGCTTCTTTGTTCAGGAATTACTACAGGACAGGGGGACCAGGCGAAATCAGTGTCTGTGTACAGCCAACACTCTTTCCATGTCACTTTTCATTATCAGAGATTTTTTTTTTATAAAAAGGTAAATAGTGACACAAACCTGATTGATAAGCAGATTTATCGAAAGGAAAAGGTCATTTGTAAGTTGAAGATATAGAAGAGCATGAAATATTAAATACTGGTCCTAATCATCAATCTGGGCTTTCATCTCATCAGGAGAGGTTAGTCAACATTCTCAAATGAAATATTTTGGAGCATTACTAGTAGTATCAATGGATTATTTAAAAACTGAAAATGAGTATTCGGACTAATATTCTTCTCTCCAGTTGGTCGGTGTTTGAAACACTGGCAGCACAGATTGAGACTAGAAATGGACTTTGTACCAGCGATCATCTTATGTACATTAGTATTTTCAGAGTAGTGTACTTTCTAAACTGCCTCTTTTTACTGACAGACAGAAACTGCTAAAATATAAATACTGTATAAACAATTCAAAGTTCTATTAAACCTGGTTCCTATCTGGCTTAGTGTCTATGCGATCCATTAAACTACAGTACAATTGGGTATTGTGTGTCTCATGCTGTATAGTACTTGAGCTGTGCTTCCTTTTGAGGTGTTCTCAGGGGATCAGTGTGACCTTTTATCTAGGATTCAGCGCTAACCTTCATCTATACAACGATCTTCAAGAGGGGGAAATTGTTACGCAGCCGCCTTGCAGATCTGCATTCTTTCGCTGTCGACTGGTTATGATATGAGAACTCGGGCCTGAGGGAGCCTTTTCCTAGATTCAGAGGAGTTGGCAGATTCCCAGCATTCACATCCTGACCCTATCCTCAAAACAAGGGCCAACTGGAGCTGAAATCACCGGGGCCCTGTTCCAGCCAGGTCGGCCTATTGTGTCATTGTGTTATGTTTTTTTTTGTTTCTTTCCAATCGTCACAGTATTGCAGCGATCATTAGGTAAACTAGGCCCAGTCGAAGTTGAGACACTTCACTTTTCTATTGCTGGGTGGTTTAAAGCTTCTGTACAGACATAACTGAAAATAACTCCACATCAATGAGGTCTGGTACAGGATGCAGTTATGAGAGGTTTGTCTTCCCATAGTCACTCATCTTTCCTAGCAGGCGTAATCTGGACGAATGGGAATAAAGCCGTCCCGAATGTGGATTACAGGGAAATAATGTACAGGTCTCCATTACCAGAGTAAATAAAATGATAGATTGTGTTGGTAAGGCTGGGCAATATATTCATACATCAATATTGTGACACGAGACTGGATATCATTTTAGATTTTGGAAATCTTAATATGGCATGTGTGATTTTGCTGGTTTGATGGCATTTTCTGTTGTAGCTGTTCTATTATTTGCCTTTACCCTGAAGATACTTTTTCAAAAAAATCTCATTATGTAAATATTTTGTAAAACAATGCACCATGGTCAATCTTACAGTATTAATATCAAGGTATTTGGTGAAAAATATCTTAGATATCTCCATAGCGAAGACCTGCAGAGAACAAAGACAGTGCCGGTGTGGAGCAACACATTTCAAAAGAGATCCAGGACTTTCATGAACACTTGACAGATATGTGTGTAGCAGAAACTAGCTTGCCTTTGAAGGAACATCTTACAACACACGTTCTATTTACAGTCAAACCACTGTGGCAACCGCACACAGACAACTCTGAGAAGACTAGACGCTGAGGCTTTTGACCTTAATGAACGCAAGTTTTGAGGGAGCTACATTTACCAGATGGAAAGACACATTAGCAGAAGTTCAACATTGTTTGTGGAACTTGCTTCTCTGTATAATGTGCAAGGAGTCAGCTGTAGCAACTGATGGGAGCCTCGGGTGGGAAGTGCTATTCTATTGCATTTTGGTTTTCCATCGTTTCTGGTAGCTTCTGTTTCGTGTACAGTAGGCTTTCGCCGTGGCTCTCATTCCTCTGGCATTAGACCAGTTCTCACTCAGGAACCTGCCACATACATGAGAAGACTTTACTACTCTTCTCACCTCTCTGCCAAGTCACCTGCTCACCGTCAGCACGCCTCCAAGGCCCCTCGCTGCGTCAAAGTTGTCGGTGGAAGTTAGATTTGTGTGCTCATTAAATGATGATGCATTATAATCCGCTAAATCTCAGCCGACCAATTGCCACACAGACACCGCTATATGAGTCTATTATTAGCTTTTGTATCTCGGTCACTGTCGCCTCAGTCCAGGCTTCCATCGTTCACTCACTTCATGAATTTTATATATGCATGCATTAATAGTATGCTTAATCTTTCAGTGGGTTTTGCCAAAAATAGACTTTCCATTAGTGCCACGCGTTCATTACCCGGGTGGGTGGGGTGGTGGTGACGGGGCTCAAACTGGAAACAAAGCTGCTTTTTGAGCTCGTGTGAGTGCATGTTCTCCGGAAACCATCAAGTCTCCGGATGACATGACTTCAGCTTGTGAACGGAGACGCTGTGTCCGTTGGCCGGGCAGCATCTGCCGGGTCGTAGGCGACTTGATTTATTAAAAGGTGATATCGGTCTGACACATGCGAGTGGCGCCGCGGTAAGGCCGGGGGTACAGATAAGGGGGGGAAATTGGAAGTCGGATAAGTCTTCTCCTAATCAGATTTGAGAGAAGAAAAAAAAAGGACAGACCAATGTGATTAAAGCTTGAATAATTTGCTTTGTAAAAAAAAACATGGTGACGTCACCACTTTGTCGTCAAGGACTTCAAGACCCATACACACGACGAGGCCGATAACCAAACATTTTGTATGAGGACAATGTATTACTTTCTGTAATGTTTTAAGTAACCAGAAAACTTCCATCTACCTCATTAGTTCGCCGGTCACCATGCCAGAAAAAGTTAGATGCATGATCAAAATAATCCAGTTCAGTATGTGTTCATGTTACCAATTCTTGTTACAAGCCAAGACAATAACAATGCCATTTCATTTTGTGAATCTGAGTCATCATGGCCCAACTTCATCCTGAAGACACCTGTAGTGACAGGAAGTTCCACAGAACAAGTGTGCCAGCGGTTTAAATGTCTGTCTATGAACAGATTGTGACACCTCGATAGCATCACAACCATTTAAGACGCAGTCATGAAACTTTACAGGTGTGTAGCTGAGATCAAAATGAAGGCGGAGTTTGATGATGGGCGTGGTCCGACGACGGGTTTAGAGGGGGGGGGGGGGGAGAAGTCATTGACCTCCCCCCTTTACGGCTCTGGCCCAACCTGAACCTGAGTCGCGGCTGCTGGTCCGTGTCTGAAACGAGCTCTCGGTTCCGCAGCAGGTGTCAGCGAAGCCGCTTCAGCAGACAGAAGCGGGCTCACTGGTTTCACAACTGTCAACCAACCAGAGAACACATGGACATTGTAGTCGTCTGTGTGCTGCCTTTAATCCGTCACATCGGTCACACTAAAGCCGACAGTACATGCCCTCGTGAAGACAGCGACGTGTCACAGATTAAAACAGTGCCGACAATGGACACAGCAGCGTTTAAAGTTAGGAAGGAGGGTGTTCACAATACTTGAATGAACATATTAAAATGAGGTTACATATACATATGAAAAAAATAGAAAAGGAAGAAACACACAGCCAGTGAGGACAGACCACTCAGCGGGTCACTATACCACAGAGCCAAGTGGCAGTAACTGAGATTATAGGAAGATAATCCGACAAAGTGCACACAAACACGAACCTTACCTCCACGGCAGCCCTCTTTTATACTTGTCTTTCTTTTGTTTTATCCCGGACAGAGTCGGGCACGCGAGGAAGCTGTCGGTTAATCAGTTATCTCCGTGGATGTTGACATACTGTCCTCTCCTCACAGTTTACGGATTCACAGAAGTCTGTTAAGTGACTTTGAGCGGCGGCACTCATCAGCCACCGGTGCACAGCGACGGAGAACAGCGACTTTAACGGGTTAACTGCTTCCCGTTTCGACAACTGTTACCGGATAGTTTCCCCGTGGGTAAAGACGTACCTTCAGCGGTCACAGAAAGAGTTCAAAAAGCTGTAATCCGTCAGGCACAGTGTGGGTGGAGCTGTGGCGCACGCTGCAAAAAAATACTCCGCCCACGTAATATGTGAGAGCAGCCGCGGGACTACTTTTTATAGCGTGCACGAGTGTCTGTCACAGGTAAATTGACCGGAGCGGAGAATGAGGGTTCCGTTAGAAAGAAGAAGAAAAAATGTATATATAAATAAACTTTCCAGTCTTTATTTATCTAATAAAGCACGTTTCATGCTGTAACATATTTCTTATCACTTGTATTTTAAAAGCCTGTGTTGTTTGTTTAACATACCACATTCAATCGTCTGTCAGTTTTACCCAGAATGCAACACCTGTGAAAACACCTGGAACCAATTAGATCACTTAGAAGTCAGAGCGCGAGCGCAAATGTAAATCTCTCTGATATTGTGTTCATCATGAAGCTATTTGAATATACCTTTCTACTGCTGGTGCTTCTTTTTCAATATCATTGACAATGTCTCTCTCAAGATCATGCTCAATAGGACTTTTCTATTTTAGTTTCCATTCGGCAGTGTCACTTTTAAAACGCTTTATTTGTTTTATTTGCTGTCTGTGTTTTACTCTTTTATTGCCTTACTCGTTTTGCTATTCTTCTGTTGTAATCTTTAATGGACCACTGGCACAATCATTTATTTCGGGATTAATACAGTTTTATCTTCTCTTATCTTTACAAGATAATACCGTTGAGAACAATACAGTATGTTTATGATTAAAACAGTTTATTTTGTCATTGTTTGTAAAGTTGTGTTGAAAAAATACCATTTGTTGATATCATTTTCAATATCAATTTCAATTCAGTTTATTTTGTATAGCCAAAAAAAAATCACAAATTACAAATTTGCCTCAGAGGGCTTTACAATCTGTACACATATGACATCTTCTGTACCGGGACCTCACATCAGATCAGGAAAAACTCTTCCAAAAATACTTTTCACAGGGAAAAAAGGAAGAAACCTTCAGGAGAGCAACAGAGGAGGATCCTCTCCCCAGATGGTCAGAAGCAATAGATGTCATGTGACCAGAATGAACAATGTAACAGAGTTACAGCAGATTACATGAATATGACAGAAATTATTCATATAATGAGTAGTATGCATGGACCACAATCCAGATAACCACAATCCATGTCAGCAGAAGGAAGTAGACAGGAGGCAGGAGACAGGAGGCAGGAGGCAGGATGCAGGAGACAGGACCGGCTCCAGACAGCCACAATCCATGGAAACTTGAGGTAAGGAAGCACAGAGGCTCCTGGTAAGAAGTAGAGTTATCCTTCATCCAGAAGGAGAGAGAGAGCGAAGAGGAGAGATTTTAAATGAAGTGTTTACTTTTGCAAGCGCTGGAACATATTTAGTGTGTATTTTTTAGTGTGTAGAGTTTTGACAAAGGGGGCTCTAGTTTCAGAAACTGTGCTTTAGCTGCTGCTAAATAAGTCTGAGGAATCATCACTGCAAGATGATGATAAAGACAGGAACAGGAAAGACATGAGAGGTACAGGGGCGGAGCTAAAGTGTGTACCTCTTCCTGTTGTCCGTCTCCAGTCTGGTCTTCTCCAGTGTGGACATAAAATGTGTCATGTGCTGGAGTTGAGAGGTGTTTGGAGGGTTAAACTGAGTATGTTGCCAGTTTGAAGTGTGGAGATGTCAGGAGGGAGAGGTCACAGAAGGATAAGAGAGAAATAATTTAATTAAACTTCTCTGCAGGGGTGGGGATGGAGGGGGTTGAAGACGCCATGGAGGGTTGGCATTGTCCCCATCTCTAGGAAATGTTAGTGTTTCCTGGAATGTTCCAGACAGGGCTACGAGGCCGGAGGTTTGGGGTTTACTGTGACGGAGAGTTTCCATGGAGGCCGACATGAGGGTAGACATATAGACTATATTCAGACTACGCTCTCAACATATCGAGTTAGAGGCATCTCTAAACCCGGTTGGCGCTTAAGCATGCCAATGCTGTGCTCCTCCCTTCAGTTTAGTGCCACTAACCGTTGAACTGAACACTTGTACCGGACTGTACAGGCGCCAGTACAACACCTGGCAAGGAGGTAGAGTAGCGTCTTCGAGCCTCACAGATCTATTCCAGGCCCAGCAGTCAGAGATTAACCCCATGGACCTGGGATAATTACGTCAGATCCCTTTAATCCTAAACAATTAAGCGGTGGCAGGGGCGGGCCTTCAACTAGAAGTTCTCTCGCAGAAGAGATGCATGCTGGTCCTGCGATGGCGTCTCGTGTCAGGAGTGGCATTTGGACCTGCATAAGTAATACCATATGACATGTTTGTATGTGTACTTGTTATTCAACTCATCACAGCGGAACTGCAATGAAGTAATTTGTGTATAAAGTATGATGATGATAATCTATTTAAATGTTCATTTGATTCTATATTTAGCCAGGAAGGTCCCATTTAGATATGAAACCTCTTCCTCCAGAGAGTCCCGGTCAAACGACTCGGGAGCTCAAGCAGTTATTCACATTTCTCAAAGTGAAATGTCACATATTAGAACAGATACAGCACATAAAGGCTGCACATGGGAACATGTTAAAAGAAGACCAGCACACAGACCATAGCAATGATATCCATAGCACATTCCACTCGAGTCATGGATTATCCAAAAAGACCACATGTTTCCTTCAGGCCACTCTGCAGAAGATCTTTAGAATGGTATTGAAAGAAGGGCGTAAGGTAATGGCATTTTTTGCAGCCCATCCCAAGCTCTGAGCTCACCCCGGGGACATGTAAAAGAATCCAATTTGTAGATCCAGTGTTGCTATATGATAAAGGATGAAAGGCTGGAGATCAAAGTAAGTACAGTTTGTCTGACCATCTTGAGGATTCACATTAAAAAAAAAAGGTAAACGCACTAGCCTGCATTTGTTACAAAACGTAATGTTGCGTAATATTCTAAATCCAGTTTTAAGTGTACCTAAACTGGATTCGGCCTATAGCTTCTATCTATCCACTATTTTGGAAAATGGAATACATTTTTATTTAATTTTTAAACATAGATTGACTTTTAATCCTAACAATAGAGCTGCAGTGATTGGATCAGCTCTATGGACAATAAAGATAGTGGTGGTGATCATGGCAGTAACCTAGCAGCATCATTAGTATCAACAGTATACTGCATTGTTAGCTCTTTGTGGACCTCTAGTGGCCATAGGACGTACTTCTACTGCTCTGCTGACAAGTCAGTATTTATCTACATCAGCCAGATGAGGGCGTCTGTACCATCCGGACTGTCGGTCCCTTGGCTCTCTGGCTTTTAGAGCTCAACATAAGATCATATACATGAGCAATTAATCTGTTCATCTGGGTATTCCAGTTCTTCAGATACACAGGACTCAGAGGAACTGGAGCCACGCTCTGTTTTACCTTAAAATGAAGATTTGATTGAATTAAAATGCCTGAGAAAAGGCCTGATGCCCGACGTGAACGCAGGCCCCAACGGGATGCAGCGAATGAATGCGAGAGAATCAATAACATGAATAAACACTGGACCCTTTGGTGCGTTCATGGGGAGACACGCCAGAGAGAAAGTCATGAGGAAACATGTTAAACATGTTTAATACCAATCAGAAATGAATACGCACCGAGGATGTCTCAAACAGACATCACACATAACTCATTTCAACAGCTAGTGGGTAGAACTTTAGTGTTTTGGCAATAAAGTACTGTAAACAGATGCATCACAACCTTGTCACAGACAGGAAGTGGACTGGAATGTTCACTTTTCAGATAATTTAAAAATGATGTCCACGTTGTTGCACGTCTCGAAGTGTGTTTCTCAAAACAATTTGTACAAACAGCACCACACAATCGATTACCTGCAAAGACCTGGAACTTGTAAATAAATCAATAGCCATGTTACTACCATCAGAAAGTCCTTGAGTCCTTGCTTTACAAACAGGATATAGGAATAATGCTTGGCGAAGGCGCTGAACTGATAATCATCAGTGGAAGTCATCAGTTCAGCACGTTTAGAAACAAAGTCTGGAGGGATGGCTTTAAAATATGCTTGAGCAACTGATAATAAGGGAAACAATAGAGAAAAAGTGTGCCAAAGCATTTTTAATGTGTTTAAAAAGAGTGAGACACGACGTGAATGGTGTGGACGGGGCTACAGCACGGCTCTAAAAGCTGCAACAGAAAAGTGAGACCAGACGAGTGTAAAGTGAAAAATATGCACTTTGATTTAAAGAATGACGACATCTTATGAAATCTAATGTGGCAAGTCAGAAAAAAATGTTCTAGTGTTTGTTCACAGTAAAAAGAAACGGGGAAAAGTTAATTTTATGGCTGTCACTCCTCAGATTCTAAACATTATGGGTGTACTATACGAAAGCCTGTACTGTACAAGATCCTTTCCTGGTTTTGCCTCGGAAAATGAACTCCATTACAGCGCAACACATGTACTGTAGTTAGAGCACAATACAGTACAGGGACATAATACCATGTTTACGGATTCAATTTGCTGGAGTAGTACGAGGTGTTTTGTGGAACTGACTTGGAAACAGGTAAAAAGTTAAACCACATCATATCTGGATTGGAAATACGACAGCAGCCGCACAGAAATGGCTATAAAGTACACAACAATAGCTGCAAGAAGCTCTGGAGAACAGGGCTGTGTTACAGCGGACATGCATCCGCTCCTACTGTAACTTCCTGCTGTCTGACCCACATCAACACCGCTCCCAAGAAGGAGAGAGAGAAGGGGGGCGGGGGGACGACACAACAACATAACACAAGGATGATGAGAAGGGAACATTTATAGATGAAAAGAAGCTCTACACACGGCCGACTGAACTGACTGGACTGATTCTTAATGGATGCATTTCTATCATTCTGAATGCATCTGCATGTACTGCATGCAGCTCCTTTGCCTCGCTGCTCCTTGTTGTTGTTGTTGTGGAGAACTTGAGTCAAACTATGGGTCGAAGAAGACCACGGGGGCCCTGATGCACTTAGAACCCTGCAGGCTGAAAGCCACACCACATCCTGTCTGCCTCCCTCGTCTCTCGCCTGCAGGGATCCTCCACAGAGTCTGCCAGTTAATAAACATACAGCTAATGCTCTGCTGTTGCTGTTTAATACATATATATATATATATATATATATATATATATATATATACACATATATAGTTTATACAAGTACAAACCATCTCAAAGAAAACCAACAGTAATACCAACTTTGCATTAACAAATATAACTCTATTGTGAGTGAAACTGGCCCAGATACTGAAGAGGGAACTGTCACATATTTCAGTGCAACCATCAGTAAGTATCGAGGGGTAGCTTCATTACGGGTCACTGACTGGTAGCTGTCTGAGGGCTTTAGGACCTGGAGGGGGAACATTCTTCTGTCCTGAATACTGTGGGCGGGACGGGCCCGAGAGGAAGATCCCAGTGCAGAGATTTCAATGCTTTGTGAACTGGGCATGGACATTCCTACAGCTGTCTCAGACAACTCTGACTCCAACCATTACATACATTAAGTTCACATAGAGCGGCTCAGCGCTGGGGGATCTGTTTGGGAGCGAGCTTGAGGAGAAGCTGCTGAAGTATTGAAAACCTAACAAGGTAAGATACATAGTGCTGGCTGTGAGAGAGGGGGGAAGGGAGACTCTGCAGAGTTCCACTGGTGGGAAATGCCCAGGCATGTGAAAAGAGGCCACAGAGTCAGATCTGTACTGAGCGCTTTCAGACTCTACTGCAGAATCAAGCAGTGTGTTGTATCCAAGTTGTTTAGTTTCTGATTCAAATATTTAAAAAAAAAGGAGAATATGTTTCCCTGAAGTTCGAAAAGAATGAGAATTCTTTAGGGAGTTGAGTGCAACTTTTATTATTTTTCCAAAATACAATACTTTTTTTTTTACTGTTGACTTTACATTCATACAGTGTCTCTCGTGCTTTGAAACACGACAAGATAGTTTCACATCATTCATTCATCAAAGTCCCGACCTGAACGAAGCTACATCCAAACTAAATGTAGCAATGTTAGTCACAAGGTCCTCCAGAGAGACGACTTCAAAAGGTCACACGCAGTGTTACTTTACAAATGCTTCTTAGATCACATCATCAGCATTTGATACATCGAAGCATCTGTATATATTCTGTTCTAACTAAAGATTCACCGTCAAGTTGTACTTTAAACATGCAACTAAAGAGCATTTGAAGAATGATGTAGACATAAACTCTGTGCCGGTTAAAAGTGATCTCTACCATGCTCAGATCTCGGTCAGACATCTTTCTCAGCAAACCTGTAGAAACATGTCTCGGGAGCTGCTGAGAGGAGACTCCTGGTGCATGTCATTCTTCTCTTTAAGGTGGTTTCCTTATTGCATTTTAATTATCGGCTGATACCAGTTCATCCGTCAGCATATTTACTTTAACCCTAATGAAAACAAAAGAAAAAGAAAGAAAAAATCTAATCCTAAAATCCTCTTCTGAGAGCAACCCTGTTCTCTATATACGTGGACTGGAATAAAAAGCTGACATTGGTCGAGTGTGCGTCAGCACGTGGTCACTTCCTCCACACCGCGAGGAACCAATCAGCGTCAACCACACATATTCCTCTCCAGATCATTTTCAAAACCCTCAATCTTTTGTGTTGCCATGGCGTGAAGAACGTCAGACGAGGCTGGCCAACATGTTTGGCTTAGTTGCATCCTGCAGCTGCCTACGTGGCTGTAATGGAAGTCTTTCCATGAGGTCTACTGGGAGAGGTCTTGATGAAATGGTGTCAGCTAACCAGCTTCCCTGCAGACTAAACCCTTAATAATCCACAAAATGGTCTCACCGAGTTTGAAAAAGTGAAGTGAACCCCAGACAAGAGTTCTTATCTTCTTAGTAGACTAGAGCAGTATGGCCAACATCGTCTATAAATCATTGTATAGCTCAAACACGTTGTATTTCACGATATAGCATGTTTTCTGGTAAATCAATCATTAGTCTTTTTTACAAACCACATGGATTTGAAAACGCTTTTATGAATTAACTACTTGACTAACGAAAAGACTGAGTATTTTATCATTTAGTTAAGAACTTGAGTGCAAAATTCTTAGATTTTCTGAGGAATTTGTGCTGAAATGATCTGATCAATTACCATCAATAGGACGACAAAACAGAGATACAAGCCAGCAAGACATCATATATTCAGGATTTATAACTATGGTGTGTGTCTGTGTGTCTGTGTGTATGTGTGTGCATGTTTATTATTTCAACTCGAAAAAAGGCACAAAGTATAGATGAGGGTGGACTTATATGTGTGTGCGTATCCGTGTATGCATGTACGTGGGCTTCAATTGGGTTTCAGGTTAAAAAAAAACTCAAATGTGATTATTAATAGAATGAGTGGTGTCGTGCTTGTAAAAACATAGTGAAGATGACCAGATGGAGTGAGGTTCTGTTGTGTTGTAAATCATGGAGGACGTTAGAATTCCCAATAAAATGTATTCAATCATTAGTTTCTCCAGTGTATGATATGTGTAGTATTCCTTAATTTTCCAGTTCATGAAGATACTTTTCTTTATTATCAATTTGGACAATGCAATTGTTTATTGCGATATCGCGATGTGTGATTTCCTACCGGTACATTGAAAGACGATAAATGATCATTTGGGGTGCTCGCCCAGCCTTCTGAGGTCAGCGCATGACTGACTGACGCGTGTCTTCATGTGCCCTCGTAGGTTTCCTCTAAAGCGGGCCACCATGTGGGTGACTGACCTGGCAGCCCTGGTCCTCTTGGCCTCTTCGGCTACTGCTGCCACCTCGGCCTCTCCAGACAAGGTCCTGAGTAACCACGCCACCATCCTGGCTGACAACAGTGCCATGCTGGCTTTCAAGCTCTACCAGAAAATGGCCAAGGAAAAAGGTTTGGAAAACATCCTCATCTCCCCCGTGGTCGTGGCCTCCTCTCTGGGTCTGGTGGCTCTCGGGGGCAAAGCCTCCACGGCCGCCCAGGTCAAAACCCTTCTGAATGCGGCTAAAGTCAAAGACGAGCAGCTGCACTCCGGCCTGGCCGAGCTCCTGACCGAGGTAAGCGACCCGAAGACCCGCAATGTCACCTGGAAGATCGGCAACCGCCTGTACGGACCCAGCTCCGTCACCTTCGTGGAGGAGTTCGTCAAGAGCAGCAAGAAGCACTACAACTGTGACCAGTCCAAGATCAACTTCAGAGACAAGAAGAGCGCCGTGAGCTCCATCAACGAGTGGGCGGCCAAGTCTACCGATGGCAAACTGCCCGAGGTCACCAAGGATGTGGAGCAGACTGACGGGGCGATGATCGTCAACGCCATGTTTTTCAAACGTGAGTCTGCGTGCCGCTTGTGCTCGGGCGTTGCTCTTTCTCGAAATGCTCTCAGAATCAATCGATTGTCTTTGTTTCTCACAGCTCACTGGGATGAGCAGTTCCATCATAAGATGGTGGACAACCGTGGATTCATGTTGCCCAACAGCTTCACCATTTCAGTGGAGATGATGCACCGCACAGGTAGATGGAGACAGTTCGTGGTCGGCCTGCAAACATACGTCATCCCTACTGCACTCATTTACAATATACGTGTTTCTATGATGGTTTGTATGGCTAGTTAGTCCTGGTGGGCAGGTGGCACCTTGCACGGTGGTATCAGCCAGTGTATGAATGGGTGAATGGCATGTCTTGTTTAAGCATTTTGAGTGGTCGAAAGACAAAAAAAGTACAATTTCATTTCCCTTTTACGATAGAATAATGCAAATAACCACAAAGGAATTGGATTTCACTCAATGGCTTCACTAATATAGTTTTTCGTGGCCTTTAATAAACATCCTTTCCTTAAAACGGGCACATAAAGCGAGAGATAATTGAGAGTTATCACATTTTGATGGACTGCTTCTATTTTAACCGGCTTTTTTTAGCCTTCAACGGTCCAGGAAACACACCGAGCACTTACATGCGTTATAAATCACATCACGTGATGCTACTCAGCCAATCAAATATGTGTATTTCAATAAGCGCTGTGATTCAATACAATAAATCTGAATCCTGACACATGAATTAACGCCAACACTGATGTGAACAGAGAGGAGAATAGAGGTGAAACAAGAGGTTTAATATCCAGATATCGTCCCTGCACACACATGTCTCTTCCTAGAAGATGAGAATAATATGGATATCGTAGCTTTTTCTATTGACATCACTTGACACATCTAAATGAACTGAATTTAAAGCTGCAGAACAAAGACAATTTTAGATTTTAATATTGAATATGTTAATCTTAAATGCATCTCTTCTTTCACATTTAACACTATTCTCCATTTTATAAGTGTATAAAATCTCCCCTTAGTGCTCACAATAGAGTAAAACTATTGAGTGCCTATTACACAGTGATGAAAGAGTGAAGATGGGCTGTTACAGTCTAACACACAATGGAGATGGCTAATATTTGTAATGCACCTTTTTTTTTTGCTTCCTCAGGCCTCTATGGCTTCTACACTGACAAAACCAACAAGTTAAATATCCTGAGCATGCCTCTGGCTCACAAGAAGTCCACGGTGCTGCTCATCATGCCCCACCAGGTGGAACCTCTGCAGAGACTGGAGAAGATGCTGACCAAGAAGCAGCTGGACACGTGGATGGGCAAGCTGCAGGAGACGGCGGTGGCCGTGTCTCTGCCCAAAGTCAGCATGGAAGTCAGCCACAACCTGCAGGTAAGAGATGTGAAAGAAGGGCCCCTCGGTTTTACCATCGAAAGCTTCTTTTACACAGTCTGAATATCTGCCCCCGCTCAGAAACACCTGGGGGAGCTGGGCCTGACGGAGGCCGTGAACAAATCCAAAGCCGACTTGTCCAGAATGTCCGGGAAGAAGGATCTGTACCTGGCCGGCGTGTTCCACGCCTCCGCCATGGAGTGGGACATCGACGGCAACGAAATGGACACGAGCATCTTTGGCACGGACAAGCTGAAAAACCCCAAACTGTTCTACGCCGACCACCCTTTCATCTTCCTCGTGAAGGACCAGAAGACTAACTCCATCCTGTTCATCGGCAGGATGGCCAGGCCAAAAGGCGAGAAGATGAGAGATGAGCTGTGACCTCATTCACCTAAAGTCTGGCTGTGTGTGTGTGTGTGTGTATTTTCTACTACGGGACGCCGAGAGCGGCGGGAAATGAAAGCGCATTCCTTAACGTCACACGCCAACAGCATTCCACAATACATGTCTGAAGACATGTCAAACTTTTGATCCCGTGTCTTAGTGAGCAAAGCATTGTGCTCTGCCTTCCTTTTTGGTCTTGAAGAATATTTGATATCTTTTTCTTTTCTTTTCGTTTTGCATTGGCTGATCACACTATGGACTGAAGACTTACATTAAGTATGATTTCCCTGATTCATGTCTTTAAAGTTAAGTCTTATAATGTGTGCAACACTCTTACTTCTGCAGAGATTTGATGGTGCTCGTTGTTTATTTAACGGAACGTCTCAGTTTGTCGAGCGGCTGCTTTTAATTCGCTAACTCAGAGATTATTTACAATTGTTTCGCCCATCTTTTGCACTGCTTTCCACGACAAGCATTTAGTTTGAACCAAGGTACATTGCTGTTTTTCCTATTATTGATCCTCCCTGAATGCACTGACCTACACTGGCAAACAAACCAAAGCATTTTTATTAGATTTAATTTAAAAAAAACACATCTATAATACAATGTGTCCATGCACAATTTGACAATTTCAAAACATGAATTGTTTCAGAGTGTTACAATTTTTGCAATAAAAGCGTGGGAAAATAACACCCTCCAAGTGTCATATTCATTTTAAATATCGGGCGCTGCCATCGTCCCAATCCGACTCCTTGAACCAGTCGGCCTCTTGGTTCGTCTGCTTTGCAGGAGCAGGTTGGCCTTGAGCCGGTCTGCTGAGCTCAGGGCTCCAGTGGGACGGTCTAGCTGAATAACATGAGGGCGAGGAATGTGGGAGAGTTGTAAAGGTACACACTGCGTGGTAAACATGGGCTCTTAATCAGTAAACTGTGCATGTTTAGACAAAACAGAAATATTTGCGTACATCCAGATGGGTCCTGCAGCTGCTCCAATGAGCAAAGGCCCTGGTTAGAAGCGACATCATCAACCTGACTGTTAGCAGGGGGTCAATAACGTCGTGATAAAGTACGTGCATATCGTTGCATCAGTGGGTTAGTGTATCACACCACCTTGAGGACATCTGGGTTCATGACATCAGAGCAATGATTGTTTTTCATAATTTATAATCTATCATACGGCATTCTTTGGAGAATTGTTTAAATAATGTGCCGTACAAATAGTTATATTTCATTGTAAAGTGCAAACAAGGAGAATTGTGACAGACATGAACAGATTGAGGCCTTAGTCTGGTTTCATAAAACTATTCAGAGGAACCCTGATCAGGCATGTGCAGCAGTATTCTTTTCAAATACTGTTTCATAAGAACAATCTGTACTATTATGACTTCAAGATTATTATCTTAAATTTTCAAAAATAGGTTGAGTCTGGTATGTAAAAAAGTAAGGGTTTTGTTCCCCATAAAATGATGGCGTTCACACGGCATCAAAGTGTTAATTACTGTGCTTTTACTAGAGCTGCACAACTTGGAGAAAGACTCAGATGTTAAATGCTCTGTAGTGGTAACTCAGCTTTGGAGAAATAGAGGAGCTGCATATTGTGTGTGAGGTACAGTATAGGCTTCAGTCTTAAACTTCCTTATAATGAAGTGCTGGCTGCAGTTCACCAGCCACCTGCCAGAGGAAGATACACGTGTATGAAGTGCAAGACTGCTTACCCTGTAGCCATCCTTCATTTTATAATGCAACAGGCTTTACTCTATCATCTGCTCTTTTTTTGCGTCTTATATCCTGTTGTTTAATTACTGATTAATTACTGACATCCTGTTCTTGTGATATTGTTTACTCTATTGCTATGTTGCATAGCGTGTGTCTGTGTTCCTCTTTTGTCTGAGCTGCTTGGCAAATTCTGTCAAATTATTGCTGACGTGACACTGAAAACCGGGTGTGAAACTATATCTTTCAGTCGCTGCAGCTCGCCGTGAGCGCTAATGTACACAGGATGAGAGTCAGTCAGGGCTCTCAAGTGTCACGCATTGAGCGTGACTGTCACGCATTTCGGTCTTAAATCACGCCCTCCCGCCACACATCGTATTTCTCACGCTGAAAAAAACCTCCAGGCTATTTAATGTGCCGCAGCGCGCAGACATGACCTGGTCGCGCGCTGCCCTCACCACGGAGGAATCAAGCCCCCACCCTCCCTCCCCCTCGTGAGGAGCCACTCATCAGCCAATCAAAAAAAAAAAGAAATGGGCTACAGCCAATCAGAAAAACATATGATTTGTATCCGGGTAAGATGTAATGACAGGCGCCCCCCCAACCCCCAACCCCGATCCCAGTCAACGACTCCAGGGGGATATATGTCTTGCATGCCTGTCTTCAAAACTGCGATACACATCACACACACGGAGGGGTATTTGGTTCAACACCTGAGTTATGTGCTACACAAGGTTCGTTGTAGACTTTATACTGAGCACAAAGAGTGATACTACGTGGAGCTAAATCACACAATGTACAGGCTGCTATCTGTAAAGCTGTCTGTATCTGTGTAGCAACAGTTATGCTGGACTTTGTTCAAGAGGAGGAGTAGGAGGAGGAAGAGGAGGAGGAGGAGGGCTCGCGCTGTGGTGATGGAACTACTAACCCGTTAGCACCACAGCCTCCTCCTCTTCCATCATGGCTCCCTCGGCAGACAGGCAAGGATACTGGGGCCGGCCGACCTCAACGCTCGATTGGTGCGAGGAGAATTATGTCGCCTCTTTTTACATCGCGGAATTCTGTAAGTGAAATACAACTGACTTTTCTTTTTTCTTTCCCCACTTAAAAATTGTGAATTGTCGGTCCCGCCTCCGCATCTCTCGGAGTGGAGGGTGGGCGGAGGGGGGGACGTTAGGTCGCCGCGTCCGGACGGCCGCCTCTGAGGAGCGGACAGACGAAGCGGGGCCGCGGCGGCAGGTGATAACAACGGACCGCTTCGTGCTGCAGGGGCGGCTAGGAGCGGCGGTTAGCGAGTGTAGCCGATGCTACGCGTTAGCTAGCGCGGCCGGCGTCTTACCGAGAGCGAACGGGGGAAGGAGGAGCGCTGTCCGGTGCACCTGCTCCGTGTCGTTCCGCTCACGTCATTACTGACTCGGTACACTGTCGACTAGTGAACGGGGTCTGGGATGGAGCATTTCCTCCATAACAACCGGGAAAGTCTCATGATGAAAACAACAACCACAAGAAAAAAAAAACGGGTTCCTCGTGAACCATATCTCAGACAAGGTTCGTGTCAGCCGTTACAGAAATGACTCTCAGCGGGAACATGGTTTCATTCAAAAGCATTGAGCTAAACTACTGCACACTACAAATAATGGTTTAAGTTACTCATTATTGCCCAGAAAGAGGAAGGGAACTAGGCTTCAAGAGATATGTCTACTTTACAGTGTTTGTATTCATTCATAAATGAATGCATGCCGCAATAAATTGGCATTAAGCTAAAATATACTATTGTAATGTGCATAATTCATATAGATTTATTGTATAATATAAGGTAATCTCTTTACAGGACAATCATCACTTGTATGTTGAGGAAGTAAAGATAAACTGATGCCAAGTGGGTCAGAGTTTAGTTATTTTATTGCTCTTTTATTGTCTGTGTATTTAGTTCACGCCACGCCTTTGTTATGGTACATTACATTTGATTGTCCTCATATCTTTTACTTAAGGCCACTAGTTGTGGGTCGACTTTGATCCGGCCCGCGGCGTTCATGCGTGTCATTGTTTCTAAAACACAAGAACATCAAGGAGACTGACAGTTGAGGCTTTTGTTTGCACACGCTGTCCCAGGGTTGGCATTTAAACATTGATTCAGGTTACAATGGCTGGAATGTGGCATTGTTCACGGGGGGGAAAAACCAGAGACACCGACGTGGTTTTAATCCTCATTCCATGTGTGTTTTTGTGCACTATCTCCACATCAGCACACGGTGACGGGAGAAAGTAGAGACACAGAGGCCATAAAGAGCCTCTCACACGGGCACAGGCGTCCCATCACATTCAGATGTTTGTGGTTGTGTAAAAGCACAACACTCATATGTTGTAGTATACTTTGGTTGTGTGCATTTGTTATCAGTAACCAAAGTCCACCCATTTAAAAAAGGACTGCCAACAACCCGTTGACCTTAATCAGACAACTGCCGATAAAGAGTCAACACCAGCCAGCACCGGCAGAGTGGCAGCTGCAGTTTTCAAACTACTTACAGTTTTTTCAAGACTCAAAAACTGGTTCTAGTGGCCCAATTATAATTCACATAGTCTACCCAGTGGCCAGCTTCGCTGAACCGTCAGCACATGATTCTGCTTTAAGTTTGAAATTCTGGAACACACTTTTTGCAAATAACTGCACACAGTTATCTTTAGCGCGCACTCATGTGTGTGTGCTCGAGACTGCCATTGAAACACTCATCTAGCAATCACCTGCGCCCAGAATGCACCTGTGAAAACATATATAACAAATTAGATCACTAGGGTTTAGGTTTGTTCTTTGGGGTGAACAACAATGTAGAGAGAGACTGTAATTATAATACACTGTATTTAGATTACAGTACAATACTATAATATAATGCAGATGTTGTGATGATCACAACATGTTACTCAGCCTCACTGAACTCTCACCGCTGTCATGTGGCCCAAACACAGAGGTGATAAATCAGAGGCGTTTCAAGTGTCGCACAGGTCATGTCGCCCAGCTCTAATGGTTCTCTGTTGTCTTTTTGAACAGGGAACACTGTCAGCAACCTGATTATGATCCTTCCTCCTATCTATGGGGCCGTCCAGACGTTCCGAGACGGCCTCGAGTTTCGCTACGTCTGCTCTTTCCTCGGACTGGCAGGTTAGTACGTTCAAATCACGAGTTTCATTAGCTCTTCTTTACATGTCGCCGCCTTCCGCTTTGAGTTCACTCCTGACTTTCAAATGTAATGTTTCGTGCGGTTGTCTGTCCATCGGCCAGCTGTGGGTGTCGGTTCCTGGTGCTTCCACATGACGTTGCTCTATCAGATGCAGGTGAGATACACCTTTTATCAATTCATTGATTAATCATACATAGACAAATATTTGTAATAAATTCACAAGATCAAACATGTTCTGCCTCACGCCGTGTTGCAGAAACAATGCAGTTCTATAGAGAGATACTAACATGGGTTTTCTTTGCATTCTCACTTGCAGTTACTGGACGAGTTGCCGATGATTTACAGCACATGCGTCTTCGTCTACTGCCTGTAAGCGCCTCAACCCTTTTGGATTCATTGCTCTTGAAGCAGTGACTGACTGTCACTGAGAACAGACTTTCGGTGATTGTGGCTGTAAAATGAACAGCTGAATCCCTTTCTGGTCACTTTGTCTGATCCAAGAAAGTGGTGTATCATCTTCTTGTGGCTATTGATTCTAAACTGGACATCGGTCCTTCCATTTCATCACTGGCCAGGTCTTTTTTTTTCATCCTCGTTAGCATAATGTGTGCATGGTTGGGAGAGAATTTGCTTGTGGGTCTTGGTGTCCCCTTCCAAGCCTCTCTTGGGGAAGCAGAGCGGCCCAAGCAGGAGCACTATAATGACGGATGCCGTGCTCGCCAGAATGTATTGGACCTGTGTCAATCCAGGGACAGCTGGTTAACACAAGAGCTGGTCAAGACTTGAACCAGCACCACCTGGCGCACCTGTTCTTCTGGGCTGGGTTCTACGATGACTCAGTATTCGAGACGTTCGATTTGCCATTTACCATTTATAGTTCACCCCACTGACAAAGTCAGCCAATTTTCAGTGGTGGGTGACAAGCAGGCCATGGCAGCAGAGAGCTCCACTCTCGTGCTAAAAGAAGGTCATCTGGGAAGTGAGGCAGAAATATCAGGAGGCTGAGTTGTACGAGTAGAATGGGAGACTTATTTTGGATTCTAAAAGGGGAGGTTTATGAGACCTCTGTGTTGACGGTGGGTTTGTTCCTCAGGGTGTCTGGTTTGCCACGATCGACCGAGAGAATGCTTGTTTTTCTTATGGGAGGCACTTAGAATCCGTCTCAAGGTCACAAGACTCGAGAGTTCCATGTCCTTGCATTCTGCACATTATCCGCGTCCCGCTATCGAGGTATCTGGTTAAACATACTGTGATATTAGATTATATCCTCATCGCCAGCCGTATGCCGCACATTAACAAGGTGCATCCACATCGTCCCGGGACCCTTGGGTTTGGAAGGTCTCTAAATCCTAAATTACTGTGTAATAACGGTAACAGGCCTTAAAACACCCGCTCCTCAACAGGAGGAGCAGGCTCCTGCCCTCCAGACCTCCTGTGGTTGGATGCCAGGACAGGAACTGAACTCCAGGAAGACACGCCCCCTCAGTGTTTGCCAGTCTATGTGCTGAGCCTAAGCTTGGGAAACATGCATTCTTTATCTTTTTTAAACATAAATCAGTGTGTAGGTTGTGCGCTAAACGTTAGCGAGCGTCACAGAGATAGAGAAGGTAGCAGCACTGTGACAGCTGTTTGTATACAGTTTATTTATTGAGGAATAAATGCTACAAGACCGAAGCTAAGTCCCTGTGCCACATGCTAATTAAAGTGACTTTGAAGGAGGACCAGTGATTCGCCGCTCCTCCCTGTTTTACTCTGCACCATTTTACACATTATATTTTCTGCTATTACTTGCTGTATTTACTTTAAGCCCAACGTGTAAGATAATCACATTTGTTTCTGTCTTTTTCCACAGATATGAGTGTTTCAAACAAGAGCACAGCATCAGTTTATTTCCTATCGCGTTACTGTTGCTCTTCAGCGTCTCAGTCACTGTGGTGAGTATCCACCCGCACTGTACATTTTATGTGAACCATGATGTAAAAAAAGCATGCCATCATCCCCTTTTTTTGAGTTGTTCCTGTGCTTCTGTCCGCAGGTGTACTTGCAGTGGCAGGAGCCGGTCTTCCACCAGGTAAGGGAGTTCTCTGCCTCACGCTCAGATGGCTCATTGTTTGCTCTCAGGGCTGAGCGTGCCTTCACTCATCTTATACCTTGTGTCAACATATTGGGTTTGCCGACACTAAGCACACATCACTCAGTTTGCTGCATGCAGCACACTGGTTGTATGACACACAGTATCATGTTATAACAAAGCAAGTAACCAAAAGGATGCAACATTTCATTTTCTTTACTAAAAGAAAACATGCTATGTTTTAAACTCAATGTTGAATCCCGTGTGGATCAAAACAGTGAACACCGGACCTCATGGAAGAACATTTTCAGATTCTCGTCTCAGCGTTGTCCTACTTGTTTTCATACGGTGTGCCAGTACTCCTTACTTTGGATCGCTGAGTAAATGACCAGCGTGGACATGATGCACCTGTGTGTAAGTGAGGGCTTTCAAGGCTAAGCGTCTGATATTGAAGTTCTGCTTTCAGACATCCAAAAAGGAACGTCTGTCCATATAACAGCAAAATGAAGAGACCTGCTAAAACTCGTGCTGTTCATGGCATGTCCCCAGAGTGTCATACTCTTTGAAATGAAGAAGACATTCTTCCATAATCTCATAACCCTGACCATGTAAACCTTTAAAGATACCGTAGCCTGTTTAGGGTTTCACATTGTGTACGTGTTGCTTTACAGTTGTAGGGACAATGTGACTAAGCTGCCTCTGTTTTATCTTTGGCACTGACTTTGTTTACTGATCACTATGGTGGCTCATAAGGATCAGTATCAGTATTGTTCTGCTTTTAAATAGAGTTTACTGGAAGCATGGAGCATTTATGTTGGCTCTACTCATTTATGTGCATTTGTGGACTGTAGCAGGTACACAATTGTATGTTTTCTGTAATCAAACCATCTCTACCTGTGGCCCCTCGGTTAAGCTCAGGACCTGAATGTGAACACGAGTTGTGTGCAGTGTTTTCTTTTTTCCTTCACCGATTCATTGTTTAGGAATATTATCATCTGAAGATGTAGAAATAGTTCTGTAGAAAGACTAAAAGTCTGCGCTCTAAAAAAGAGGACTGACTTCAAGATCAATAAAGACACTTGACACTGTAAGAAGGAAGAAACAAACTTGTTGCATATCAGAACATTTGAGAGACAACTTTGCAGTTATTGGAAAGACTAAGCTAGCAGACTGTGTTAGCAATAATGTTTGCACTGATCTCAATGTTCCTCTTCTGGTCACCTCTCCACTAATGACTGTGTCTTCCTCTAGGTCATGTATGGCGCTCTAGTAGCTTGCCTAGTGATGCGATCTATCTACATTGTTACATGGTAAGTTAGCCAAGAGGACGTTCAAAATGGAAAACATTACCATGTCAAAGGAATGCTTGTTCATTAATATTCAATGCAGCAACCACTAGCGTAAGAGTTTCTTCTTTGCGTCTTTTGTTTCCATGCTAGGGTGTACCCATGGCTCCGACCGCTGTGTTACACCTCCTTAGGAGTCTTCTTGTTGGGGTTCCTGCTGTGGAACATTGACAACATCTTCTGTGACACATTGAGGTGAGTCTTGTTATTATTAACATGCTTGATTTGAGTTTCCATCCATTTAACAGCAGCGGTGCGGGAAATGTTCAGTCAGTGACATTAACCTTTATGTGACAACATACCAATAGTGTTAATCATTTTTGCATCTCTAGGACAAGTCAGGCAACCAAGTTATATCAGCTCATTTCCTGTGGAATAAGAAACTTCTTTTTTTTTAAATCTAAAATGCACGATGCATTCAAGCACAGACAGTTAACAAGTATCCTCTTCCTTTGTCTCTCAGAAGCAGCAGGCAGACGCTTCCCTCTGGTGTTGGAGTCGTGACACAGTTCCATGCCTGGTGGCACATCTTCACAGGCCTCGGGTCCTACCTGCACATACTTCTCAGGTGAGCCCTCCCTTTCCAGCAACAGGAGACAGCCGCAGTGAGTCTAACGGCAAAGCGCCAGACGGCATCTGTGGAATCATGTTTCCTGGGGGATTGTCCGTCCGGTCCATTCTTCTGAACGTAATATCACAGGAAGCCTTCAGGGAGGGTCTTCAAATTTGGCACAAACTTCCACTTAGACTCAACGATGAATTGACTAGAATCAGGTGGTCACAAAAGGTGACCTTCAAGACACAGTTATGACATCATTATGGAACCCATATTCTAATTATGACAATGTCTAATGGGATAAAATGACGAGGTGATGCCATTCATGACAAACATGGATGTACACTGTGACATGAGAGTTTAGCGCAGGTGTACGGCGGTAATTGTGGTTGTGGTGAGACGTGCTCACTTGTTTTACAATCTCATGTTCCTCTTCTTTTTAGCCTGCAGATCAGGTCAACCTACCTCAAGCACAGACCAAATGTAAAGGTACGTCCAGCCCGCAGCCACTGTATGCACTGCAGCTTTGACTTAAATGCATTCATTCATTTACTTATTCGTCCTGTCTTATCCTGACTCTGTCCAGTTTCTTTGTGGAGTTTGGCCAACGTTGCACATTGATCCACAGAAGACAAGTTGAACTGAAGGCACGGGGGCCGACTGAAGGCCGGTGACTGCCATATCCAGACACCATCGGCACAGGGACCTGCCCAAAGCCCACTGCTGGGGACTCAGCCCACAGCTAGGGGGCAGGTGGACCCCAAGGCACCGACCTAGGGACCCCTCGCTTTTGCACTGTGGGGATTTTACTAAGAACAGTGAAGCACTGAGTCCAGTTTAAAGAAATGGAAGATTTTCTTTCACAATTTATTAGATTAGCTTTTCTTTAATCTTATTGAAGTGTAATAATTGTATTTGCTCATTCAATTTCAATGCAGAGATGATGTGTTGGCCAGTGCAGTGGTACATACTGAAGGGGGGACAGGGAAAGCTTTGTCATTATTTAGTCTTGGACCATTAGCATATTTATTGTTGTATGTTTGATTCTGTGCATATTTGAATCTCCGAAGCCTAAAGATATTGACATAGATCCCTAAGCTAAAGTATAACTGAGACGTTTGCATATTTGTAGTATTAACACAGAGTTGTCATATCCCGTTTGAGGGAGTATTTTATTGCTTTTAGACACTTCTGACACTACAGCCGGGACAGAAAGTGCCAACTAGACAGTGGAAGTGAAACTGTGTTATTGTTGCTCAGCTGTCTGGACGAGGATCCCCTCCTTCATTTTGACTTTACTCCAGTTTTCCTCTCAAATCAAGACTAAAATGATCAATCCCTCTTTTCTTTTTTCGCTAAATTTGCTCCGGGATTTTAAAAGAGTCACGTAATGACCTTTTCATGTTTTACCTTGCTATTTGTTAAGGAAATGCAATGTTCACAGTTTTTATTCCACGGCATTATCACATATCCTTGTGGTATTGTTCAAGGACACTGGTTAAGAATATGCCAGGTACACAAAGCCAGTCGAACCACTTTCGACAGCTCGGGTTTCAGTGGACAGAGACGCACTTTCACGCTCTTTAAAGGGGCACTGCACACATCGAGCTGTGAGGGACAACCACTTTATAGCCCCCTCCTTCATCCCACATGGGTTGACTGTTGGGTTGTAACAGAATCCCCATGAGCCTCCCTGGGGGTGTGTTATGCTAAGAAACCTGTTTGTTGCATCTGAAGCTGATGTGTGCAGCCAGCTCGGAAGGTGGACGGAGTTGAAATCCGTATAGTTGAGACGCAGTCAACGAGGCAGGCTAACAAAGAAGAAGAAGATTTCCTATTTGTGTCGTTGCATGCTCGTAACGCTGCAGAGGATGAGGCACCAGACAGCCTCCTGCTTTGTTCCACTCATTTATACCTGGTAGTTATTATAAACACACTATTTAAGCCGAGACGAGACGATACCACTACATTTGATTCACTTATTTATTCGTCCTTTTTAGTTGTTTAATATATTTACACCGAGGCATGATGCTGAAAAGTCCAACGGCCCGTGTGCATCTTGTCGGGGGAAAACTGTTTATAATGATACCACTAGATGGCATTAACTTCCAGCTTATTTCAGACATTGCCAAACATGCCGCAGTGCATTGATGAGCTATCTACCTACTGAACTCTGAGGAGCTCTGACTTGGTTTTCCAGTGACAGATTTGAGGCGTGGAACAAAGGGATTTTTTTGTGTGTGTGTTTGTTCTGCTGCTGCGAATACGTGGATATGTAACGGTAACAATGTAACTTAAAGCCTGAAGTAACTGTCCGGAGATGCACATCATGTATGGCGTGCAGAGTTTGTATTTGTGGGCCTCCTGAACCGCCGTGTGCTGGGTTATCTCCGAGACCGCACACGATACATCCATATTTCACAATTCATCTTCACGCTGCGTCACTCTGCTAACCCGGAGTCACAAGCGCTCGTGAGCACAACGTGTGAAGAAGAAAAAAGTATTAACATTGTTCAAATGTCTGTGTGGAACCTTCAATGTGTGCTATCATCATTGACATCGCTGCTCACCAGCAGGCTGTCAGAGCGGGTGCCTTATTGTTATCCTCGCAGTCCAAGTAATCCGAGTTGCCTTGACGTCGGTGATAAACAAACCCATTCGACTGCCCCGGTCATTTCATGTGTCCAGCATCTTAGTTACAGCTCGTTCTGATGTTCACTGTAAGCTGTACGTGACAAAATAGGTGTTGAGGCCAAAAGAGCAAACTGTTGAACTCTGTGCCAGTCTTTAATGATGCCCTGTATTATCAAATAAAAGAAAATGTGTCGGACAGTTTGTTTACGGAAGAAAGTCACTTTGTCCTCGTCCTCTCTCTGGAGCCATGTGCCGTCTTTCACTTCATGAAGAGCAGCCGATGATAACTACTGGAACACAAAGATGTGACTCACGAATGCTTTATCTGCACATTCTTATCACGTCTGCTGTTATATAGTTCGGGGGTTTGGATTGAGTCATGCAGCTCCAGGGTGTGGTGGTCATTTAGTAGCCGTGAGACAAACACTACACACTAAAGGTGCTGGCTTGCTTCCGCTGTTGACTCGTGGACCAGGTCTGGTTTACACTCCTACGTTTAAGCTGGCTGGCAGACTGGATTCAGATATTTTCTCTCAGAGGATTGTTTGAACTAATAACAATAACTTCAGGGCTACGTTACATTTGAAAAATCATGTACATCTTGTCTCAGAAAAATGGCTTCACACATTTGTTACTTCTGGACAAGATTACTGTAGCTCCTTATTATCAGGCTGCTCTCTAATAAGTCTTAAATCGCTCCAGTTGATCCAGAATGCTGCAGCTCGTGTACTAAAGAGGACTAAGAAGAGAGATCACATTACTCCTGTATTGGCTGCTCTGCACTGGCTTCCTGTAAGATCAAGAATCAAATTTAAAATCCTTCTCCTTGCCTACAACCCCTTCACTTGTGATATACCATCATATCTTAAGGAGCTTATAGTACCATATTACCCCACTAGAGAGCTCATAGTACCATATTAACCCACTAGAGAGCTTATAATACCCCATTAGAAAGTTTATAGTACCATATTAACCCACTACAGAGATATTAGTACCACATTAGAGAGTTTATAGTACCATATTACCCCACTAGAGAGCTCATAGTACCATATTAACCCACTAGAGAGATATTAGTACCGCATCAGAGAGTTTATAGTACCATATTACCCAACAAGAGAGCTTATAGTACCATATTTCCCCACTAGAGAGCTTATAGTACCATATTAACCCACAAGAGTGTTACGGTTACTTAAACCCTGCATGTAAATAAATAAATGTACTGTATATCTCTTTTCTAGTTTTCCAACCAATCAAAGCTCTTTAACACGTCATCATTCACTCATTCATAGCCATTCAAACACTGATGGGAGGAGCTACCATGCAAGGTGTCACCTGCCCATCAGGAGTAATGAAGCTTCATACACCGGAGTAATATCTTTGGGAGCAATCTGTGCACATACAACAGAGGATGTCATATGTGTACAGATTGTAAAGACCTTTGAGGCAAATTAGTCATTTGTGTTTTTGGGCTATACCAATCAATTTAATTAAATTACTCTTTTGAGAAAAGGTGCAAGAAATGTACTTGCAAACAAAGTTTTCCAAAGTCACAGAACTTCATGTGTCACAAAGTGACCAGACGTCACTCTTATGACAACACCACCATGGGAGCCGCTCAGCAAACAGCCAACCACCCACTGTATGCAGGAGTTGAGGAAGTGCCTGCACCTTGAGGAAGTCTTCTTTTGCGTCACCGCAGACCATAAAACCCTCAGCACGCACAGGGCTCGACTGTCTGAACAGCTCAATGTGTCAAATGGGCTTTTCATCCAAGGTTTCAGTGACTGATTTGCTCCTTTAGTCACTCGATCCTTAGTCAGTCGCATGGGTTCGTCACATGGAAGTGCCCACACATTTCAGAGGTGCTGTGTGTGTGTGTGTGTGTGGGGGGGGGGGGGGGGGGGGGCTCAGGCAATGCGCAGTAAAGCATGTTGGTGCAAAAACAGATCGCAATTATGTCACAAGGACAGAGCGTAATGACAGTAATGTGAATACTACTGTACACTTTAAAGCTTCAGGGGAATGAAAATTTTGGATGACGGCGTTTGATGATTGATTTAAAATCCTTTGAGCGTATTTCCTATGTGGTGTGTTTAGCTTTTATATTTAGTGCCATACACCTGTTTGAGTTGTTGCTTCACATCTTTGACTACAATGTAGGCGTAGGTTTTCACTGCTGACAGGGTTCAGTATTTAGCAGCAGGGACGTTAGTTGTATAAATGCCAAAAGAGTCAGGCAGCAGACTACTTACAGATGTTCAGAGATCAACATCAGGACTATAGTAGTGAGTCCAAATGCAGTCACAATACCATGGCTCTGAACCTCTCAATGTGGTAACAGTGAAACAGCTTACCGGGTCCAAAAAAACTTGTAAAAATGGAAAGATGGGTGAATTTACTTTTAATAAACATGTTATGTTATTATTTAAACATGAACATTTGATACGCCCACAGCACCTCATTTTAAAATGGCACCTTAATTAATACCAATAACCCTTGTGTGTGTATATATATATATATGCTCATCACTAATGCTGGTGCACAGTAGTGGAAAGTAAGTACATTTACTCAAGTACTGCTCGTAACCTCTTGAACCTACAGGCCTCTCTCTCAGGCGCCGGATCAAAAGTGAGTGTTACTCTGCAACTATAAAGTCTATTTGAACAATTTTGCGATGATATTTTTTATGATTTCTGCATCAGTGTAAACACTGTATTTTACCTGGTCAGAGTACAGAAGAAGGAATGAGAGATTATATTCACTGTTTAATAGAACGGCACACGTTGAGAGAGTACAACATGGTTGCAAACCCTTTCCTGACTTCTGAACAGAGACGGATGCTAATAAAGTGAAGCAGATCAAAGTGGAGGTTGTAGTAGAGACATGTTAAGGTGGTAAAAAACAGGTCAACATATTTATTACGAGCTTATAGCAGAGCTTCTTCCTGTTACGTGGGTATTCAGGAGAAATATGTGGCCACATGTTCTTTTCTGGTGTTTGTTACACTTTACTTTTTCTATTTCATGCTACTTTAAAACCTACTTCCACTCCTTTCGGAGGCCAATATTGTACTTTTTACTTTAATTCATTTGGCAGCTGGTGAAACGTTTACAGATTTAAATTACAAAATATTAATCAACCAATCCATCATGATGCATTTCATATCATTTATCAATGATTATAATCAAATAATTTATGCTAATATACATTATTCTGAAAGGGGAAACTTTACATGAGTGAGTTTCCCTTGGAGGTCTTTCCTTACATTTGTAATACTTCACTACTTTTACATCATTAAAACTTGGCAAGTGTTTTACTTCTAACAGTACTTTGTAAACGGTCTGAAGACGTCTTCCACCTCATGGTTTGTCATTGTGGACCTGCCAGCTCTCAGACGGCGTTCACAAAACTTTTAACCAAATCCTCTGGATTTCACAACACGGTGAACGTTCTCCTGCTCAATAAGCTTCACCGTCAGTCAGCTAGTACATGGACACTCAGTACACCTGGAATACTCCTTGACATCTTTGTGCTGTCAGAAGAGCAAGTTTAGACAATGTGTAACGCCAACATCCATCGACTGCATGTTCTTGCCATTCACCGTAAGAACACAAACCACTCGTCAGTGTTCACAATGTAATGTTGACTTAATCAGTGAGGCTTTGCATAAATGGTGCGATATAAACAGTGTGGAGCAGCAGGTGGATGCATCCTGATCCTAACAGGGATCATCAAACTGTCACACAAAAGAAACTCTTCTGTACCAAACCTTATATTACACTTGTATATTACTTATGGTGTTCAACGCAGCAGTTTTTTAGCTTTTAACTTCTTTTCTTTTGAGCAAAACATGTTTTCTGAATCAAAAGACAACCACACAAATGAACTGAATGCTGGACCCAAATGGAACAGATTGAATTTAAGAAATATGTTATTGGTAAAAAAAATAAACAGTAAAAACACTGTAGAAAAACTATTAAAAAAAAAAAAAAAAAAAAAGGATAAAACAAATCATTGTCACAAATTACAATCAGTGTCAAAGAAAACAAAATACTCACTACATTCAACGTGTCGTAAAAAGGAATAAAAATACATTCATAGTGTCGAAGAGAAATATTAAAAAGATATATAATAACACCTTAAAAGCCCACCCATGATGTCGCAGGCCTATATACTTTAGACTCTGGTCTTTGACGCAGCTCTAGATAGTGTTTAATAGTGCTGCGACTAGACTTACCTGAATAAATAGATATTAATATTGGATTAAATAAAACTGAGATTTCTATGATGTACATATTTCGTGAACACATTCTGAACCTCTAAATTATTACTAGTGGCATTCATCAAGTCGTCTATAACGAGTACATGTTTTGTCTGGAGGTAACAAGTCATCATTGCACGCAGACACAGGTAACCCATTTACAAAGTTAACGGCTCGTTTCAAGGAGTTGGTCATACATTGGTTGCCAACACAATTAATATATATACACAACATATCAAAAACTGTGCACGTTCTTTATAACCGTCTCGTTCATTAAATGGAAATGCTTTTCATCCCTCTTGATATGCCCCCCGAGTGTGAAAACCCCTTTAGTCCCCCGTGATGTAAAGATAATACTGAGTCTGTGTCACAATACAACGGTTCCTGCAATTTATTTAGCACATCATAAAGCATCAGTCTTGCCTGTGCTGCAGTCATCGCACCTTTAAAAAGACATTTACATCCTTAACACGTGAAGGCCTGGCGTCTGTACGTTGCCACAACGTCTGAGATAAAGCAGAACTGCCGCACATCAAAGTCATCGCTGACCATGAGTTTGGTAAACTTGGAAGGCTCAGTGATGAGCTCAAAGGACGGCATATTACCTCTCACGCTAAAAAACGTCCCCACAGGGAGTTTAGGAGTAGCTTGTTGCAGCGCCTCATCGCCTTAACACGCATTTTAGCAGGGTCGAGCTGAATGCCCTCCTTTGGTAAATAGTTTGCAACATATTTCGCCTGCTCCACTTGTGTTTTTATATGTCCGGGATACCCAGATGCTTCCTGCTTACATGTGATACATGTATTGACATACACCCTAAACAAATCGGTTGTCGTCTTGGGAAAATGCAACACTTCGTCTACGCACACAACACAACACCCCTTTAACATCCTTCTGAAGTTCGGAGACCCACGCCCTCGAGAGCTGTGTCGCTGTGCGTGCATGTCGTTGTCTGGTTCAAAGTCACGGCACATGTACGGCACAATGGAAACTTTAGTTTTCCGCGACATCTGAAAGGCAATACAGGATGGAATAATGCTTTTGGAGGCAACACTGTGCACTTGATAAATCCAAAATATTTAAACAGAATCAAACTGTGAAGATGATCTGTGTGGGGAAGATAAACTAGTCAAGTCATAATACCTCATTTTTTCATGGAACAATTTCATAGTGTTTGTACGTCCTCCAGGAGTGCCTCTCTGGGATCGAAGCGCACACGCTTTGTGTATGTGCCCATAACAGTCTGCGCCCCAGCATTGTTTAGCTTCAATGCTTTACAAGCACAGCCGCACATCACAATGACCTCCTGAGCATGTTGTCTTCACAGGGACGCTATGCTGCCCATAAACTCTGAGTATTCTCTCTCATTGGTTAGTCTGGTGACAGGATTCATAGCAGTCTGCACCCTACATTTGACCCAACCATGGAAAAAGCATCCGGCAAACTCATAGCGTGCGTTTGTCACTATAACGCACTATACTCATCCACATCGAATGGCCCAATTTTCTTTTCACCATAATTCAGAGCGTGTGTGATGTCAGCAGTCTGTGTGGGCCACATCGTTGAACCACTTCCACGGACACGTCAGAACGTCTTGTTCTGCTGCGTGTATGGGCCTTCATACGTTAGTTCCTCTCTGGTTAAAAACGTCATCTTGAATACCCCCATACAGCTAGACGCCAATGTTGTGAATGCACAGAGATCCAGCTGGGTGCACTTCATGAAACCATCGTGATATTTGATACATGCTCCGCATAATTCTTCAACATCATTGGCACAATACACCCCGAGCGCCTTTTGGAGATTGAATATTTCAGCCCGCTTAGTCTCATATCGTAAAAGACGCTTTGTCACTGACAAACATTGTGTCATACCCGTAGCAGGAGGGGTCTGGGTAGCTGCCCACATACGCGTCATGTTTAATGGAGTTGAACTTGTGGGGGAAATATCTCTTAGCCAGATCCACAAAGCACAAGGTGTTTCTGCCAAACTCATTGGTTGAAAGATAAAAAGACTCAATCGATCTGACGGAGCGCTTTATCACATGACCCTGCTCCCGCTCATGGTTACCTGGGATGTGATAACCTTTGACAAAATAATCTAGCAGAACGTAGTGGTCATAACCAGATACATTGTGAGCTATGAATGTGTACCCACGGTATTTTGGCCTTCGGTAGAGTTGTAAAAACGTCTCGACACGCGTCACATTGGGGCAACCAAATCTGTTCCCATCCATGTCCATCGCACAGGTATAATTTACTGTCATGATGACGAGTCTGGAAATCAAACGGTATGTAATTAGTGTCAGGCGCTTTCAGCTCAAGAGGTTGAATGAAGCATTCCTGCTCTGCGTCATTCACTCTTTGAGGTTCACCTTAATGTTAACAGCTAGCTTACAGAAGCGATCCTTTTTTTGGCAACCCTGTACATTACACCACAAAACATCATGTTTGCACAGGGGATCGTAGAATGTACCGATTCTGAACGTTGACGTTGGACAAAGTGATATTATGATTTACATAAGCGCTTATACAAATCACCACATGTGTGTGTCGATTGCATGGACGGGGCATTGGCCGGACGGCAGACGTCATTGGCTCAGGTAAATCAGCGCTTAGCCACAAAATAAAAAAGAATAAATACATAATATAATATTACATGAGTTATCTTGATTAGATACGTACCTTTTGTCAGATTTAATTGGGGTACCCTGTACTGCGAGGGACCAGTCGCTGCTTTCACACCCCTAAGTTGCAAAATAAACACCAATAAATAATAACCAGGTGGTGGCCGTCTCACTGCTTTCGATCCTCTATGACACAAAAAAAATAAACATGAATGAATATATGAATTGATAATAAAACACTTATTTTGTTACATACCGTTTGTCTGCACGTTTAGTGCGTCGTATCCCTTGATGCCGCTCTTCAGGTGAGTAGCACGTCACCGAAGACAATTATTTTTAATAAAATAATTGATTTATTTGTTATAATAATAAATAACACACAATGTTAAGACACACACGCACGCACACATACATGCACGCCCGTACCAAAGCTAAATAGATATAAATTCAACGCCAATAAATTGATAAATATATAATTTATAAGACGATACCTTTGCGGTGATGGAGGACAGTCTTCACCGTCGTGTGCGTTCTCTGGATGGACCAGATCCTCTTCGTCAGAAGAGGAATCAAAAGGACCGTCTTCGTTCCTGTCGTCGGTCTCCAGCATTTCCAGGACTTAACTTTCTTTGTATATTTTGCCATCGTTCTCAAAAAAACACCAGTAAACCAAAGATATGGTTGTACACATTAAACAAAAACATGGTCAGACAGAAGACAAACCCCCAGGGTCCTCTGATATGAAGACTCTTAAACGATGTTCAGACAAACCCGTGGTTCCACCAGGGACGAGCTCCTTCCCTCCACGTGCTTTGGCCTTTATGAAGCTTCCCAGACCTTCCTCAATGAAGCAATTAAGTGCCCTAATCACCTGCAGCTGGGTGATGATGAGGCAGTCTGGGAGATGTAGTGTTGACCACGTGTTTTGTAGTGTGCCACAATATTTATATACATATATATATATATAACAACCTAAGCTTCAATGTTATTGTAGTTTTCTATTAAGCCAATCCCTTTATAGGTTTTTTATAACCCTATATGTATGTGATAATATGAATTCTGTGTATACTTTGTAATGGAAGATTTTCTCAGTTGATCTGCTAAGGAGTTATGGAATCTCTGAATCAAACATTTTGTCTTTAGTCCGTTTATTCTTGCAAGAAGGAACGGTCTGCCACAGCCACCCAAAGCAGTCTGCGACACACAATTCAATGAAACAACAGTCACAGCTCTCTTTTATACATGATGAGGTTCACACCTTCGAACCACGTGGAACAAAGGGAACACTGGGTACCCGCCCATCCTAGACCTTTCGTCTCTTGGTCCTTGAATACAAAGAAGTCACAATCTCCTTTGCCCTGGGAATTTCAACACCCCGTCAGTTCACGAATTGTTTACGACCCCCCCCCTCATACGCATAGATAGGAGACAGTCCTTTGACTGTCCCTTCACTTCCCCTCACACCGTCTGCTTCCAACATCACAAAGAAACATTTAAATCAGTTTAACATTGCAATACTATATTTTCCCATGACAACTTAGGTGTCAATCTCGTGGCCCTCCTTATCCCAACTGTTCTGGGAATATATGTTAAACGCAGGTGAGCAGAAAAGATCCTCAAGGTAGGATCATATGTAAATGTTTTAACTGAGTGACATATAAATTATCAAGATATTTGTTGTGACAAATACATACATGGCTTTATTCAATGAATCAATCAATGATACTCCAACTACAAATGGAAACCAGAACACTTTCGATATTTAGATCTCGACCCGTTGCCTACAAACAGATTGGGTATATGATTGACGAATCTGTTTGTTGTAATTACGAACACAGTTCCTCAAACAATGCAAAATTGTATTTGAACCTGGTGTAACGTGTGCCAGTCATCGACAACCAAAAGAATGGTGACCATAAGGCTAAAGCTGTCTCACCCCTCTGTAAAGATACTCCCAGTTCAACAGTTGAACAAAGTCCGTGTGTGTCTCACTGGGCTGCGTGAAACTAGGAAAGAAGTAAGGCAAGGCAAGTTTATTTGTGTAGCACATTCCACCAACAAGGCGATTCAAAGTGCTTCACATGAAACCATCAAGAGCAAAACGTGATGCAGCTTTACAGTGAAGAAAACATTCAAACTGTCAAGAAAAAAGAAAATGATTAAAAGTTGCCGTGCAGTTTAAGAAATAAAATGCAGTAGTGAGAAGCAGCAGCTGAGTCTGGTTCAATTAAAGGCAACAGCAAACAGAAAAGTCTTCAACCTGGATTTAAAGGAGCCGAGGCTCTCAGCAGACCTGCAGCTTTCAGGGACCTTGTTCCTGATGTGTGGAGCAGAAAAGCTGAACGCCGCCTCTCCATGTTCAGTGCTGACTCCTGGAACAGAGTAGTTTGGTACGTGTCATTTAACCCGTGCATTCTGAAAAGTTGACCGGCCTTTACTCCTATTTCACTCACGCTATGCAGCGCGCAGTTATTACAAAGTCTCAACACCTCTTCAGTGTGGTGAGCAATCGGTGAAAATCCCCTTCCTTCCTGCAACCGGCTGGCATGTGAACGGCTCTTTACTGACTTTCTGACTTCAAAAACGTTGATGGAAGAGTTTGACGGCACAAAAGTTCAGTTTGAAATAATGTGCCATCCCAAACCTTTCTCCAAGGATGTGTGTTTGACTGTCAGTCGGAGCAGTGTGCGCTGCGCCATGTGCCTGCTGATAAAACAGGTCTGGGAGAGCGATGACATCGACTCGGCGCTTCAGGTTTGATCAAACCCAGTTTGAGCCTGCAGGCACAGAGGGAAGATGAGTCACCGTGTGTAATAGAGGGCTAATGTGTTTTCCTTTTGACTCAGTGTCACTGTAGTTGATTTACTGAAACTTGGGATTAGATCGTGTTCATGCGGAGACCTTTGGTCACCTGCGCTGTACAACAGATTTAATCTGGGTCACATCTCGCCAACACTGAGCTGACTCATGTTGGGAATGCCCGAGTTGCTGAAGAGGCAGATCGCCGACGGAGAGACGTCACTGCTGAGACGCTTGTCAGTTGCCACACCTCTTTTTCTTTTTTTTAGGCATACTGTACATTTTGAGGAAGATGTAGGAGCTCAATGTACATCATGTGTCTTCTTTGTTTTCTATTTTCTGAAGAGAATCAGGATGTCAGTGTTCATCCTCCCGTGTTGATGGTCAACTACCTGTCTGTAAGGAGAGCTTGTAGAGAGAACTGCACATAGAAATGTACATTTTTCTTCGTGAACGTGTGCACAAAAAAAGGCCAGAGTCAACAGACGACTAACTACCTGAATTAATCATAAATTGCAGTATTAGAACACGTTTATAAAGTGCATATCTAAATCATTATATGTCATAAATGCATGAATAAATGACCTTCAAATCATTTTTATTGTCACTTACTAACACTTTGTAAATTATCTTATTAATCATCCATAAGTCCTTAATACTAATTTACAAATGAGGAATCCATCTTTATGAAAGTATGAAAACCCTATCATGAAACGCATATGAATCGTATACTAATGAGTTAATAATGAGTATTTATGTCGGAATAATGCTCTAAAATGATGAACTAAGTGTTTATTCGTGCTTTACTAATGATCAAGAGTGTGTATTGATTTTAAAGCGCTACCCTGATCATTACTGCATATAATGTTTATGTCTTTAATTTGATTATTCTAACATGACACGAGGAAGTGCAAACTCACCGTGGAGCGCTTTCATCTTCATCACAACAAACTCATAACTACTTTTGTCCCTCCACGGCACCGTAATACCTTTCTTTGAATCCAAGTTGTCAACCCTACTTCAAACGCCTCTTCACACCAAACCAAAGACACGCAGAGGACATTACACGGTCCGACATGTCTGACAGAGCAGTTGCTTTTAATCATAGTTTATGAGACACTTTCTGTGGCCCAGTTATTAGTCTGCTCCCGTTGGTCCAGGTCCGTCTTCTGGGCTTTTTGGTCACAGCGTCCTGTTGATGACTATAATCTCTTCACGTGCAGTAAAAACTGTTGTGCATATTATTGTGGAGCTTAGAGATCCGCTCAAAGGACTCACAGTAGTTCCACCTCATGTCAGCTGATATACATTGTGTATATATGTTTGATGAACGTGATTCCATGTATGTTTTCATCCGAGTGAGCGATGAAAGGAGTTGTTTGCTGCAGAAAAGACAGTCGTGTATTGCCTACGCGTGTTTTATTTAATCTTGCTCTCATCTGGTGGTTATTTCAACCAAACTTCCCTCGTGCATATTGCGGTTGTCGTCATTGTCCAACTCCAGACCTGCAGGTTCTCAGGGCCGTGACCGGGGTTAACGACGTTATGTTGTTCCTTATGAAATTCCTAATGAAGAGAACGCCCGTTCCTGAGAGTCTGGGCCCTGTTAGGGCTGTTTCCTGCGTTTCCGGCTTCATGAAAAGAGGGGGCCTGGTGTGTCTTTGAAGAGACATTAAAGAAGACCTCGCTTTGCATGGAACCACCTTGCTGGTCTTGTTGGGACAGGAGCACTCGCACATAATTAACAGGTGGTCCCCACTGCAGCTGCATCAGTAGCACCTCGTCTCAGAGCCGGGCGGACTCGCGGGGACTCCTTCCCGTCCAACGCGAAGATGCTCTGGCTGAGTCTTCTGACGCTCGTTACGTACGGCCAGACTCTCGCCGCGGCCCGGCCTCTACGGAGCCCAGGCCGGCCCGCAGGACGCCACGCTGGACCGTCTGAGGCGGACCGGAAGTTTGCAGAGGTACTCATCAGTTTAGACGTGGGTTACAGGTCTCTGTGTGCTGGGGGAGTGTTGTTTTCTTCATGGGAGAGTTACAGCCTCCTTACCTTGACCTGAGTGGAGCTGAGCTCAGGCGTGGTCCTGTTAGTCCGGCGAAGTGCTGGATTCGCCTAAAAGCTTCTTAAACGACGTCTTTGTTGGTCCACTGATAAGATCTGTGGTATTTATATAAAAGGCAGAATAGCTTTTTCCACTGGTCCACAATATATTTCTGTTTTATGTGGCGATATACATTAACAATTAACAGAAAAGGTGAAAGAAAGAATTCCTTGTGAACTATTAGTGACTTGTCATAAAGAGATATACTTTTTTTTCTTGTTTTTTTTTTTTAAATTTACAAAAATGTATATTCATTAAATCCTTCTTCTCATACTGTCATACAACAGTTCATGCCAATTTAACCACTGACAGTGTTTAGTGAGAACTACTCATAACAGCGTCTGATTCGTAACATTTTATATTTTGAAGTAAATCCGGTTCAAATTGAGCACTAAAATTTAAAAAAACACATATTACTTCTGCATCCTTGTGTCTGGTAAAATATGTATGTTTGTATTGGATGTGTGTACAGCAGTGCACTGTGTTTCGTCCTCTAACATCTCCAGTTCACGGGGCGCTTCAGGATGACAGGATAACAAGAAAGGTTTTGATATATGGGAACTAAAAAGATAACTTGACTGAAGTTCAGCTCGTGGCTAACGTGTGTGCCGTGCACTCGGCTCCGCTGTCAGTCTGACTGGACTCATTTCTCCAAAAGGCAGCCGGCTGTTATCTTGTGTGACAGGTACAGAAGTCCGGCGATAAAAGCGTCCGTAGTACGTGAGCAACCACAGCCGCCCACAGAGTCATATCGCAGCCAACCGCTGGGCTTAATATCAGCTTGAAGGTGAATGTATTTCATCATCGTCTGATGAATCCTAATCAAAGCTTTATCAGTCGCGGGCCGTCCGGGCCTGCTGAGCCTTCTCTGCCTAAACACAATGACAGTTATAGGTATTTTATAATATAATTGTTTTTCACAAATACACTACATGTAATATAATGTTTGTTTTTTTCCAATTAGCTTATTTTCTCATTTTCTCACAGGCCCGCCACTAGGCTTTATTCATTGAAATCCCACATTTTGATCTTTTTCATATTTTCAGTCAAATGTTGAATCATGTTTTCAATCAAATTTATTTCTAGATGCAGTTTCAAAGCATTGTCTGTCAACAGTCCTTCATAGGCCCGGCTATTGAAATTCAACACATTATGAAATGTTCCCCTATGTGTTCCATTGCAAAGTCATGGAAGTTGATTCCATATTTTAAAGATTTTGTGAAATGAAAAAAAGGTCCAATGTGTTTATGTATTTCTAAAATAAGGTATCATATGACATCGACCAATCCTAGTTCTTTTAAAAGAAAACATCCCCACCTTTTACAGGGATGTCTAATCAGTGTTGTGATAAATTAAGTCGTGCCAGCAGGGCCTACATGTACCAGGATGCATTGCAGCCGGTCGTATCCTCTTGCACAGCTAATACATTTGCAGCCTCGGCCCTCTCGGCTTCAATAGATAGTGAATATCTGAGTCAACATTCTCTGACCTCATATTTTAGGATGCGATAGTTTGAAATACTCGCAACGAGAACAATATTTTGTCTGAACATGGTATCAGCTTCCAACAGAAGGATTCATCAGAGTGTCTTTCTGGTGTCTTTCATGTCACATTAAAGGTGATGCAGTAAATATCTTGTATGGAGAAGTGTGCACATTTCTATAGAGCTGCAGTGATGCTTTAAGTCAGAGACTATAGTGTCTGGAGGCCTTCCACTGAAACATACCATTACATGACATGCTTCCTTATTGAATGTTTGAAATTATAGTACAGTAACATTGGTACTATCATTAAAGGTTTGAGAAAATGTTTGGAATGTTTACTGGACAATGTGCGGTACCTTTCAACGACAAGGATATTTAAAGTGCTTTAAATAACATGAAGGCACTTGTGTAACAAAAAAAAAATACAAGGAAAATATATAACAGACACACAAGGAAACATAACATTGGATCAAAATGAGCTCAAATACAATAATACTAATCAAACCGTAGAATACATTTCACAGTATAAACAAATAGACCCAACTTCAATTCCATAAAATACAGTGACAAACAGAAGCAGATCTCTGTTGTATGTGTAGGCACATTTATGATTTGGGGCTATACAAAATAAACTCAATTAAATTGAACTGAATCTCAAGTTTCAGAAGAATCTTTATGTTTAGCTCAGAGTCTGGGGACACTAAGCAGACATGTCCCAGACCACCTGAGGGATCTGACAAACAGAAAGTGTGAACTGGAGTGATGTGATCCCGGTCCCAGAGAGGACTCTGAACCAGCTGCAGGCTGTCTGACCTGAGACCTTTGAAGACAGCGTTACAGAAGTCTAGTCGGGTCTATTTTCCTAAATGCTGGAGGGACAAAAGTACTCTAACACTTGAGCAATGTCCTGTTTTTTTTAAATATTGATGTTTAAATGTTTGTGCATGACATCACCAGGACCTCTGACCTGGTGTGTAGACTTAAGCATGAGTCATTGCAGGAGTGCTTGATTATTTGTTTGACTCATTAGCTAGCGTGACATTTGGAGCAGGAAAGAAAGTCATTGTTTTTAGCATGTGTTTGTTTTGCTCAGCTTCATAGATGCATGGTCAAACCCTGTTGGCCCAAAAAGAAGAAAACACAATCAGACACAATGTCTTGAGTTTGATCGGTGTCCATCCTCTCGGCATGTATTCATTACCTTGTTGACTGCAGCAATGCACCCTTTCGCATGCCGACTGAACGATCTTTTTCAGGAATATCTTCGGCATTTCCACGGCTACAAGCCCAAGTCAGAGAGACACAAGAGGGCCGCAGACTCAGATGTGAACGCTGATTGGACGACAGGACTCTGTGATGACGTCCGGAGGATGCAGCGCTTCTTTGGTTTGCCTCCGACTGGAGAGCTGACCAACGACACTCTGGCAGTCATGAAGAAGCCGCGCTGTGGTCTGTCAGACGTGGAGCCCTTCGGAGGGACGATCCGCTGGAAAAAGCGCTCCCTCAGCTACCGGTTAGGAATTCTACTGAATAGCAAGCAGGTCCCATAAATGACTGCGCCTATAAAGGGAATCCCATCATGTGAGGCTTCACGTGAGCGCTAGCCTGGCAACTTGAACACAATAGCAATGCTAAAATCCTAAGGTATTAGCAGGTATAATGAGTACTATGTTCACCATCAGGGAATGTTATTTGTTTTTCAGGTATGTGGTCATAAAATAAGTATTGAACAATACCAATTCATGGCAATCCATCCAATGGTTGCCAATGTTTCAATCAAACTCACAAATGTGTATCTTATGAGCTTGATGTTGGAGGAAAAGGCAGCAAAATATCTCACCATCCTCTGGCGACAGCCTAGTCACCAGGAAGTAATCTTAACGTTGTACATTCCCACAAACCACCGATATTATGAATTTCTGGTTAGGGAAAGTGTCGTATTATGAACAACAGGCAGGACTTGTCAAGCGGCTCTCAGACGTTTATGCAGTGTAGTAATGACTATGAAAGTGGGAAAGTTCTCTATGGCCTGTTGGTCAACACATGATCCCCCGTTTAGACCTCTGTGAGGTCCCATTTAAAACACAAACTAAACGCTGACTTTATGCTTGTTACGTTTTATAATCGCAGATATTCTGCTGAAGGCTGTTAGGGCTGTTGTTATTTTTACCAAAGTAACAGTCTTTTTTCTCACCTTAACTAAGTAGTTTTGTTGCCTAAACCCAACCTATTGTTTCACAACATTAACATTGCGGTGTTATTGCAAGCGAGCTGATGTGAAATGTATTTTTGATTAAGAAACGTCGACATTCGACATATCTCGTGGTTTGCGGAATTATACAATGGCAACGTTTTTGCTGGCGACTGGGTTGCTTTGGGCCACGGATGTCTGTAGAAAGTTGCATTGCAATCCATCCAATAGTTGCTAAGATATTTCAGTCTGGACCGAAGTGGTGGACCAACTGACCAACCAACACACCAACGTTGCCTTGCATAGACCCGTCCCATTCACATGGCAACAGATGATTCGCCAATTCAAAGTTGTGTTTGTTTATGACAAAAACCACTAAGTGTGTCACATTGGTAAAGATTAATTAAATTAAATGAAGTCGTGGTAGAATTCTGTCTTCCATCCCCAGGATCGCTGGCTACAACTTCTCCATCCCCACCTCAAAGGTTCACAAAATCTTCAGGGCAGCGTTGAAGCTCTGGTCCAACGTTACACCCATGAAATTTCGCAAGCGGAGCAGGAAAGAAGCTGACATCGTCGTCTCCTTCCACAGCGGCGGTGAGCTTACAAGTGACACGTGGCTTCAAGGATTTAGCGGATATAACGGTGAACTGCATTCTCTGTTGCAGACCATGAAGACGGCGCACCGTTCGATGGCTCAGGAGGAATCCTGGCTCACGCCTTCCTGCCTGGGTTCGGTATCGGTGGAGACGTGCACTTTGATGCCGATGAGGACTGGACCTTCAACTCTACTGGTACTGTTAGCTGACACGTTGCTACAGGTGTTAGCTGACACGTTGCTACAGATGTTAGCTGACACGTTGCTACAGATGTCAGGTGACAAGTTGCTTCAGATGTTAGCTGACACGTTGCTACAGATGTCAGGTGACACGTTGCTACAGGTGTCAGGTGACACGTTGCTACAGGTGTCAGGTGACACGTTGCTACAGATGTCAGGTGACACGTTGCTACAGGTGTCAGGTGACACGTTGCTACAGGTGTCAGTTGACACGTTGCTACAGGTGTTAGGTGACACGTTGCTACAGATGTTGGGTGACATGTTGCTACAGGTGTCAGGTGAAACGTTGCTACAGGTGTCAGGTGACACGTTGCTACAGACGTTAGGGGACACGTTGCTTCAGATGTTAGGGGACACGTTGCTACAGGTGTCAAGTGACACGTTGCTACAGATGTTAGGGGACGAGTCTGAATCTAATAAGACTTTGGGTTGATTTGCAACACAACGTCCTGGCTGATTCTTTTTGAGGTCTTTTTTCTCTCTCACTGACGTGTCTGCAAACTGTTTTTACAGCTTTTCTGAGCCATAAACCCTCACACGGTTTGTGTCCCTGCTTCAGGTTTCAACCTATTTGCTGTAGCAGCTCATGAATTTGGCCATGCACTGGGCCTGTCCCACTCATCTGACCCCGGCGCTGTCATGTACCCAGCATACAACTTTGCCCCCAATTATGAGATTCAGCTCTCCTTCACGGATGTCAAAGACATCCAACGCCTTTATGGTGAGTTCAGCTGAGTCATCATTTCACCGCTTGGATTCAGAAAGAAAGAACGTAACATATGTTAAACACTGTGAGATATTGTAAAACATGCTCGATTAAAAACCACAAAATGTTTCTACTTTGCTTCGCTCCCAACCCGAAAAGTGATTGAATAATTGAATAATTTGCCCCCAAAACTTACAACCACAGCATCATGTTTTTTTATTGTTTCCTTATTCTTTTAAAATGTGTACAGTTACAGGGAAGTTTTACGATAATAACTACAATCACTTCAACCGCTTCATTTCAAATCTTACAAGCTTCATCCTTTTTTAAATCTTCTGGCATATTTTCACTCAATTTTGCTGCATTGCAGTCAATGCCTGGTGGAGCGTTTTCTCACATAATGGTTTCAACTACTTTCAATTGAACATAAATACATAGGAGAGTGAGCAGGATAATACAATAATTGCATCATGGTTTGAATAGAAATTACTGAGCTGTGGACATTTCACAGCAAAGGTTTGTTTGTTTCTGTCGAGGCGACACTTGAACTCTTAACCTCTGTTGCCTGCAGGTATCAGTTCCAATTTTGCTTCACTCTCTTCAAAAAAACCTCCTCCAAGAACACCTCACAAATGTGATCCAGATTTGTCCTTCGATGCTGTAACAGAATTACAACAGGAGGTCCTGTTTTTTAAAGACCGGTACGTGAACTGTCCCCTTATATCTTCGTCCTGAGGGGGGGATTAAATAATAATTGAAACGTTTGAGATAACTTCATGCCTTTTCAGATTTATGTGGCGCAAACATCCTCAGTTTGACGAAACAAGAATCACCCTGATCAGCAGTCTGTGGCCCGACAGCGTGCCTCCCAACTTGGATGCTGCCTATCAGAATGTGGAGAAGAATGTTAATTTGTTTTTCAAAGGTAAACTAAAGTAATATCTAAAAAAAAAAAACACCTTGAGTTGTGCACCATGCACTTCAATTGACTTTTCAAATGAAAAAGGCAGCTATGCCCGAATGGTGGAGATGACACATCGTGTATCTGTATATGTGAGAAAGTGGTGTTTTGTTTCAGGTCATCAATACTGGGTGCTGAGGCAGTTAAGACTTGAGGAAGGTCTTCCAAGAAACATATCGGACTTTGGCTTCCCCTCCGGAATAAAATCTGTAGATGCGGCTCTTCACTTCAGAAATGAGCGCTACACGGTGTTCTTCACTGGACACGAATGCTGGAGGTATTTAAGATCCTGTACCGTTTCCCAAAGCTACTTCCTAAAGCTAACCTTTAAATGCCCTGAAATACCCTTTAGTGTGTTCTGTGAGTCTGGAATGACGCATGGCGAGCAGTAATCTGGGTAAAAAATGAGGCAGAGCTAATTCGGTAATTCAGGGTCCAAATAAACAAAGAAGGAACGTCAGGCGATATGCTAACTACAGCACGGTCACGTTAGCTTGATGCCTTAAGCTAATTATTAAGCTAAAGGTGGACTGGACGTCCCATTAGCCAATTGTTACAAACACCCTTTTTTAAGACATGTCAAAACCTCCAAATTCAAAATTACTGACCTATTTTATGTCGTAAAACCAAACGTTACCGTCTCATTTCATGCATGTAACCAAAAAGCCATTGACTTTAAGACAAGGGAAGTGTGAATACGCTGCCTCATTTGCAGGTTTTAGGACTCATTTCAGCAGAAAACTCTCATAATTTTACTATAAAACATAAACAATTTCTTAAACATCATCACGTGCACTATTAAAATATATCAATGTCATCAATGAGACATTAACGAGAACCAAAATGTCACAGTTGTGTGCATACAGCAAACTCGACTGGAGATGGTCAGTGGGCCCGCTGGACACAAATACAAGTTAGATGAGGACACTGTGTCTCTTGACAAATGCCTTTTGATGAGCACATTATTGCAGTTTTTATGTAATGACAATTTTCACATTTCCTGTGTGAGCAATGGCTCGACATCACTGCCTTTACTGTTTCTCAACCAAAATGTTGTTTTGACTAGAAACAGCAGACACTGTGGTTCACCATGGAAGACTATCTCCTAGCGGGGAACACAGAGAAAAGCTTTTCCACGTTTTCTTTGTGTACGATATACAGGTACAATGAGCAGCAGATGATGATGGAAGGATCAGCGACACTTATAGAGCAGCAATGGCCGGGGATTCCAACTCCCATAGATGCGGCTGTCTTCTCTGAGGGTATTACATCACCTTCCTTTTCACCTTTCAGTTTCATGAAAGGTGCTGCACATTTACCAACACGCCTAAGCGTTTTTTTACAGTCTACAAAGATACTGCATTTATTTTAAGGCAGAGCATTTGATTTATTAAATGCTTTACATCCCGTAAAGAGAAATTCAATAAATGTGACAAAAAAAGTTGAGGACATTTTGAAACCAACTGAGCTTGAATTAAAAGGACACCGTCATACACCAACTGTTTCGGTTTTTAATGAGATTGTTCTCAATGATTCATAAAATCTTATTGTTAAGATTTCGCAACATCATTACTGGAAACATATTGAAACGTCAGTATCCGTGCTGGTACGAGTCCAAATCGGATTGACGCATCGCCAAAGGGGTATGTGCATTTGGTGCATGTGCATTTCAGGGATCACAATAATGCATCTTCATTCCTGTCAGGACTTGTGCACTTCTTCAAGGGAAACATCCACTACACATTTGACGTCAACTCCAAACACGCCGTGTCCACCGGCCCCACTAATGACCTGCTGGAATGCAAGAAGAATGAGGACAACCAAATCCTGACAGAGAGGAGATGACTGAAGGAAAAGGCATGAAGCCAGATGACGGTGATGCTGTGTATCTGCTGTGTGTGTGTGTGTTCACACAAAGTGTTACGAAGATCTTGTATTAAGCCATAAGCACAACTTACCTAACATGAAATTGGGAAGTAATGAATATTGCAGGGAAATGGTTAAAAGAGTTACATTATCAGTGTGTATTACAATGTTGTAATAATGTCATGACCTTGTATCAAAGTACGTTTTGAAGTTGTGTTTGATTGTTGATGTTTCAAATGTGTGTGTTTCATTCCAACGGTGCTGCTGGATGTGTGTGTTTTTAAGAGTTTACACCTGCATCTCTTCTAAAGATACTCAACAAAATATAAAATGTATTTATGAATTAATAAATATAAATACATATTAATAATATATAAATGTAGTTCAACCTTTGCACCATTGTGAAACTGATCCATTATACATATTAAACGTGAATTTGTGCATATTTATTGAGACATAAGGTGCAATGAACACTACTGCTTTTTCTCCATCCTATTGGCTAACAGTAACCAAAATGTAGCTTTCCACTAACGCTGATGCACAAAGGAGTCGTAGGTTATTACAGACACATCTGGATGGAAATTCACCACTTTTCGTTGACTCACACGGCGCCTCCATCATTCATTTCTCTATGTAGTGACACACCCATTAATATGTGACAGAATAAACTTTATGAACTATAATGATTGCGTTACGTGTTGCTCTCCCTCTCCTGCGTTTAAGTTGGAATGCTGGGAAAGACGGCTTTAGTTCATCATGACGTGACACAGCACGTCTGTGTTTGTTCACACAGAAGCAACAACAGCTTGAGGGCTGGAGGAGAGGCAGTGAATTCATGACACTTGGACACACCAGCACAAAGTACTCCAATCCATCCTCAAACAGACAGGATGGGAAACACTGCCGTGAAAGCTGAAATGCATTTATGACGTTCAATTTAGTTCATTTTGCAAAGCCCAAAATCAATCTTCTGCTTATAATCACTTTGACTTTGAGGTGTAAAACAAGAGAAGAGAGGAAGTTGTTGGCACCATAATCATCATTTGACATTTAATTACAACATTTAAGTACCTGATAATAAATGTAACTCATAACAGGATCATTCATGTGTCAGTTGTTTTTATGCTATTTATTTTATTTTAATAACTACATTAGTGATTTTAATCAAGTTTGCCAGAAAATGATGAGATGACGCCAGGAAGAAATTATTAGGTTTTTGTTATGCTTCGTATTCAAATTTGCACATTCAGACATTGCTTTCTTTCACGGTCGACAAAACATGTTGTGTTCAGCTTACGTTGTGTTATTTGAGCTCCATCTGGATTCAGATGCAAATTCTAAATGTTTGTATCTTTAAAAAATAATATATATTTTGCAAAACATATTTTTCGGGTTCCGCAACAGAATCAATTTTAACAGCGGTTGCACATCGTCCAAAAGTATATGGCACCACATGCCGTGTGATTATTGAATAAAAATGATCTGATAATGTGGGAAACGTTTTGTTTCGTCATCATTACAGTGTCTCGTTATGGGAAACTTTTTTCTTGGGTGCGCAATAAAAGACAACTTCCTCTCCCGTCCATATAAGGAGTAGTGAGTCGCTGACTCAAGGACGTGGTTGCTCAACACGCCTCGTTCTCAGCCTATAAAGCAGCTACCTGCGGCACAGAAACACAAACTGTAATCGAGGAAACATGAAGATCTTCAATCTATGCATCCTACTAAGCTTGGCAGTCACAGCTTACTGTGTGCCCATACCGCAGATTACTGAAGAAGAAAAGAATTTCGTAGAGGTATGTGATCTTACTTTATCTTTTTCTGCACACATTCTGACTATCTTCCATTGTAGTGTATTCAAACACCTCAATGTTCTGTATGTTATGCTGTGCAGGAACCCTAGTAGCTCCAGCAAAGAGCTTTCTGCCGGTGTTTACAGCAGAGACTACATAGAGTACATTGTGTACATTCTGCAGCTGATCCATATTTAAGTATAACTCACGTTTTTCTACAGAGCTACCTGAAGAACTTCTACAACCTGACAGAGGAGACCGGTCCATCTGCCAGAGGGGGGATCAGCCCGGTGACCAGGAAGCTGAGTGAGATGCAGAGATTCTTCGGTCTCCAGATCACCGGGACCCTGGATGCTGACACCATGGCGATAATGAGGAAGCCCCGCTGTGGCGTTCCGGACGGCAACATTGCCCGTTTCTCCACGTTTGGAGGTAGCCAAAAGTGGGAGAAAAACAGCCTGACGTACAGGTGAGGGATCTGAAGAGACGACGTGTGTGACGGGTGAATGGTCGTTGGTCTAAGTGATGATATTCTTGATTGTTGTTGTGCCGTACAGGATAGTGAACTACACACCTGACATGTCGGTGGCAGAGGTCGACGACTCCATAGAGAGGGCACTGCAGGTTTGGGCCAAAATCACTCCCTTGAGGTTCACGAGGATCTACAGTGGCACCGCTGACATCATGATCTCCTTTGGAAGCAGATGTGAGTACAGGAGAAGTTTTCTACAGTTTCTTGGTAGTGAGGTTCTATTAGGCGCCTTTGCTTTAACTCCATGTGTCCTGATCAATACTATTTAAAACCCATCTCTGACTGTTACTCTAATTCAGTGAATGGATTGTGTTTGCTCAACCTGACATGAGCGTGTTCTTGTTCACAGATCATGGTGATTATTACCCCTTTGATGGCCCTGATGGCACTCTTGCCCACGCCTTCGCCCCGTCATCTGGCATCGGAGGAGACGCTCATTTTGACGACGACGAGACCTTCACTCTCCGCTCAAACACCGGTCAGTTTGTCTTCATCGACCCACTTAACTACTGTCAGTGTATGTATGGGATGATGAAATCATAGAGTGGAACTATAACTAACCTGGAGCTGCGTGCTTTCTGCTGCAGGCTACGTCCTCTTCATGGTGGCTGCCCATGAGTTCGGCCACTCTCTGGGTTTGTCTCACTCTGATGATCCTGGTGCCCTCATGTACCCCGTGTACTCATACAGAAACCCTGACACCTTCCTCCTGCCCCGGGATGATGTCAACGGCATCCAGTCTCTCTATGGTTCGTACCAACTGACTCGATCATCGATGTGCCTGTTTGCAGACATAGCACGTGACCCAAAATGTGTTGTCGCCATTGTTGTAATGTGATTATGATTGGTTTTTTTTACCTGCAGGTAAAAACACTGAGACGGATCCCTCTGTCGTTGAACCTGAACCCCCCACCACCCCTGATGCCTGTGATTCCACCATGGTCTTGGATGCTGTCGCCACTCTGCGAGGAGAGATGCTCTTCTTCAAAGACGGGTATTTTAAACACAAATAGAAGTTAAATGGTCAAAAGTTTGAACGCTGAAGTCCAGTGCGGTGTTTTCTCCTCACGCACAAGATGACTTATGAATGAAATGTCCTTGTGTGGTCTCAGTGTCTTCTGGCGGAGCTACCCTCAAAGCAGAAGTCCTCAGCAAAGTCTCATCACAAACTTCTGGCCCGATGCCCCCTCCAACGTCGACGCCGCGTATGAAAGCCAATACTCCGACACAATCTTTCTCTTCAAAAGTACGTAATCTCCATATTTAGCCGAGGCTCTAATATGACCACGCTTTCAAAATGGACCGTTAAATGCAGATACTAATAAGTGTTTTCTGTTCATCTCTGTACAGATCAGAAAGTGTGGTCTTTCAATGGCTATGATCTGGTGAGTGGCTATCCGAAACCAATTTCCAGTTTTGGTCTGTCCAAAACTGTGAAGAAAGTCGACGCAATCTTCTTTGACGTGGCATCCCAAAAGACTCTGATCTTTGTGGGCGACAAATACTACAGGTGTGCTCAAACGACTGTTCAAATTGAAGTGAAATGAATCAAGACGACCGATGGCGGTTCCACAAGATGGTTTACAAATGGTGGATCAGTCTAATAATCCTGTCTGTGTTCCCTCAGTTACGATGAGGCCATGAAGACCATGGACCAGGGATTCCCCAAGGAAGTGTACGAGACCTTCTCCGGCCTGACCGGGGAGGTGACTGCAGCTTTCCAGTACAGAGGTGAGGAGCGTTCGACGTTTCATGTCAAGGTTACTTACATGAGAAAAGGTTTGGCCAGAAACTGACATTGAGTGAATCTTTGTTCTGCAGGCTTCACTTACATCTACAGTGGACCCTACATGTTTGAGTACAGCCTGAGGACCGGGAGGCTGTTCCGCGTGCTGAGGAACGACTACTTCCTGCGCTGCACCAACTACTAGACATGTTTACTAGCTAAACTGTTGATGGAGCCACTCTGTATGAGGATGAAGGCAACGTGGACAAACTGTCCATGACACGTGATAATAAATGTTGTAGAATGTCATTATATTGTTACACACTTCGGGGATATATACTTCCTGAGAACAGCACCTTATATTTCTTTTGCCTTTTGTTATAGCATTTTTGTGATGTCAGCCATACCCCTTTAAAGTTAATTTAACTCCAGATTATTTATGTCATATCCCTAATTAAATTATTGCCGTTGTTATTTTTGTTTGAAGAAAAATGTTACTGAAATATATTTAACAATGTTACAATTGCACATTCACACAAATATTTTTACACCACTGTGACAAAACAAATTGATGTATGTCAGGAAATATAAATAACAAAACGAATGTGACACATTGATGAGAAATGGAGCCATTAAGATCAAATAAAAGATGTTTAAATATATTTCTGAGTAAGTTTTCTCTTCTTTTTTTTTTTTAAAATCAAAAAAAGCTATTTGTTAGAGTGTAGAACAAAGTTGCTTCTGGTTGGTGAAATGTATTGGCCATTTAAAATGAATGCAGCAGTGTTGAGTATTTTTATATTACTAGAAATGAAAAAATGTAGTAATATATTAAGTGTGCATTATGAGAACAACACCTACTATGCTATACAGAACCCTGTACATCCTCATGGATACATATACTTCAGCAATGTTAATGTTCACCATGTCCCCCATCTTGGTTTAACATGTTAGCATGCTAGCATGTGCTAATTAGCACTGCACACAAA